>NW_006798629.1:7142392-7201379 GCF_000442215.2 Lipotes vexillifer | reverse complement strand
AGCACAGGCTCCAGACGCGCAGGCTCAGTAGCTGTGGCTCATGGGCCTAGTTGCTCTGCGGCATGTGGGATCTTCACTCGGCGGCATGTGGCATCCTCACAGACCAGGGCTCGAACCCGTGTCCCCTGCATCGGCAGGCGGACTCTCAACCACTGCACCACCAGGGAAGCCCTGGGAGCCTATACTTTTAATCACAATTTGCTGTGCAGATAAGGATTCTAAGGGGATGGAGATGCAGGCTGGATGTCTCCTAAGCTTTTCTTATCCCAATGGAGCCACCTAAGTGGTTTCAGTTCCTCCAAATCCATTTTTATAATTTGGTGAACCAAGTGAGAGATCTGGTTTGGGGGTCAAAGATTGAGATTTGAAAACCACATGTGGCTTGGGACCATGACACCATGTTTAGGGGGTGCTTTGCTGCCTTCTATTTCCATGTCTGAAGCACTGGGCTGCAGGTCCAGAGAGAGCCCCTCGCAAATAACCCAGCTTCACCCTGAGCAGGGGCAGGAAAGAGGATGCCCAGCTCCCTGCCACCCACAAAACTGTGCCAGGCAAAATGTAGGTGAGGCTGCTCCCTCTTTCTCCCAAAAAGTAGGTTTAGCAAGTGCCTCATGATTAAGACAAGGAAAAGGAAAAAAAAGAAAAGCAACCCATTCCCCCTCCCCCAAAACTACAAAAAATATATAAACAAAACCCCATTTTCCTTTCTGGAAAGTAAAGCTTCTTTTATGAAAAAAGGAAATCAGTAAGTATGGTGAGCAGTGGGTCACAAAAACTTACAGGGTCCCCCTCCTCTCCCCTGTGTCCTCTGCTGCCTTTCAGACCTGGAAAACCCTGTGAGGAAAGAGAGAAAATTCGATCTTAGTCATCTTCCATCAACTCAAATTTGTTACATTAGGCATTTTAGGCAAGACCCTCCCTCCAACCTGGTTGTGGTTTTTGCAGGTGTGGCTGTGAGTGTGAAGAGAGTCAGACAAGTTCTAGGGCTGGCTTTTGTCCTTGTTATTGGCTCTGAAGCTCTCTGCAGAGGTGGCCTCCTGATGCCTACAGGAGGCTGAGTTTGGAACCCAGGGCAGCTCAGGGCTTCAGGGTCAGCCCTGTGCCTGGGGGGGTTGCATGGAGGACAGTGGTGGCCACCAGGACCCTTTCAGCAAGCAAATTGATAACATTTCCAAAGAGATCATTTTACTTTCTTCTGCTTTTTTGAGAGCTCAAAAAAGAATAAGCCCTTCAACAACAAGGTTACACATATTTAAATTGCTATCATCACTTCCTCTGCGTTTAACTGCCTTGTGGTTTATTTTTGGCAAGGATTTCCTTTAAGGTTTGCTTTCCTCACCCTCTAACACAGGTCCGCACTGTCTGCTCAGTATACTGGGGAGTTTTGCTCTTGGATTAGAATTCTAGTACCAAGCAACATAATAAGAGACGAAACTATGCTAAACAAAACACTGTAACTTAGTAAAAAGTCAAGGGGAGGGATAAATTAGGAGTTTGGGATTAACATATACACACTACTGTGTATAAAACAGATAAACAACAAGGACCTAAAGGGAGGTCCTTGATCAATTATCCTTTCACAAGGATGGACAATGCAGCACTGAGGAGCAAGAATCATGTTTGAGCTCTTAAAATAAAATAGCCCAGACTCCTTTTCATTGTGATATCTAAAATGCATTTGAAAAGTGCATAAAAGTAAATAAAATATAAAGGTACAGCTTAATTATTATGAAGTAAACATCTGTGTCATCACCGCCCAGGCCAAGAAATAGGACATGGCTGGTACCCAGACACAGCAGCTACCCCAATCACAAACAACTCCTCACTCCTTCCCTGGGAACACACTCCTGCTTTTATGATAATATTTCCTGGACTTAAGAAAAAAAAAACTTCACTACTTAATCATTCATCCCTAGACACTATGGGTTAGTTTTGCCTCTTTTCAAACTTTTTATAAATGAAATCATACCATACGTACTTTTCTGTTTTTTGCTTTTTTTGGCCATTATTGTGTTTGTAAAATTTATCCCTGTTGTTATGTGTAGCTGTAGTTCATTCATTTTCACTACCTTAGAGCATTCTACTGAATTAAAATACCGTGATATATTTATCTATGCTATTGCTGTGTAATTGATCTTTCATAATCTTTTTTAAGGGCTATTAATCTGCAGTGCTATGTTCTTTTTGCAGTTCAATCACGTATCATTGCTGATGAAGCACAACTTTCCCCACCATTTCTAACACCTCTTGACACGTTTCAAACTGTCTAATGTGCAAAAGTGTAAACTGCAAAGTCAAGGAGCAACAACACCAAGGATACGTAAGAGAAAAGCGAGTCATTCTTAATAGTAGCATCAAAAGTGAGCCTTCTGAACCTTCCTACACTGTTAGTGGGAATATAAATTGGTGCAGTCACTATGAAAAACTGCATGGAGGTTCCTCAAAAAACTAAAAATAGAGTTGCCATATGATTCTGCAATCCCACTCCTGGGCGTATATTTGAAAATACTCTAATTCAAAAAGACACATGCACACCAATGTTCACAGAAGTACTATTCACAATAGCCAAGACATGGAAGCAACCTAAAAGCCCATCAAGAGAGGAGTGGATAAAGAATATGTGGTATATTTATACAATGGAATATTACTCAGCCATAAAAAAATGAAATAATGCCATTTGCAGCAACATGGACGGACCCAGAGATTATCAGACCAAGTGAAGTAACTCAGACAAAGACAAATATTATATGATATCACTTATACATGGAATCTAAGAAATGATACAAATGAACTTATTTACAAAACAGAAATAGACTCAGACATAGAAAACAAACTTATACTACCAAAGGGGAAGGAGGGATGGGATAAATTAAGAGTTTGGGATTAGCTTATACACACTACTATGTATAACATAGAGAAACAACAAGGTCCTACTATATAGTACAGGGAACTATATTCAATATCCCATGAAAAACCATAATGGAAAAGAATATGAAAAAGAATGTGTATATATGTATAACTGAATCACTTTGCTGTATTGTAGAAATTAACACAACATTGTAAATTAATATTCAATAAAATATATATTTTAAAAAATGTGAGCCGTTCTGATCGGGCTCCTACACCATAGAAGTCACACAAATGGCCCAAAGTAATTACATCAGCATCAAGCGAAGGTTGCAAACCCAACTACTCAATCTCAGCTCCACCTACACCAAATCAAAGCCCATTAGGTAAAAGCATGTCACAACTGAATGGTACCTTTAAGCCTTGTGGTCCTCGGATCCCTTGAGGTCCTGGAGCCTGTGAACACTTGCAAAACGTACAGCAGCAAGTCCTCTCTGCAATGTTTCCCTGGAAAAAAGAAAAAATGAGTGAGCAACTATGGTGAGGAACTTCATCACATAAGAACTGAATTGACATAAATCATAATTCACCACCTACAGCCTGTCCTCTCTCATTGGGTGAGGGGCTGCGGAGAATAAGAGGTGCCTTCTGACTTAACCCTGAAGAGAGAGCACCAGATCAGCAACTGCACTGGCGACATACCTTTTCCAAGGAAATGACCTCTATTTATAGAACAGGCACTCACTACACAGATGGCCACAAGCCAAGTGTGCACAAGACTGGTTGGTTCCTAGTTGACAGCTTTTGTTTCCTGGGATTTCTGCAGAATAAACTGTTGGGGGCTTTTGATTTGATTAGGCGTTGGTTGGATTTTAACTTCCTCCGCATTCATTTGGCAAGATGACAAAGGATGAAAGGGCATGGCAAAGCAAAAAACAATGCTCTGGGCTTTCACACTTTTTCATATGCTAAAGACCATGTAACTGAATTTAGGGCAAACAAGGGAATCTTTGGGAATACTCATCAGGATTCCAATTCCAATTCCAATGTTTCCAGGGCATTTTGAATAATGTTTTTTTTTTTTTCTTCAGCAACTCACCAGATACTGTGATAACATATTGCCCAATTCTTTCATTCCAATGGTCAGGTGAACCCTGTAATCAAATCCTTTTCCAAATTCAAAGCTGGAAAACTCATCATGAGAGGTTGAGTTTAGGGAAACCACCAGCAAAGCATCAAGTCCTAGGCAGTAAATACAACAGATATAAACCCCCAGGAATTGTACACAAAAAAGAAGGAAAGCCCATCTTATTTCCATTCATTGAACATGAATGAAAGAATCAAAAAGGGGTGAAAAATAAGAGAAAGGAGTATTCTTGATACTGAAGAACCCAACAGTGCTTTGCCTGCATCTTCAGTACACACATGAAGCAATGGTTCCTGACCTCAGCATGAAATCTAAGAAATCTTACAGAAAATGACTAGCAGAAAACTGTGTTTAATTCCTCACAACCAATCTTAATGCAGTTCTGGGGCATTTGAAAGCAATTTTTTAAGAAAGGATATTGTGCATCTTCACAGTTCTGAATTTTTTTTAACATGGTAGTTAGTAACTTTTTTAAATTTATTTTTTTCACCATTTTTAAAAATCGAAGTATAGCTAGTTTACAATGTTGTGTTAGTTTCAGGGGCACAGCAGAGTCATTCAGTTTTATATATATATATATATATATATATATATATATATAACAGAATATATATTTTTTCCATTATAGGTTATTGTAAGATATTGAATATAGTTCAATATCTGTGCTATACAGTAAGTCCTTGTTGTTCATCTATTTTATACATAGTTGTATGTATGTGTTAATCTCAAACTCCTAATTTATCTCCCCCACCACTATCCCCTTTGATAATCATAAGTTTGTTTTCTATGTCTGTGAGTCTATTTGTGTTTTGTAAATAAGTTCATTTGTATCATTTTTTAGATTCTGCATAAAAGTGATATCATATGATATTTGTATTTCTCTGTCTGATCTCCTTCACTTAGTATGATAATCTCTAGGTCCATCCATGTTGCTGCAAATGGCATTATTTCATTCTTTTTTGTGGCTGAGTACTATTCCACTGCATATATATACCACATCTTCTTTATCCATTCATCTGTTGATGGACATTTAGGTTGTTTCCATGTCTTGGCTATTGTAAATAGTGCTGCTATGAAATATGAATTTTTCTGAATGTAAATTAATTACAAAATTTGTAAATAGAATGTAAATAGCTCTCAAATCATCTCCACTGCCAAACACCCGGCAGCTGGGTGGGCCCTGGAAGCTTGATGAATGTCCAGGGTGATTCCAGTCTCAACTGAACTCCTGGCCATACCCGGGAATTCATTTATTCATTTATTCACCCATTCACTCACTCATTAATTCATTTAACAAGTATTTGAATACTTTCTTTCCCTCCTTTCATTAAACAAATATTTGCTTATTAGGAGCCTATTATGTATTAATCATTGTACCAGGGAGAGGGTCAGGATGCTACAAAAGTCTGAAGAAGAAGCTCCTAACT
Organism: Lipotes vexillifer; assembly: GCF_000442215.2. NCBI lineage: Eukaryota > Metazoa > Chordata > Mammalia > Artiodactyla > Lipotidae > Lipotes > Lipotes vexillifer. Next base: position 7,195,958 of record NW_006798629.1, on the reverse strand, counting down.
CGGTTTTGGAAGGTCACACAAGGTTTCTGTGAAGAACTGATGTCTAGACTGATCCTAAAGGATGAATGGAAGTTGGTCGAGGGAAAGAACCAGAGAAGGGAGGTGGTGAGAAGAACTTGGGGGAAGCTGAGAGTGGGGAGAGTCCCAGGCAGAAGGAAAGAAGACATGCAAGGGTGGGGAGGGTGATGTTGAAAAGGACATTGGAGGGAGAATGGAAAAAGTTCTGATGCTGGAACAGAGTGTGAGCAGCCAGGTAAAGCTGAGTGGGAAGTGGGGCCAGATCCTGTAAAGCCTCACAGGCCATATGAAGGAATTTGATATTCTAAGAACAGTGGGAATGTATAGTAGGGATTCAAGAAGGGAAGGTGACACAACCAGGACATTTATGGCCCCTGGGAGTTTCCATGGAAGCTGAACACTGGAAGCCACGAGGGCTACACCAAGGAAGCCTCCAATAACATGCCCCACCTGCCGGTCACCTGCCTGCCTCCTGTTTCTGTATGTGACTCTCCACTTCTGCACTTAGCTCCCAGCTCTTCTGAAACTATGACATGGACAGGGGAGGTATAGTGAGAAGTGCTTGTCAAAATCCATGTTGCAAGATTTCCCATGGAAAATCAGACACAGTAGGAAGTGTCAGTTTCCCTAGAAGCAGAATCTGAGACAGGAATCTGTGTGTAAGTGGCTTACAGAGGGAGAGAGAGAAGCAGGAAAGGGAAGGGGAGGTTGTGAGCAAGGATGTGTCTCAGTAAAATCCTCACCTGGGTCTGATTCCTGAGGGTCCCTGGAGTGTAGGCTATACCAGAGTTGACCCACTTCAGGCAACAGTGTTGGGTTTCTGTATCCCTCTGCAATAATGACCCCTGCTCCCATCCCTCAGGTGGGATGTGTGACCCCAACCCCCATTCCAAGCATCAGGTCACTGTTGGGTTCAGTCAATGGCACACATCTATAGAAGGCCACAGGTATAAGAACTTGGCTGTAGCGTCTGCAGCATTTGGGGGATAAGTGGGCAGCTGGTCAAGGGGGTCTGGGCAGGACACCAGCAGCAGTTGCTTCAAGTGGCCAGGCAAATCCCAAGTTCCAGAGCACCCTAGTAGGTACAGACTTGTTCAGCAGATTCCATGCTTCATCATTTACTTTTTCAATTACAACTTTACCTGCTTCTCTGAGCCTGTCTGATTTATCTTCAAGCATTATTTTGCTTTCACCCCCAAGACCATCTGAAAAGATGAGTAATACCTAGAGAAAGAGGAAAGCATAGAATGGGATGACATGAGAACAAAACATATAACTGGGAGGGAGAAACCAATACAACAGCATGGAGATGGGAGCTAGAATGTGACACAGATACCTGTCCTCGGGATGCAGACGTATCCTTAAACGTGTCCCACATGGACTGCACAAACTGTGCATTCAGGTGAGTTGGCCCGTTGACGGTGACTTGCAGTAGGCTGTCAAATATTGTTTCCTGGTAGATTTGGAACTTGGCGGGGAAATTCTGGTCACTGTTCACCTTAAAGGCCATGCTCACCTGTACCTCTGTGCCTGCCCCGCAGCTCACACCCCTGAGGGAGGTAATGTCCTCTAAGATGCCTGGGAGGTATGATTCCAGCTGGGGGTGGCCATGGAATAATGGCTGTCCCATCAGGTGAGTGGAAATGTCAAAGCTGACCACTATGTCCAGAAAGCAGTCTGGAGACCAAGGGAAATAAGGCCAAATTAATGAGCAGACAGGAGCAAAGAAGGGCAGACGGGGCAGGAAAAGGGGAAGCAGTCATGGTCTAGGGCTGGAGGGTCTCTAGGACCCAAAAGTGTCCAAGAAGGAAAATACTGGCTGCTCAGTAAACATGTAGCACAGGTTCACCCTCACACTCCCCTCCCTTGCATGTCCCATTCAAATGTTACATGTTTCAGTAACTGTTTGAAGTCTAATCATGGTTTAGTCTTATTCTCAGTGGCTGGCCTCGTGTGTGTATGTGCGCGTGTGCATGCATATTTTCTTCTTTTAATGACATATTATGATTCATATAATTATAACATATTAAATATTTGAATTGTCCTTAGAGTTTATTTAATCCAGAGGCCACCAACTCAGATGGTGGCAAAGGCCAGGAGGGTAATGTCAATGAGTCAAGTGGGCAGGGAATGAGAAAATGAACGCAGAGCAACGACACATCTGTTCACCGTTCAGTTCCAGCTGAGAGTAGCCATGTGGGAAATGGGGCTTAATGTGGTTACATTGTCTGATTTTTCAAAAAGAAACCTGAAATCTGCATTTTAATGCAATATCTCCAGTTTGTAAAAGTTATCAATTAATTAAGAAGCTGTCAACACCAAATAGGACAAACCCAATTCAGCTACAAGTTGCCACTTGGTCACCCGTGACCCTGTCCAGTTGCTCATTTTACACATGAGGAGATGGTCATGCATGGAGGTTGCTGCTGCTGAGCCAGAGTGGGAACCCTGGTGTTCTGATTCCAGTCCCGGGCTCCTCCACCACTGTCATCTGCCCCCAGTGAGCACCCCAATAGAGAGCTTGGAAAAACCAATGTGTTTTGTAAAAGAAGTCGCTTCCATCATAACGAGTCTAGAAACGGAAGCACTCTGGGGAATTTCTGCCTGTTGTGCAAATTCCACAAAATATTATCCTTCACTGTTGCTCTGTCCTCCCAACTCCCAGCCCAAGTGTACAGAACCTGAGTCCCACATGGCAACTCGCAGCTGGAGCTGAAGAATGACATACTCATCAGGTGAGCCGTGGCTCTGTGTTCATTTTCTTCACTCCCTGCCCACTTGACTCACTTCCATGACCCACCTAGCCTTTGTAGCCATCAGCATTGGTGAACTCTGGAAATTAAATAATCCCCAAGGACAATTCAAATCTTTACTCTGTTATGATTATATGAATGCCATCATTCAAAGAAGAAAATGTACACATGTGTGCTGACACAGATGGACAACACACACACACACACACACATACACACACACACACTGAATCCCTTACAAGATGGTTTAACAAAGTTAAAATAGGAAAATGTCCAATCAGCAAATGTTTATTTTACTTACTTCCTGTGGGATGCAGGGCATTGCTCTAGGACTTCCAGAAGCAGAGAGGGTAGAAATAGGAGGCTGAGTTCCAGGTGTTAGAGGAGCATAACCACTGGATTACATTGGGGGGCAGGGCTGACCAGGGGACACAACCCAGGGCCTCCTCCAGCCTCTGCACCCTTTCCCCTGTCTCTGAGGGAGACCGACCGATCTCAATTTCTGGAAACAGAGGAGATGTCTATTCTCACTGCACACGTGTTCTGCTGGACTCACCCACAGACACCTTGGGAAATGGACAACTGGGAAGCTGCAATCAAATAATAACAAAGAAAGAGCAAGGGCGCACTCACTGGTTTTCCCGCAACTCTGGCAGATTTCACGGACCATTCTTTTTTTCACATCCACATTCTTTAGTTTATCAAAGTCTTTAAAAGTGATGATTTTTTCAGAATTGCCCGTTATTGACAAGAGCTCTTCCTTATAAACCTTTCCTATGCCCAAAGCCAGAATGCAAATACCATCTTCTCTCAGGGTCTTCACTGCCTCCGCCACATCATAGCGGGGACCCCCAGATGTGATAACCACCAAAGTCTGAGGGACACCAGCCTTCCTTCTCCCACCAGTGGATTGCTCAAACATAACGCTCACTTGTTTCAGCGCCAAGTCCATTCGCGGAAGCCCGTTGCTCTTCGTCATAGTTTGAATTCGGGACTTCCACTGGGTTTTAGTCAGAGAGTTTTGCAACTCAATAATTTCTTGGTAGCGGCTCCCAAATTGTGCTATCCCAATTTTCATCCTTTGAGACTGAATGTCAAAATTATCAATTAAGTCTGACAAGAAAGTTGTCATGGTGACAAAGTCTGAATCAGATACCATGTCAGAGCCATCACAAAAGAAAATCACATCGGCTTCTTGAATGTTACAGACTGCAGTTGAAAAAATAAATCAGTTACTGTCCTTGTGAGTCATTCTGAATTTTCCCTTTGCTCAAATATTTAAATTGCTTTACTAAATCCTCACATTCATGGCAAATTGAGATAAGGTAACAGATGAGAGAACCACGATTGGCCCTCAAAGAGAAGAAAAAATAGTGGGGAGGAGAAAGCTAATAGACTTTGTTTCAAATTTTAATTATTTACATTATTCATTTGAAAGGACACTGAACACTACTCTGAGAAAGAAAGTAAGACATTTGACTAGGTTGAATATATTCATTAAAAGGTCATTACAAAGGCTTGAAATCTCTTCAACATACCCCTATTGGAATGTTCACCCAAGCCAAGTACCACTGTACTATTATTAGTAATCCTATTACTATTAATGTTATCATTTTACATTTGTGTTGAAAATTATCATTTAAAAAACCTGTTTAGCATACAATAATGGTTAATATTCATGACCACCTTGTGAGTAATTATTCTGTTTGTTAGGTAGAGAAATGGAATTCAGAGGTTAAGTAAGTTGCCTCAGAATACGCAATTACTATGCAGAGGAGCTGGTACCTAGGTCCCTTTTATCCTTAAATCCAGCACTTTTTTATATTATAAATTGTTTTAATAATATCATAACCCAAATATTAAAATTTCATGGGCAAGTGTTAATAAACAGGGTACAGGGTCATCTCCCTGAAGTCCAGTGTGAAATGGTCCATAACCAAGGGATGATGCTCGGTTCCCTTAAAATGCAAAGGCTGGGATGGGGCAGCACTAAAGTGATCACTGAAGGTAACTGAGACAATGCAGCATGCATCACTGACTTCTACTGCCTGTTCTTCTTTCTCCCCTTTCTTTCACAGCTGTGCCTCCCTAATAAACTTCTTGCATTCCAAACTCCATCTCAGCATCTACCTCCAAAAAGACAGGTGTGGGAGATGAGAAGAAAGCAGTCCCCATATTCCTAGGAAAAGACTGTAGTCCTAGCAACGTCCTAGATTTGGTGAGGACCCAGTGATAAACAAAAGCCCAAGCCTGCCCAAGGAGTTCGTAGTCTTGTGATGGGTACAGATAATGAAACAGCAAGTATGTGTTAAGTGCTACCACCAGGAGAAATAGAAGGTGCAGTAGTTGAGGGACACGGTGGGGACACTGCTGGGTGCTGGGTCAGGAAACTGTCAAAGGCTGGATGTGACAGACAAGCTAGGTGCAGCCAAGGGAAGTGGCAGGCTTGTGGTGGGTGGAATGATGCATGCAAAGATGGAGGAATTTCAGGATGATGGGAAAGGCTGTGAAATGGGGGGCAAGAGATGAGGTGAGAGATGTCAGCAGGGGCTAAGTGGATCTCAGGAGTTTAGAAACTGTAACCTGTGAGCAGATCAGTGATACAGCCCAGTGTGTATCAGAAAGATCACTCTGTGTTAAGGATGGTCTGGAAGGCAGCAGGACAGATGGCAAGGGTGGGAGTCTAGGGAAGGACCAGACAGGTGCAAGAATTGAGCTGGCCCCACTCCCTTGGGAAAAGTCATGTTTTCTTAAATACCATTATTCAGGATCTGAAACCAAGAAGCTGAATTTATTGCTTACTTAAGTAAAGTAGAGCTGTGGAGGTCAGAATTAGTTTCACCCAGCCTAGAAAATGCTGGTTCGACACAGGATATGGGGGGAGGTTTTGTTTGGGGTTGGACTATTTCACAGAGATGAGAGTGAGTTAATGTCAGTCGTAGAAACATGATTTGTGTTGGATACAAAAGTAGGTTTCAAACTGGTAGAGAGGAAGGAAGGGAGGAGGAAAGGAAAAAAGAAGGAAGTCAGAAGAAGGGAGGGAATAGGAAAGAAGAAAGGAAGTTAGCTGGTTGACTGATGCACCTGCCATGTCGGGAGGCCTGGGCTAATATCTGGCCAGGATTCCAGCCTTCCAAGGAGGCACAGAGATCTCCTAGATGACTTGTCAATATCTGCTGCTTTGAGGTCAGGTGGCAAATCTCACCCTTTCCTCCCTCAGATGTGATGCCTCCAGCCCCTCCTGCCCTGGGGTATCTCATGGATAAGTTTTGACCCCTTCCCTCCTGGTTCCTAGCAGCCAGTCTCTATTACCCCATTCCTGGTCTTTATCCAGAAAAGTTCACTATGGCACTTGGACTTCCAGTGGCCCTACAGGATGCTGACAATCCCATTTAGAGGCCCATGGAATTCTGAAGACAAAAGTCTATCTGTTTAAACCATGAAACTCTCCATTTCAGTTTGGCCTGAAACTGATACCGAGTAGTTGCACTTGGGGCCATTAAACAAACGGGAAGCACAGGCAGCCGGGAAATGAGAAAAGGTGAATATTGCCCTAAGAAGAGTCTTTTCTGCCAAGAAAAGGAAACAGGGAGGCAAGATAGCAAGGACTGCTTCTGAAACCTTCTTGTATAATGTCTTCAATATGGTGGCAAAGGACCTTTAGACTCTTGCTTAATCAATAATGCATTTCTTTCAGAGATGAGAAAACTGGTAGCCTGAGCAGAGAAATGTTCATCCTGTGACACCCAGGTAATGGGAAGCCAAGTTATCATATATTTTTTGTGTAAACTTGTATTGCTATCCCTGTAGAAACTTTAACAGCCCAACTTACCCTCTTGTGCATTGGTACACATACTATCTTGCAGAGGCAGGTAAATATCTTTCAGTTTGTTGAAATTACTGACGTGGATAGTATAGTTTTTATTCCCCGCCATAGTCTCCAGTTCTTCTTGGTCGGCCTTTCCTACACCCACTGCGTAGATGATGATGCCTTTGGCTCTTAATTTTGAAGCTGTGTCACTGAGCTGATTTCGGTCATGGGATACCCCATCTGTGATGATGATCAGCATCTGCTTCACGTTTTGCTTGAGACGGCTGCCATGTTCCTCCATGAACAGGTTGTTTGCATGCTGCAGAGCCCTGGCAGTGAAGGTATTCCCTTCCGTGTCCCTGGGCCTCCTCAGATGCTCGATGATGGCTGATCTGTTTGAGTACGTATTGAGGTAGAAGAGAACCTCAGGATGATCTGAGTATCTGAGCGCTCCAAACTGAACTCTGTCCGGGCCAACATCCGATTTCTTCACCAAATGGATAGTGACGTTGATCATGCTTTCTTGGTCTTGGGGCAGGATGCTGCCTGAATGGTCCAGCACAAACACAATGTCTAACTGTCTAATCCTTTTACAATCTGAAAGGAGAAGAGAGTAGGCATCACAAACTTTCTGCAGTGTGTTCTGCACAGACTAGAAGGGAAGCAAACTACATTTGCCACGTCCCTCCCACGTGCCAGATACTGCAGTTCACTTAGGTACTGTTGCCATTTTAAAGAGAAAGAAGCTGAGGGCTGAGAGATGTAGAACTTGCCCACATCATGATTCCAAGGACACTGGCACCCTTATCTATGTAACTCCGTGATCAGATTGGTGCTCCTCATGCCTCCCGACTCTATTCTGCTAAATTTCATCGGGTCGTGCAACCCCTTTTGCTAAGCAGGCTTTCAACTGGAAGGGAATGTCAGAAGGTAATTCAATGTAGTATAGTGGTGAGACATGACCAATGTTTGCCAGACTGGCCTGCAGTTTTGAAAGGGTCAGGGGCTCAGCGGATAAACTGGGTGTTTCATCCTGCTCCTTCAGGCTCCAGCTGTCTCCTCATCTTCTAGTGGATAAACTTTCCCATGTGCACCATGCCTCTTTGTATTTATATGTATTCCTTCCCCTGATTTCTCAAATTGGAACCCAGAAAAGCCCATGTAGGGGGAGAGCTAGGTCTCCTGTCACCTCACCCCAGCCCCAAGCCCTCTTCCACATTAGAAGCCAAGCAACCACTCTGACTCAGTCTCCAAAGTGTGAACTTGTTTCCACTCTTTTCCTTCCCTAAGTAACTTAAGCACACATTTCCTAAAGGTTCACCCTCCACCTGCCTATCTTACCTCCAATCCTTATTTCTGGCAATGAGGCCTCAAAATTTCAAGCCTCATCCACTGTGGATGAGCCCAGGCTATGTCAGAAAAACAACCCAGTGTGATTTGGTGACTAGTCATAACTTGATAAATATTTATGAATTGATCTAATGTATGAGTCAGCTAAAACTTCACCGCATGCTATAGACAAGGTCTCCACAAACATTACATTTCTCAAAATGAAGAAAGGCCGGAAAGAGCCCTTTGGATTTCAAAGGTGGGGCCGTGGCCTTAAGGTAAGCCTTTCTTAGAATGTGTCTACAATCTCAAGGGTTTGGGAATCACTGCCATTCTTGGAGGAAGAAAAATAATTCCAGTTAAGCTGCTCCAAGAGAAATCTTAGAGCTATTGCCTAAAGCTCAGAGTTTATACTAAGACATCTTATTTGTTAACTTTCTGAAATTTTGAAACACATAATCCTGAAGAACGAAGTCCAGAGGAGGCCTCTGTTGCCAGAGGAACAATATACAATTACTAATGCTTTGGTTTGTTCCCTTAGTTGTATCCAAAACACAGATAACAGCAGCACATGGTAGATTTAAAAGCACAGGTGCTGTTAACCTTACATGTGGATTTATAGCAAGTTCTTACTCGAGTCATTAAAATTGATGGGCTCAAACTGAAGGTTGTTCAATTCAATTTGAAAAGGATTACAGTTTGTCAGATAAAAGTGATGACCCCAAGCAATTGTTTTAAGAAAAGTAGCAAATTAAAATTTTCCAAAGGGATAGACACACGAACAGCTGATACATGATACTTAGCTGATAGAGAGTAAGAGAATAATGTGAAGTAATGAAAATATACACTATAACTTTAAAATACAGAGGGTTTTTGTTGGGGGGATGCTGTGCTTAGGATATTGGTTTTAATTTGACTAAAAGGAAGATGAATTTGTATTTCTATTTACTGCTTAACAATGGTTATAGGTAGCCAAGAAACAATTTGGAGAATCATTTGAGATTAAAAATTGGCTCTGGAAAATCTAGGTATGCAGGTATTAAAGAGTTGGAAATTTAATGTAAAATTCTGAGACCTTCTTGGATTATATTTAAAGTCATCAAAATCAGAGTACATTTTGCCAAATTAGCTGACAAAACTGTTATTCTAGAATATGCCTTGGTATTTCGTATATATGTTCCTGAGGTCATGGGTATATTAACATAGCATAGATAAGATCAAAATTTAATATCAAAGTCCAGTTGGAGGCCAAGCCCAGTGTCCAAGTCACTGTTCACCCCACTATAAAGTCAACAGCTCACACCCTTGAGTCCTGAAGGAAAACAGGATAACACTTACCATGAAGAGCACACACGCGGAAGATGAGTTTATTCTCTATTGCCTTTAGATCATCGAAGTTCTCAACTTGGAAGACGAGGCTGCCGTCCCCACTGATCTCCTCCAGCTGAGATCTATTGGCCCCGTACACCCCCACAGAGAAGATGACCACACCTTTGTCCCGAAGAGCTTTTGCAGGGTCTATCACATCATCTTGGGCTTCTCCATCAGTGATGAGGATGAGAAACTTTTTGACCATTGAACGGCCCCCCTTGGGCTCAGTGAAGTATGGATCCACAAAGGTTAGTGCACTTCCAGTCAAAGTGTTTTGATTGATGGGAGACATTCTGTTTATTGCATCAGAAATTTCTTTTTGTGTATAGTATTTATCAAGCTGGAATTCTTCCCTATTATAATCACTGAATTGAATGACACCAATTTGGGTTTTGTCTGGGCCAATCTGAACCTTAGCTAACAGGTTTTTCATGAAGGTTTTCATTTTCTCAAAATTTTCAGATCCTATACTGCTAGATCCATCCACCAGAAACATGATATCGACCTTCATGTATTCACATCCTGCATGTAATCAAAAAGACCAGAAATAAACCAGGTTGGAATTGTCCTCAGAAGGTATAAAAGACAGTAAAGCAGAAATAAATTCTTTAATCAGAAACTATCTAAAATTAACTCAAGCAACTTCTATTGCATTTGAAAATTTTATCTGCTTCTTTTGTAGAAGCCTGATGACTAGAACCCTAAATCAGAAATTCATTGAAGATTACCTAAGAAGTTTTAGAGAAGAAATGCAACTTCAAAAGTATATATTCATTCACTCACTTATGCATATATGCATTATGCATTTATTCATTCATAATTCTTAAAGTTTATGAAATAGAAAGCATCAGGCCATACATTAAGGATGCAATGGTGATCAAAAAAGAAGGACAGAGAAAAGTAAGCAATTTTTGGCACTAATATGACTAATATTCCAGGGTTTTATGTATATACTTGAAACACAAAATTCCAGGTAATCCTTATATAGCATTATTTTCTGGGATAATTTAAAATGATTTGGGGGGGAAATTTCAAGATGGCAGAGGAGTAAGACATGGAGATCACCTTCCTCCCCACAAATACATCAAAAATATATCTACATGTGGAACAACTCCTGTTGAATGCTGACAAAAGAAAAAAGAAAAAAACAGAGACAAAAGAACAGGGACGGGAGCTGCACCTCTGGGAGGGAGCTGTGAAGGAGGAAAAGTTTCCACACACTAGGAAGCCCCTTCACTGGCAGAGACGGGGGGTGGAAAGGGGAAGCTTTGGAGCCATGGAGGAGAGCTCAGCACCAGGGGTGCAGAGGACAAAGAGGAGAGATCCCCTCAAAGAGGATCAGTGCTGACCAGCACTCACCAGCCTGAGAGGGTTGTCTGCTGACCCACCGGGATGGGTGGGGGCTGAGAACTGAGGTTCCAGCTTCGGAGGTCAGATCCCAGGGAGAGGACTGGGGTTGGCTGCATGAACACAGCCTGAAGGGGGCTAGTGTGCCACAGTTAGCCGGGAGGAAGTCTGGGGAAATGTCTGGACCTGCCTAACAGGCAAGAGATAATTGTTTTAGGGTGCACGAGGAGAGGGGATTCCTTCCCTGTCTGCCCACAGAAGGCAGAGCACCACCTAAATGAGCTCCAGAGATGGGTGAGAGCTGTAGATATCAGCTCGGACCACAGAGATGGGCATGAAATGCTAATGCTGCTGCTGCAGCCACCAAGAATCCTGTGTACAAGCACAGGTCACTATCCACACACCCCCAGGAGGCTGTGCAGCCCGCCACTGCCAGGGTCCCATGACCCAGGGACAATTTCCCTGGGAGAACACATGGCACGCCTCAGGCTGTTTCAATGTCATGGCAGCCTCTGCCACTGCAGGCTCCCCTCACGTTCCAATTATAACTACCGTAACCCCCTCCCCCAGCCTGAATCAGCCAGAGACATATAATCAGCTGCTGCTTTAACCCTGTCCTGTCTGGGTGGGAACAGATGCCTGAGGGTGACCTACATGTAGAGATGGGGCCAAAACCAAAGCTGAACTCCAGGAGCTGTGCGAACAAAGAAGACAAAGGGAAATCTGTCCATTCAGCATAAGGAGCAGTGGATTAAATCCCCACAATCGACTTAATGTACCCTGCATCTGTGGAATATCTGAATAGACAATGAATCATCCCAAAAATGAGGCGGTGGACTTTGGAAGCAAATGTAGACTGGGGTTTGCTGTTTGCAACTGACTGGTTTCTGATTTTTATGTTTATCTTAGTATAGTTTTCAGCACTTGTTATCATTGGTGGATTGGTTTATTGGTTTGTTTCTCTCTTCTTTTTATAATTATTATTTTTTTATTTGAATAATTTTTAAAATTATTAAAATTTTTTATTTCTTTTACCTTTTCTCCCTTTTCTTCTGAGCCATGTGGCTGACAAGGTCTTGGTGCTCCCCCCTGGTGTCAGGCATGAACCACTGAGGTGGGAGAGTCGAGTGCAAGACATTGGACAACCAGAGGCCTCCAGGCCCCACATAATATCAATATGCGAGAGCTCTCCCAGATATCACCATCTCAGTGGTAAGACCCAGTTCCACCCAACGGTCAGCAAGCTCCAGTGCTCGGTGCCCCATGCCAAACAACTAGCAAGACAGGAAAACAACTCCACCCGTTAGCAGAAAGTCTGCCTAAAATTATAGTAAATTCACAGACACCTAAAAACACACCACCGGATGCAGCCATGACCACCAGAAAGACAGGATCCAGCCCCACCCACCAGAAGACTGGCACCAGTCCCCTCCACCAGGAAGCCTACACAAGCCACTGAACCAACCTCACCCACTGGGGACAGACACTGAAAACAACGAGAACTATGAACCTGCAGCTTGTGAAAAGGAGACCCCAAACACAGCAAGTTAAAAAAAATGAGAAGACAGACAAAAATGCAGCAGATGAAGGAGCAAGGTAAAAACCTACCAGACCAAAAAAATGAAGAGGAAATAGGCAGTCTACCTGAAAAAGAATTCAGAGTAATGATGGTAAAGATGATCCAAAATCTTAGAATTACAAGGGAGAAAATACAAGAAACGTTTAAGAAGGACCTAGAAGAACTAAAGAGCAAACAAACAATGATGAACAATATAATAAATGAAAGTAAAAATTCTCTACAAGGAACCAATAGCAGAATAACTGAGGCAGAAGAATGGATAAGTGACCTGGAAGATAAAATAGTGGAAATAACTACTGCAGAGCAGAATAAAGTAAAAAGAGTAAAAAGAATTGAGAACAGTCTGAGAGATCTCTGGGACAACATTAAATGTACCAACATTTGAATTACAGTGGTCTCAGAAGAAGAGGAGGAAAAGAAAGGGTCTGAGAAGATAACTTGAAGAGATTATACTTGAAAACTTCACTAATATGGGGGGCTTCCCTGGTGGTGCAGTGGTTGAGAGTCCACCTGCCAATGCAGGGGGCATGGGTTCGTGCCCCGGTCTGGGAAGATCCCACATGCTGCGGAGCAACTAGGCCCATGAGCCATGGCCACTGAGTCTGCGCATCCAGAGCCTGTGCTCCGCAACGGGAGAGGCCACAACAGTGAGAGGCCCGCATACCGCAAAAAAAAAAAAACACACAAAGAAAACACTTCACTAATATGTGAAAGGAAATCCCATACAGGATAAATCCAAGGAGAAACATGGCAAGACACATATTAAGCAAGCTATCAAAAATTAAATACAAAGAAAAAATATTAAAAGCAGCAAGGGAAAAGCAACAAATAACATACAAGGGAATCTCCATAAGGTTAACAGCTAATCTTTCAGCAGAAACTCTGCAAACCAGAAGGGAGTAGCAGGACATATTTAAAGTGATGAGAACAAAAAACTACAACCAAGATTGCTCTACCCAGCATGGATCTCATTCAGATTCGAATGAAGAAAATAAAACCTTTAGAGACAAGCAAAAGTTAAGAGAATTCAGTACCACCAAACTCTCTTGCACTGTTGGTGGGAATGTAAATTGATACAGCCACTATGAAGAACAGTATGGAGGCTCCTTAAAAAACTAAAAATAGAACTACCATACGACCCAGCAATCCCACTACAGGGCATATACCCTGAGCAAACCATAATCCAAAAAGAGTCATGTACCACAATGTTCATTGCAGCTCTATTTACAATAGTAAGGACATAGAAGCAACCTAAGTGCCCATCGACAGATGAATGGATAAAGAAGACGTGGCACATATATACAATGGAATATTACTCAGCCATAAAAAGAAACGAAATTGAGTTATTTGTAGTGCGGTGGATGGACCTAGAGTCTGTCATACAGAATGAAGTAAGTCAGAAAGAGAAAAACAAATACCTTATGTTGGCACATATATATGGAATCTAAAAAAAAAAAAGTTTCTGACTAACCTAGGGGCAGGACAGGAGTAAATATGCAGACATTGAGAATGGACTTGAGGACATTGGGAGGGGGAAGGGTAAGCTGGGAAGAAGTGAAAGAGTAGCATTGACATATATATATTACCAAATGTAAAATAGATAGCTAACGGGAATTAGATGCCTAGCACAGGGAAATCAGCTCAGTGCTTTTTGACCAGTTGAAGGGGTGGGATAAGGAGCATGGGAGGGAGATGCAAAAAGGAGGGGATACGGGGATATGTATATATATAGCTGATTCACTTTGTTATACAGCAGAAACTAACCCAACATTGTAAAGCAATTATACTCCAATAAAGATGTTAAAAAAAAAAGTGATTTGATAAACACTACAAATCAATATTAGAAATTTGGGTGAAAAGCTTTTACTAGAGATAATAAGTATATTAGTAAGCACATATCCATTCAACATGGACCTTTATTTATACATAAAATTTGTAGATACCCTACTGACTGGAAGTGGACATTTATATACATATATATGTATCTATACACATATACACACATAGAAGACCAATTTCTATAAGCCATAAAAAAGTGTTATTAATTCATGGTGCAGGAGTTGTGTGTGTATATATATACATATATATGTACCATAGTATATATTTATATTACATATTCTATATATAGTGTAAATATATATTCTTTAGCATGTATCTCCTTAGTCTTAATCCTTTTGTCTATCTGTTATCACTGCCATTCTTTTACCAGCCCCTCCCTCAATACTCACAGAATCTATCCCATAGTATTTGAAAAATGTATCATCATTTTCAAATGATGATACATTTGAAAACGATGATACAGTATCAGCCATAGAAGAATTAAAAGAGTCTATCTGTTTTTTAATAACTTGTATAAGGCTCACTAGAGGGTATTAAAACCATCATTTGAGATCCATGCTGCCCTGGAGCCATTTTGAAAGTTGTAAATAGGGAAGTTCCCAAAGACATTTGTGGCCTTGGCAAAGCCCCAGCTCTGCGAAGTGTGGAAGGTTCTCTTCCATGAACACATGTCAGAAGAGGAGACTTTTACCTGTGGTTCAGTATTCACAGGATCTACCTCCTCGTCTCTATTTGTGATGGAAGCCGCTTCTGGCCCTGTACCATCTCCCACTCTTCCATGTCAATAAAAGAGTTTCAACTAGGCAGATGGTCACCCGGGTAAAGACTATATTTCCCAGGCTTCCTTGAAGCTAGATGTGGCCCTGTGTCTAAGTTCTTGCTAGTAGATATTAGCAGGACTGATTTGGCCACTTCTGGGACTTAACAATAAAACAGTTGAGCATGGTGGGCTCCCCTGGCCCTATCTCCCTTTCCACAAATGCAGGGTGATGAACCAGCCTCTTTGCTAGACCTGGACTGCTTACCCTGGACTATTACACAAAAGAGAAACAATATTCTATGTTGTGTAGTTTAGGGTCTTTTTGCCAGAACCACTTAACCTGCTCCTGAACCAATACACAGTGTCACTCCATCCACATGTGCTCTGAGACCAGTCAGTGGTTTTCAGGCCCTCCAGCATAGGGTCCTTAGTTTTCCTGCTTCTCTATTCACCATATTATGGCTCATTTCCTTGTCCACAGTTTGTCTCCTCCCTCAGGTGTGCCAGGGTTTTGGCACCTGAACTGCAACTACCTGATCAACAAAAAAACGTACTGTCTTTCTTCAGATTGGTCCATGACTTTCTCCCTTGAGAAGACCTGAAGTACAATCTATTTTAGGTTTCCTGAAACCCTTTTACTTTCATTGGCATCAACTCCAGGAAACGTCAGGGAACCTGTACTCTTACACTCATTCTAAGACATCCTGAAAACGCTACTCTAGTACTGTCCATAACAGGAAGAAAAAAATCAATAAAGTTGTGATTTAGGATTTTGCTGTTAATGCTACTTATTTGCTGGTTTATTTTTCTTTGGATTTTAGTGACTCAGAAAAAATTCTAACACATTTTCACTTTTGTAAGTTCAAGTAAGTTAGAATTCTTTTCCCTTCCACATCAGTGAACACCTTGACCAACTTTTAAAATAGCCACATTTTATGTAGCACTTACCATGGGCTAAGCCTTCTTTTAAGTGCCCTGCATGTATTAGTACCTTTAAGCTTCACAATATGCCTACACATATGGGACAAAGGCAGGTAGACAGTAAGTAACCCATTCAAGGTCCACAACCAATAATTTATAAATCTGGGTTGTGAACTTTGATGCTTTGACTCCATCATCCTTTATCTTAATCAGTAAGTAACACGACTCTTGGCAGACAATATGTTCAGGTGCTAATACTCACAGTCAACACACACCATCTTCAATTAGTAAGTGGCTATTATTATTTTTTAAAATTTTATTGAAGTATAGTTGATTTAAAATGTCATGTTAGTTTCAGGTGTACAGCACAGTGATTCAGATATATATATATACTTTTTCAGATTCTTTTCCCTTATAGGTTATTACAAAATATTGAGTAAAAGTCCCCTGTGCTATACAGTAGTAGGTTCTTGTTGTTTATTTTATATATAGTAGTGTGTATGTGTTAAACCTAACCTCCTAAATTATCCCTCCCCCCCTTTTCCCCTTGGTAACCATAAGTTTGTTTTCTATGTCTGTGGGTCTACTTCTGTTTTGTAAATAAGTTCATTTGTATCTTTTTTTTAGATAAGTGGCTATTACTAATAAGAGAAATAACAATCAGGTGCAGGAATTTGCACATTGTTCTTCATTACTTCTGTTACTTAATTTTTTGTCAGAACAAAAATGCAAATACGTGTTTCTGTTATAAATAAAAATAAGCAAGGGTTACATATGTCCTAGGTATGCATTCATAATAAAGAAATAATGGTTGGTGTTTATTATGCTAAACCTATACAGATACTCTGATGTAGGTATTATCCTCATTTTCTAGATGAGGAAGTTCAAGGTTCAAGCAGTGAAGTGAGTTGAACCTTAATCTACTTAAAGCCGGAGCTCATTTTCTTTCCACTGTCCTCACCTGCCTGAATTAGTGTGTACACACACACAAACACACACAAATATAAAGTTTCTTATCCTCCACAGCAGTGGACTTTGTCAAAGCAACGACATTCTTAGCAACCTTCACACTTATGGCTTTCGAGATGGCCTTAGGGCAGCTGTATATATAGGGATTCTCCAACCTTGGCAATTGGCTTAAAATGAGGGGCTGAATCCCTCCACAGTTATAAAGGAAGTTAGCAAGATGTGAGCCAGACAACTGGTCACGTTATTCCTTGTTTCAGCCTATTAGTCTGCCTGAAGCAACCAACGAAGTACAGAGAATAAAGCCTTTTTCTTTTGCTTACCTTTCTCAGCACAGATGCTGCGAACAACTTCATTTTTGATGCTTTTTAAAGAATCAAAGTTCTGCCCAAGGTTAACTCTTTCCTCTGCCCCAGCAATTTGTTGCAGTTTTGCTCTGTTAGCCTCACCAATGCCGACCACGTGGATGGTGATGTGTTCAGCCCTTAGTCTCTCAGCAGGTTCCAGGACACCATCCATGGAGCTCCCATCAGTCAACACAATGAGGTAACAGGGTACTTCGTTCATTCTCTGCTTCCTTCCCTTCCTTATTAGTGGCAGAATGAAATCCAGGGCTGCCCCAGTAAGAGTTCTGCCTCCAAGTTGCTTGATGTTAGAGACAGCCTTTCTTAATGTCACATCATTAGGATAGTCATTGATATCAAATTCCACTTCCTTCTTGTGGGAATACTGCACAGCTCCAACTCGGACTTTGTCTGGGCCGATGCTAAACATCTCTATCACTGCCAACATAAATTCCTTGATTTGCTCAAAGTGTTTATTCTGAATGCTGCTTGAGCCATCAATGAGGAAATAGAGATCAGCTTCTTTTGTATCTACACAGCCTGCAGAAAAATGGAAAGCAGAAATTGCATTCTCTGTCAACTATTGAGAATCTGGAGAGAACATTGCAGGAGGGTTTGGAGAGAAGGATGAGGCTGCGAAGGTTCTAAAGAATGAGAACACTTCAGGTTTGCACGGAGCCTGGACACTTCGCTGTGCACATTCATACCCATTTTCTCCTTTGAAATTTACCACAACCTTCTGAGGAAATTGAAACTGAATGAGGCCTAGTGGTTTGTCTGAGGTCACACAGCCAGTGAATTAAAGAGTAAGGATGAGATTCCCAAGTCTCCAGGCTTTTAGTTAAAATCGTTTTTCTTGTATTGACACCTAGCTTTTTAGTATTTGCTTTATCATTTCCTGAGAAATGACCTTCTGTTCTTACTTCCCCAATAACCTCTTCTGTCCAGAACAACTAGAATAATGTATTTAAAACTAGAACCAGATCATATTACTCTTCTGCTTAAATGACTTATCATTGCATTTAGAATTTAAAAATGAAAAATCAGCCGATCTTTCCCCCTTCTTTTCTCTCTGACCCTATTTCCAGCAATTCTTCTTCTTCTGCACTGTGTTCCAGCGACACTGGGCTTCTACTGTACTCCAAATGTGCCCCAGGGCTTTTGCACCTACCCTCTTTCCTGGAATATTCTTCCCCCTAAATCTTCATGGCTGGTTCCTTCTCACCTCCTGGACATGCCAATTCAAATGTCGGTTCTTTAGAAGGGCTTCCCTTCCAGCTAAAGCACATCAATCATTGTCTATTCTATTAACCTGTCTATTTTCCTTATGATGCCCATTACTTTCTGAAATTACTTATTCATTTGTTCATGAGCACAGCCTGTCTCCTGTCACAGAATGTCAGCTCCATGAGGGTGAGACTTTGCCTAGTTTTCTGCTTCTGCCCGGTAGGCCTGGTATATCACAGGATTTCAACAGAAAATTGTAAACAAAGGAGCTCTAAATGTTCCTTCCTTTGTTGAGCAGCTTCTCTGAAAAAGTGCTTTAACTTTCCTAATAGTCTATTTACAACTCTATTTAACCATTTTTGAAATTGGGTGGAAGGAAAAGCATACCTTTAAAATTTATTTATGTGCACAGTTACCTGGTTGAGTATGTGAAAACATCTTTAAAATACAACACAATTTAGTCATTTCAGAAATATTTTCTTTTTTGATAGCTTGTTGGCAATATATGGCCATTGACACTACTTCAGGCTATGAGGTCCTTAAGAAATCAGAAATACTGGAAATAAGCTTGACCCTGAGAATTAAACTATGAAATCTACATATAAAGCATTAGAGCAGGGACTACCCTGGTGGTACAGTGGTTAAGAATCTGCCTGTCAATGCAGGGGACACGGGTTCGAGCCCTGGTCCAGGAAGATCCCACATGCCGCTAAGCAGCTAAGCCCGTGTGCCACAACTACTGAGCCTGCACTCTAGAGCTCACGAGCCACAATTACTGAAGCCTGTGCACCTAGAGCCTGTGCTCCGCAGCAAGAGAAGCCACTGCAATGAGAAGCCCATGCGCCACAATGAAGAGTAGCCCCCGCTCCCTGCAACTAGAGAAACCCCGAAGACCCAACACAGCCAAAAATAAATAAATAAATTTATTTTAAAAAAAAGTATTAGGGCAAAGGTAAGCAGTTATCTGTAAAAGACAGGGGTGATGCCAGGCCACAAAAACTTGACAGCAAGCAGAATGAATTGACTTATATATGTAATAAAGAAGAATGGTGGTCAGTAATGAGGAAGAGAAAAATTCGAGTCTGGAGGTAACCATGGCAATACCCATCCAACTCTGCCTGGAGCTGTGAGTCACATGTTGCTATTAAAATGTGAACTTAAACTGATTAAAATTAAATAAAATTTAAAAGTCAGCTCCTCAGTTGCAAAAGCCACATTTCAGGTGCTTAAAAGTCCCATGTGGCTAGTGGCTATTATATTGGACAGTGTAATTACAGAATATATCCATCTAAAAAGTTCAAGTGGACAGGGTTGAAGAGAAATGTGTCTCCTGGCACAAGGCCTCACCTGCACAGTTATACAGAGAGATAGACAGAGATGTAGATCTATATATTTGATTTTGAAATAGTCATTCCCCTGATTAAATACCACTAGACATTTCAGTCATAAAACTAACTCCTTTGCTCTGATTCCACATCCTCCAGCAGTCTTTTGATTACATTTTAGCTTCTGACTTGTCTGTATGTCTACAGGGAGAGACTATGTTGCTCAGAGGACATGAATGTCTAGGTCCCTGGGCACTAATAGTTCCATTGCAGAGATAATCGTCAATCTTTTTTTATGCATAGCCTCTTGGTTTGGTTAATGTGAGTCTTTCCTTGCTTTAATGAAGTTCTATTTAATAAATTGAATACCTAGTGGTGCCGAAGGTGGTGGATACAGCAGGGACTAAGTCAGTAGAGATTGGTTCTCTGTGTCTGACCGTTCTGAAACTACAAAGCTGGCCACCCCACTGTAGACCACGGCAAATTCACTGAGGTAGTGGTTCTCAGATATTGCTAGAGTGAGTTTGTTAGGGAGCTTTCTAAAATCCAGGTGGCCTACGCCCTACTCGCAGAGACTGAGTCATTGGGTTGGGCCACTGAATTATTAACAAGCTCCTCAGGAAGTCCGGATAAATTTACAGCAGACACTTTTGGTGCTCTGCCTGTATCCCCTCAAATCCTTTACCATTTTTGTGTAACCAGTTCCCAGCACTTTCATTCCAATAGCTAGCACCTGTGTCTGTGGGTGGGTGGGCTGCTCTCGGGTTGTTGAAACCCTTCTTGCTTGGTATTAAACCAGAGGTATCTGGAAATGTACACTCCCTTCTGTGTGCTGGAATATAAATTCTCCAGTTACATTGCCCCCTGTCTAGGACAAACCTAAGGTTTAACCCACACTGTCTTTCAAATGGTCCTGTGGAATTGACCCTCCATGGGACTTATCATGGGGCTTATCATCCTGCCCTTCCTGGTCCCAAATCCTCCCTTCTGTACCAATCTCCAGTTTTTCCTGGGTATATTTTTAATATATCAGTTTCACATGAATCCTTATCTGACATCTATATCTGAGGAACTCAATCTAAGTCAGGTACCCGTATTAGAGAGCCACTGAATTAATAAGAAGGCACTTACTGAGGCCTTATGGAAGATAAGGATGGCCCTTGTCCTAGCCTTGGTCCCATATCTTCCCACTTAGAAATTCTGTAATGACAATAATAGTTTTCTGTCACATAATTTCAAACTCTCTGAGAGAGACCGCGTTACACATCCCTCATATGCCCTAAAAGTTGCTACTAGACCAAGGCAGCTGCCACTCTGAGAGACTCCTCTCTGTATCACTCAGGAGGTAATATGGGACTGGTTTCTTGCTGCTGCCTTGTAATGTATATATGCAAGAGGAAATCAAGGGTTGGCCCAGGATTGCATCCTTAAACTTTCAATCGACTAATCTGAATTTAAAATTAGCCTTTAACATCATTGGAGGATTCTTTTCCATGTGAGTGCTGCCAAATTTGAGTTCCTATTGTTTGGAAGCATTTTATCTGCAGGGAAATGTCAGCAGATATCTCAGAATTAGATAAACTCGAAGTCACATCAAGTATCTTTTGGCAGTATGCCCTGGCATCTTTGAAAAGAACTTGGTAAAGCTATAGCAGATTTAGTTGTGTATAAAGATATAAGTACAATGATGATCCCTGCAAAACTTTTATAAGAGCAAAACATTGGCAATGACCTCTATATCCAATAATTTAGGATATGTTAAACAAATTATGTTATATCCATAGGACGGAATATTATTCCCAACCTAAAAAGAATATTGCCAAAAAAATTTAAGGAGATGGACAAAAGTTCATGTTATAAGGTTGATAGAAAAGTGAATAAGGCATATCATACCGGCTATCCCCAATATCCATTCTCTTTTCTACACTAATTTAGTCCTCAATATTTGCCTAGGTACTTGGCTGCCCCAAGTAAAGACTACATTTTCTAGTTCTCATTTTTACAATGAAGAGTGACATGTGACTAAGTTCTGGCCAATAGGATGTAAGCAAAGATGGCGAGTGTAATTCCTGGGAATATCCTTGAAGAAAAAGATGGGGGAAACTTGCCTTTTCCTTCTCTTTTATAATTCTTGTTGCTGGATGTGAATGTAACGCTACGAGCAGTTATCTTGGATTATAATGCTGGGAATAGAGACCACAAAGAGCATAAAAATAACTTAGAAAGAGACAGGGTCCCTGACATGGTGTTGTACTACCCAACTCCTTATACCTACCTTAGGACTTATTTGTGAAACAGAAAAAAAAAAAGTTTTATCCTATTGAAATCATTGTTATTTTTTCTTGTTAGTCACATTCAGAAGTAATTGTAACTGATACAAGTTACCCAACAGTGTGCCCCTGCATTGTCTAATATGACAGTCATCAGCATGTAGCTATTAAAATAAAAATTAAATTAAATTAAATTTAAAACACAGTTCTTCAGTTCCATTAGCCTCATTCCACGTGCTCAATAGCCATGATTGGCTAGTGGCCTCCTTATCGAACAGTAAAGATAAAGAACATTTCTATCATTACAGAAAATTCTGTTTGACAGCACTGATACACATAATGTTACATCGTTTTTTAAGAAATGTGTATGCATGTGTTTGTGTGTACATGAGTGTAGAGACAGAGAATAGACTGAAAGATAAGAGAAATAAATGATAAGAATGGCTTTATCTGAAAGATAAGATCACAGGTAATTTTATTTTCTTCTTTATGTTTATCGACACTATCAAATTATTTTATAATTAACACTTTGTATATTTTATTGAGGTATGATTTACGTGCTTAAAACATTCATCCACTGCAATCATTCAATGATTTTTAGGAAATTCATAAAGTTGTGCAACCATCACCAAAATCTAGTTTTAGAACATTTTCATAACTCCTAAAGTTCCCTTACCCAATTACAACAAGTCCTCACTTCTGCCCCAGCCCTAGACAACTGCTCATATTATTTTTATACTATGGAAAGGATTTTTTAAGACATACCAGTTTTATCAAGTTCCATTTGTTCAGCATGAGTTGAAATTTGGGACCATATTTCATTCTGGAGCTTTTTCAAGAAGTTCTTACTGTAAATTTCCAAGTCTGCATAGGACTTCATCATGGAGATGGTCTGTCCCGGAGGGTAAGATGCTATTTCTTCTAACTGGGTCTTGTTGGCCCCTTGGATGCCCATGGCAAACACAGTTACATCCTCCAGGCGGAGATTCAGTGCAGCCTCACGCACCTTGTCATCTGATGGTCTGTCAGTGACCAGGACTGCAATCTGGGGCACTCCCTGTGCCCTTCTGCTGCCACTTGATGCTGAGAAGCCTTCTCTCCTCATCTTCTCAATGGCAGCACCAGCATTGGATTTCCCAGCCCGCAGAGAAAGCTTCTGGATTTGCTTCTGAAATTCAGATTGGGTTGTGCTTGAGCTCAGAGGAGAAAAAGTCTGAACTCTGTCACTGTAACTCATAAGACCAAGCCGCAGGCATTTGTCTTTCACATCCATGGAGGAGGTGATATTCTTCAGGAAGTTCTGCAGGTTCCTTAGATTCTGTTTGGTCCCAACAGACTCATCCACCAGGAACATGAGGTCGGCAAGCGAATCTTTCTGACAGGCCCTGGGGAAGGGGACTATGGAGGGAGAAAAAGTAGGAGTGTTAGTACACACCTCTGGCCCACAATGAGAAAGGCACTCTACAGATTGTCAGAAGGCATTAGTGAAAATAGAGGCAGTCATGATGGATGCAGTTAGCATCTTTTTAGTGAACAAAGGATAAAAATTCTCAGCAAAATTTACATTGGCTATTGACTTCAGAGGATTTGCAATGCTCTTCTCTCTGAAGAATGCTTATTATGATTTTCCTACCACATCTCATCAG
This sequence comes from Lipotes vexillifer, assembly GCF_000442215.2. Lineage (NCBI taxonomy): Eukaryota > Metazoa > Chordata > Mammalia > Artiodactyla > Lipotidae > Lipotes > Lipotes vexillifer. The sequence continues at coordinate 7,172,452 of NW_006798629.1, read as the reverse complement.
CATGTTCTTCATGAGCACCATCACCACCAGTATGACTACCACCACCACTACTACCACCAACAGCAACCACCTCCACCGCCACCACCATCACCACCACTACCATCTCTACCTCCACCTCCACTACTACTTCCACCTGTACCACCTCTACCACCACCTCCACCACCACCACGGTCTTCATGACCACTATCACCACCAGTATGACTATCACCATCACCTCCACCACCACCACCACCTCTACCACCACTACCCCTCATCTTCAGCAACTCCACCACCTGAATTTCCAACACTATCACCACCACCACCTCCAAGTCCACCACTACCAGTATGAACCACCACCACAATCACCACCACCACTTTCAAATGCTGAAATATAGGCATAAATTAGTAGAAATATACCTGACTTCAGTGAGCTCACATTCTATGGGAGGACAGATAAATAAATTATGCTATTTCCGACCATAATAAATGCTAACAAGGAAATAAAATAAGTGACTCAATTGAGTTACCCTATGTTGGGGATGTGGGATGAAAACTAACTGATCTGAGACATAAAAAGTCAGGGAAGACCTCTCTGAAAGGATTACATTTGGGTTGAGAAAGATGAAGAGAAAGATTGAACTACACATTGTGTGAAAGGAAGAAGAATTCTGGCAGAAAGAAAAGCAAGAAATAGAAACAAGCAAGAAGCCCAGAGTAGCCAGAGCCAATGAGTGAGGGGAACTATGATGGATGAGGTCAGAGGGAAGCAGGGTCCAATCATATGGGGCTCAGATGATCTTATTTAAATATTCTAAATATCACCCTAGTTCCTGAGGGGAGATAATGAATTCATTAAAATTCATTAAAAAAAAAATTGCCCTAGTCCAGGAAAGAGATAATGGTTCTTGGACAAGAATAAAGCAGGTAAGACAGAACAACAAGAGTAGTTTTGATACATGAATTAGAGATAGAACAGAGAGGACTTGATGATAAATTAGATATGAGTATTGGGAGACAAAAAGGAAGTGGTGAAAACTCCTGGGTTTTTGGCCTGAATAACTGAGTGGATATTGGTGGTATCTTTTTCCAAGATAGGGGAGATAGTGGGAAGAACAGGTTGGAGGGAGAAGTCAAGAGCTCCATTTCAGACATGCTAAGTTTGGGATACTATTGAAGATGCCAGGTAAGCAGTTGGTTGTATAAATCTGGAATCCACAGGAGAGTATACCACATGCACAGAATGCCCACTCCAGGAACAGGTGGAGGAGCCACAACTCTGGGGGTTGTAGCCAAGAGATAAGCTCAATCTTGCCAAGAACTATCCACAGGATTGTGAGCTCTAGAAGCCAGAAGGCATGTCTTACTTATCTCTATCTCTCCAGTACCTGGTGCCTGGTGGGAGTTCAGAAATATTTGTGGAATTATAATAATTCTCATAAATCTACCAATGTACTCTGAATCTCACATAGTTGGCTAAAACAAACTTACAGCATGGCCCACTCAGCTCAGTATTTATTTGCAAAGAGCTATTACTATTAATGACAGTAAACTGCCAAAATCCATACAAGTCATCTCACCCATATTGTAAGGTAGATATTATTATCCTCACTTTATAGGTAAGGAAACTGAAGCTCAGAGGTTAAATAACTTACTCAAGGTCTTTAGCAGCCAAGCCAGGGTTTGAACCCAGACTCCAAGGCTCTTACTCTTAACCTCTATAGGCAAGGATAGGGTCTTGACAAACAAAACCTTGTTGTACTGTATACTACTGTGAAATAAATTAGGAGGAGTGAGAGAAACACAGATCAGTACACAAAGCCTTCTAAGAAGATGGTAAAGTCCTATGGTCTTGGAGAGCTCAGGCTACCTACAGGGTTGTAAGATCTCCAAGGTCCCCAGGGTTAACAGTCACAGGAAAGTTTTTTTCTCTGGGAAGAGAAGCACATGTGCTGTAAGAACTTGCTATTTCCCCCAAGGCAGGAAGAGTGAGGGATGGGAAGAGTGGAGGTAAAAGTACTCCCTGATGCTTCAGGGGCAGCACTAACTGTGACAGATACTTACACAAACCCATTTCCTCTTCTTGCTCATAGGCCTAGACCTGATTTCTCAGCCTCACCTGCAATTAGGTGTGGCCACGGGACTAAGATCTGGCTAATGAAATGTGAGCAGAAGTAGTGTGTGTCTCTTCCAAGCTTAGCCCATAAAACCACATCCTGAGTGACGTTCCATCTTTTTTCCCTTCCACCAGCTCTATACCAATTCCCAAAGCACCTTGAAAGTAATATTTGAAGATGAAAGAGCCACCACCAACTTAATTATCTAAATAGAAGGAAGACAACTTGAACACTGGCCCTATAGTGTTACAAGGGAAATAAATAAACTTCTTATGATTCAGGAAGTCTATTTGTTGTTATTAAGGCCTAGGCTGGTCTGACTGCAAAATCAACCCATAGTGATAGCCAAGGAATTGGTGAATGATAGAGCAGGAAAAAATTTCAAGATCATTCCAACTCTCGTATCTTACAAAGGAGGATGCTGATGCAAGGCTCAGAGAGATGAAATCACTTCCTCAAGTTCACAGTCAGCTAGTGGCATTGTCTGGACCTCTTGACCTGTGGTCAGGGCACTTTGTACCAAACCAGTTGGCTTCCTCAAGTCTTAGAACTAGATAGCACACACTCAGAATAGCCCCTCATCAATAATAGAGCACAGAGGCAGCCAGGAAGATCTATTTTGCTGAGGGCTCTTTATACATCACTCTGGAGACAATGGCTAGGGCCCCTCATCAGTGCAGCACACTTAATGGGCACCTCCCATGACTGTGTACTGGCCTGTTTCATCTGTTCATCAACAGTGCATGTGTAGCTTCCTGTCTCACTTTACCCTTTCTTTACTAATGCTTTCTAGGATTACCTCCCACATAAACTACTTGTACTCAAGGGTCTTCTGTTTCAGGTCTTCATGGAGAACCTGCTTAAGACATAAATAAAGCATTTTTCAAATGAGGAGCTGTAAGTCATGGGGGTAAAAGTAGCCCTCCTTTCAGCCTAGGGGACCAAGAATGAAAGTTGATGAGAAGGAGGTCTTCTGCATTTCCACATGAAATACTGAGATTTCTGGTGAGTGGTACCATACATATAATAGGAGATGGCTCTCTGGACCAGATTACATGGGGATGGGACACCTCTTCAACCAAGGGATTCCTTACCTACTGTATGAGAGTGGGCTGCTACCTCCTTGTACTGAGCCGCATCCTTGAGAATCTGCGTCATGTTTTGGGAGAACATGCTGAGATCTTGGACCGTCTGGAGGCTGTAGTGGAACTGGCCTGTGGCCATGGCCTTCAGAGTCTCCTCAGGTGTCCCCTGCATCCCCACTGAGATGATCCTCACCCCGTCACTGTGCAGCGCCTTGGAGGCCTCTTCCACGGCATCCTCGGACTCGGCTGAAGCCAAGACCACCAGGATCGGAGGAAACTGTCTCCTGTCCCTCCCGTTTGAGAAGTAGGTCGTGTGCACCTCCCGGAGAGCATTCCCAATCCGCAGGGAACCGCCCAGGAACCTGAAGTTCTTCTTGAGGTGGTTCAACATGGGGCCTCTGCTCTTGAAGGTGCTGAGCTGGAATTCTCTATGGAGCACGTTGCTGTACTGGGCCAGGCCCACACGGTACTTGTGGGCCTCTATGGGGAGGCTGCTGATCATCTTGTTGATGAACATCTTCACAAATGGGAAGGATTTAATTCCCAGGTGGTTGGAGCTATCCACCAGAAACACCACGTCAGCATACTCAGGGCCTGGCCCTATCAAAATAAAATAACAACAAACACTTTGGGTCAAGAGGGACAGTTTTTGTACCCGCCTATCAGTCAGTCATCAGCTGCAGACTTCTTCCAAGAACTGGAGAGAAGGAGTGGAGGGTTACGGGTAAGGTGGCTCTGGGAAAGCCAAGGGAAAATGTCCTGAGAAAGTGGGGTACAGCCATGAGCTATTGCCATTGCAGGCAATATTCACAGCAGCTGGGAGTGGGGGAGTGGGTACCTGCCTCATAAAGAGAGTCTGGACAAGGGGAGGCACCAGGAGCATTGACTTTAGCAGTCATGGTCAGCCACCTCCACCCACCCAGTTAGTGATCTACTGGTAAATGTTTAACTAAGCAGGACATTTCTTTCAAAATGACCCTGAAATTCACTAGGAAGTCCTAGGGTAGCACAGTGCAGGGTTAAAAATACTTCTTTGAATGATGTTTTTAGTAATTACAGAAAAACCTAGCTTTCATATTCCATATATGCATGTATGGAATATGAAAGCTTTTATATTACTTATTATATATATATATAAAATTTCCTCTGTGGAGTTCCTTTTATCCTTTTCTTTCATTTATTAAAGCCAAGGTGCAAACTGACCCACAAAACGTATGGGTTGACTCTATTCATACAGACATGGAACATCAGGACTTCAGCAAATCAATGAATAATTAAAGTTTTTCTAGCCAGGTGTAGCATAATTCATGCATTTTGCCCATGGCTTTCCATCACCTTTGAGAGCTTACATTTGCTTGATAGAACATATTGCCAACTACAAATAAATGCTATCTGCTTTGATTATTTTAGTAAAGAAATAAATTCCTTGTTTCTATTTATTAAAATAAAGATTTGTTGAGACATAAAATATTCATTTTCCTAATAACAATAAGCATAAAATGTACTGGTACCTGGGCTCTGATATGTCAGTGTTTCAGTCCAAAGGATGAGAACAAATACAATTAACAGGATCTTCATTTTGTTAGTGACGTTTTCTTGCTTTTACTCTGTAAAAAATGTTATTTACAATATAAAAAATCTCATTGTCTAACAAGAAATAACTACTGGGAAAGTTGGTTTAGAGCACAATACACTGTAAACACTGTATTTGTCAATAATGCCAGTAGTGTTTAAAACATTCATCAAGAGTTTGAGTATTTGTTGACAATAGATAATGCTAACGTTTGCTGAGTCCTTACCATGGTTCAGATACTTTTCTCAGTGTTTTTTAAGCATCATCTTATTTAACCTTCACAACCATCTTACTGGGAGGTACAACTACTATACCCATGTGACAGATAAGGAAACAGGAACAGGTGACTTGGTAAGTGATGGATCCATCATCCTAACCCAGACAAGGTGATCACAGAGCCCAAGCTCTTAACCACTGTGCCATGAGGTTTATACAAAATCTTTGGACTCAGAACTTATGTAGTCACTACTTTTAACCATCTATTTTCATGTCAACAGTGACTATTTTGTATGTTCACAACTTGGCTCAAAAATCCAACAGCTACCCATGTTTCTTTCTTCATTAAACCCTTGTAAGAACTGTTCCCTCATTTCTGGTTATACTCCGTTTTATAAATTACTTTAACTTCAGTATTTCTCTCCATGAGCACACAATCATAAATCTTCATGGGAATTTACAATCTTACAGAAATTCCATCAAGTCAAAGTTGTTCTCTATTAATAGGGAAATAGATAAAATAACCAATACTCAAAAATAGAGATGCCTTCAATGAGATACCAAAGGTATAAGGACTGGATTTTATTCTAGAGGTGACCTTTCCAGCGGTTACTTTGAAATTTCTAATCATGTGGGAAGACTGAGGGAATCACTGGAAACTAGATTTGGAAGTCACCCTATAGATCATTTAGACTAAACCCTTATTTTGCTAAGGAAGAAATCGAGGCTCCTCAGTAGTTATTGGCTGAATCATGTTAGCAATGACTTTCAGATCTATACTCATCATATTCTAATATATCATATATTTTACTTATTCATTAATTTTATCATTGAGATATAATTCACATTCTACAAAATTTACCCTTTAAAGTGGACAATTCAATGTGCTTTAGTATATTAATAGTATTTGCATCCCAGCAGCAGTGATTTTAGGAAGTTCATTCTACCACAAGGACACTGGTACTAGTTACTGCAATTTTAGAATCCTCCCTCTAATCTATTAGTTCCAGGGGACTTACCCATTCACCAGCCAGTCAACACCAGGACCAGGCACAGAGGCCCTGCAGCCAGCCACCTGTGACTGGCCTCTATCCACCAGCAGGCCGGCACCAGCCTCTGGACACCATAGGCTCCACAAGTAGCCACTGGGGAACCAGCCCTGCCCAAAAGCATGAGGCACAGCCTGGCAACCAACTGGCCTGGAGTCCAGCCCTTCTTACCAGTGTGGCCAGTAGTAAGCCCCACCACAACAGAAGGACACATGCAGCCCACATAGGGGGCACCCATAGAGCACATAGCTCTGGTGACCAGAAGGAAGTGTACTGCTGGGCCCCATAAGACATCTCCTACATAAGATCACTCCTCCAATATCAAAAATGTAACTTACCTACCTAATATATAGAAATAAAGACACAGAATTAAACAAAATAAATGACAGAAAAATATGTTCCAAATGAAGGAACAAGATAAAACCCCAGAAGAAGAACTAAGTGAAGAGACATAAGCAGTCTACTTGATAAAGAGTTCAAGGTAATGATCATAAAGATGCTCAATGAACTCACAGGAAGAATGAATGAACACAGCAAGAATTTTAACAAAGAATTAGAAAGTGTAAAGAAGAACCAAAGAGAAGAATAAAATAACTGAAGTAAAAAATACACTAAAAGGAATCAACAGTAGATATGATCTTCCAGAGGAACAGATCAGCAAATTGGAAGACAGTGGTGGAAATCACACAAACTGAAAAGAAACAAGAAAAAAGAATTTTAAAAAAATGAGGCTAGTTTTAGGGATCTCTGTGACAACATCACACATACTAATATTTGTATCATAGAAGTTCCAAAGGAAAAGAGGGGGAGAAAGGGACAGGTAACTTATTTGAATAAATAATAGCTGAAAACTTCCCTAACCTAGGAAAGGAAACAGACAAACAGATCTAGGAAGTGCAGAGAGTCTAAAACTAGATGAACCCAAAGAGATCCACACAAAGTCACATTGTAATTGAAATTGCAAAAATTAAAGATAAAGACAGAATATTAAAAGAAGCAAGGAAAAAGCAGTTAGTTACATACAAGGGAACTCCCATAGACTCACAGCTGACTTTTCAGCAGAAACTATGCAAACCACAAGGGAGTGGCACAATATATTTAAAGTGATGAAAGAAAAAACCTACAACCAGGAACACTCTACCTGGCAAGGCTATAATTAAGATTTGAATGACAGATCAAGAGTTTTGCAGATAAGTGAAAGCTAAAACAGTTCAGCACCTCTAAAACAGCTTTACAAGAAGTGTTAAAGGGACGTCTCGAAGTATCAATAGAAAAGAAAATACCACAACTAGAAACATAAAAATTACAAAAGGAAAACTATCTCATTGACAAGGCAAATATACAGTAAAGCTAATAGATCAACCACTTATAAAGCTAGTAGGAAGGTTAAAAGACAAAAGTAATAAAATTATCTATATCCATAATAAGTAGGTAAGGGATACACAAAACAAAAAGATGTAAAATATGATGTCAAAATATTAAATGTGGGGGCTTCTGGGAAGACGGCAGAAGAGTAAGACGTGGAAATCACCTCCCCACAGATACACCAGAAATACATCTACACGTGGAACAGCTCCTACAGAACACCTACTGAACGCCGGCAGAAGACCTCAGACCTCCCAAAAGGCAAGAAAACCCCCACATAACTGGGTAGGGCAAAAGAAAAAAGAATAAACAGAGACAAAAGAAAAGGGACGGGACCTGCACCAGTGGGAGGGAGCTGTGAAGGAGGAAGGGTTTCCACACACTAGGAAGCCCCTTCGTGGGTGGAGACTGCGGGAGGCGGAGCGGGGAGCTTCGGAGCCGTGGAGGAGAGCGCAGCAACAGGGGTGCGGAGGGCAAAGCGGAGAGATTCCCGCACAGAGGATCAGGGCCGACCGGCACTCACCAGCCCGAGAGGCTTGTCTGCTCACCCCCCGGGGTGGGCGGGGCTGGGAGTTGAGGCTCGGGCTTCGGTCGGAGCGCCGGGAGAGGACTGGGGTTGGCTGCCTGACCACAGCCTGCAGGGGGTTAGTGCGCAACGGCTGGCCGGGACGGAGTCAGGGGAAAGTTTGGAGCTGCCGAACAGGCAAGCGACTTTTTCTTCCCTCTTTGTTTCCTGGTGCGCGAGGAGAGGGGATTAAGAGCGCTGCTTAAAGGAGCTCCAGAGACGGGCGCGAGCCGCGGCTAAAAGCGCGGACCCCAGAGACGGACATGAGACACTAAGGCTGCTGCTGCCGCCACCAAGAAGCCTGTGTGCGAGCACAGGTCACTATCCACACCTCCTTCCGGGGAGCCTGTGCAGCCCGCCACTGCCAGGGTCCCGGGATCCAGGGACAACTCTCCCGCGAGAACGTACGGTGCACCTCAGGCTGGTGCAACGTCACGCCGGCCTCTGCCGCTGCAGGCTCGCCCCGCACTCCATGCCCCTCCCTCCCCTCGGCCTGAGTGAGCCAGAGCCCTCGAATCAGAGGCTCCTTTAACTCCGTCCTGTCTGAGCGGAAAAACAGACACCCTCCTGCGACCTACATGCAGAGGCGGGGCCAAATCAAAAGCTGAGCCCCTGGGAGCTGTGAGAACAAAGAAGAGAAAGGGAAATCTCTCCCAGCAGCCTCAGAAGCAGCGGATTAAAGCTCCACAATCAACTAGATGTACCCTGCATCTGTGGAATACATGAATAGACAACGAATCATCCCAAATTAAGGAGGTGGACGTTGAGAGCAAGATTTATGATTTTTCCTTTTCCTCTTTTTGTGAGTGTGTATGTGTATGCTTCTGTGTAAGATTTTGTCTGTATAGCTTTGCTTCCACCATTTGTCCGAGGGTTCTATCCGTCCGTTTTTGTTTTTGTTTTTTTAATTTTTTTTCTTAATAATTACTTTTTATTTTAATAACTTTATTTTATTTTACTTTATCTTCGTTCTTTCTTTCCTCCCTTCCCTCCTTTAGAAAACAAATCATCCCAAATTGAGGAGGTGGACTTTGAGAACAAGATTTATGATTTTTTCTCCTTTTGCTCTTTTTGTGAGTGTGTATGTGTATGCTTCTGTGTGAGATCTTGTCTGCATAGCTTTGCTTCCACCATTTGTCCTAGGGTTCTATCCATCCGTTTTTTTTCTCTTAATAATTATTTTTTTATTTTAATAACTTTATTATATTTTATCTTACTTTATTTTATTTTACTTTATCTTTCTTTCTTTTTTCCTTCCTTCCCTCCTTCCTTCCTCCCCCCTCCCTTCTTTCTTTCTTTCTACTTCTACTAATACTTTCTTTCTACTTTTTCTCCTTTTTTTTCTGAGCCGTGTGGATGAAAGGATCTTGGTGCTGCAGCCAGGAGACAATGCTGTGCCTCTGAGGTGGGAGAGCCAACTTCAGGACACTGGTCCACAAGACACCTCCCAGCTCCACATAATATCAAACGGTGAAAATCTCCCAGAGATCTCCATCTCAACACCAGCACCCAGCTTCATTCAATGATGAGCAAGCTACAGTGCTGGACATCCTATGCCAAACAACTAGAAAGACAGGAACACAACCCCACCCATTAGCAGAGAGGCTGCCTAAAATCATAATAAGTCGACAGACACCCCAAAACACACCACCAGACGTGCACCTGCCCACCAGAAAGACAAGGTCCAGCCTCATCCACTAGAACACAAGCACGAGTCCGCTCCACCTGGAAGCCTAAACAATCCAATGAACCAACCTTAGCCACTGGGGACAGACACGAAAAACAATGGGAACTAAGAACCTGCAGCCTGCAAAGAGGAGGCCCTAAACACAGTAAGATAAGAAAAATGAGAAGACCGAAAAACACACCGCAGATAAAGGAGCAAGATAAAAACGCACCACACCTAACAAATGAAGAGGAAATAGTCAGTCTACCTGAAAAAGAATTCAGAATAATGATAGTACAGATAATCCAAAATCTTGGAAATAGAATAGACAAAATGCAAGAAACATTTAAAAAGGACCTAGAAGAACTAAAGATGAAACAAACAACAATGAACAACACAATAAATGAAATGAAAAATACTCTAGATGGGATCAATAGCAGAATAACTGAGGCAGAAGAACGGATAAGTGACCTGGAAGATAAAATAGTGAAAATAACCCCTGCAGAGCAGAATAAAGAAAAAAGAATGAAAAGATATGAGGACAGTCTCAGAGACCTCTGGGACAACATTAAATGCACCAACATTCGAATTATAGGGGTTCCAGAAGAAGAAGAGAAAAAGAAAGGGACTGAGAAAATATTCGAAGAGATTATAGTTGAAAACTTCCCTAATATGGGAAAGGAAATAGTTAATCAAGCCCAGGAAGCACAGAGAGTCCCATACAGGATAAATCCAAGGAGAAATAGGCCAAGACACATATTAATCGAACTGTCAAAAATTAAATACAAAGAAAACATATTAAAAGCAAGCAAGGGAAAAACAAAAGGTAATCCCCATAAGGTTAACAGCTGATCTTTCAGCAGAAACTCTGCAAGCCAGAAGGGACTGGCAGAACATATTTAAAGTGATGAAGGAGAAAAATCTGCAACCAAGATTACTCTACCCACCAAGGATCTCATTCAGATTTGATGGAGAAATTAAAACCTTTACAGACAAGCAAAAGCTGAGAGAGTTCAGCACCACCAAACCAGCTTTACAACAAATGCTGAAGGAACTTCTCTAGGCAAGAACCACAAGAGAAGGAAAAGACCTACAATAACAAACACAAAACAATTAAGAACATGGCTATAGGAACATACATATTGATAATTACCTTAAATGTAAATGGATTAAATGCTCCCACCAAAAGACACAGACTGGCTGAATGGATACAAAAACAAGACTCATATTTATGCTGTCTACAAGAGACCCACTTCAGACCTAGAGACACATACAGACTGAAAGTAAGGGGATGGAAAAAGATATTCCATGCAAATGGAAACCAAAAGAAAGCTGGAGTAGCAATTCTCATATCAGACAAAATAGACTTTAAAATAAAGACTATCAGAAGAGACAAAGAAGGACACTACATAATGATCAAGGGATCGATCCAAGAAGAAGATATAACAATTGTAAATATTTATGCACCCAACATAGGAGCACCTCAATAAGTAAGGCAAATACTAACAGCCATAAAAGGGGAAATCGACAGTAACACATTCATAGTAGGGGACTTTAACACCCCACTTTCACCAATGGACAGATCATCCAAAATGAAAATAAATAAGGAAACACAAGCTTTAAATGACACATTAAACAAGATGGACTTAATTGATATTTATAAGACATTCCATCCAAAACCAACAGAATACACATTTTTCTCAAGTGCTCATGGAACATTCTCCAGGATAGATCATATCTTGTGTCACAAATCAAGTGTTGGAAAATTTAAGAAAATTGAAATTGTATCAAGTATCTTTTGTGACCACAATTCTATGAGACTAGATATCAGTTACAGGAAGAGATCTATAAAAATTACAAACACATGGAGGCTAAACAATACACTACTTAATAATGAAGTGATCACCGAAGTAATCAAAGAGGAAATCCAAAAATACCTAGAAACAAGTGGTAATGGAGACACGACGACCCAAAACCTATGGGATGCAGCAAAAGCAGTTCTGAGAGGGAAGTTTATAGCAATACAATCCTACCTTAAGAAACAGGAAACATCTCGAATAAACAACCTAAACTTCCACCTAAAGCAATTAGAGAAAGAAGAACAAAAAGATCCCAAAGTTAGCAGAAGGAAACAAATCATAAAGAACAGATCAGAAATAAATGAAAAAGAAATGAAGGAAACGATAGCAAAGATCTATAAAACTAAAAGCTGGTTCTTTGAGAACATAAACAAAATTGATAAACCATTAGCCAGACACATCAAGAAAAAAAGAGAGAAGACTCAAATCAATAGAACTAGAAATGAAAAAGGAGAAGTAACAACTGACACTGAAGAAATACAAAAGATCATGAGAGATTACTATAAGCAACTCTATGCCAATAAAATGGACAACCTGCAAGAAATGGACAAATCTTAGAAATGCACAACTTGCCAAGACTGAATCAGGAAGAAATAGAAAATATGAACAGACCAATCACAAGCACTGAAATTGAAATTGTGATTAAAAATCTTCCAACAAACAAAAGCCCAGGACCAGATGGCTTCACAGGAGAATTCTATCAAACACTGAGAGAAGAGCTAACACCTATCCTTCTCAAACACTTCACAATATAGAAGAGGGAGGAACACTCACAAACTCATTCTACAATGCCACCATCACCCTGATTCCAAAACCAGAAAAGGATGTCACAAAGAAAGAAAACTACAGGTCAATATCACTGATGAACATAGATGCAAAATTCCTCAATAGAATACTAGCAAACACAATCCAACAGCACATTAAGAGGATCATAAACCATGATCAAGTGTGGTTTATTCCAGGAATACAAGGATTCTTCAATGTATGCAAATCAATCAATGTGATACACCATATCAACAAATTGAAGGAGAAAAACCATATGATCTTCTCAATAGATGCAGAGAAAGCTTTCGACAAAATTCAACACCCATTTATGATAAAAACCCTCCAAAAAGTAGGCATAGAGGGAACTTTCCTCAATATAATAAAGGCCGTATATGACAAGCCCACAGCCAACATCATCCTCAATGGCGAAAAACTGAAAGCATTTCCAGTAAGATCAGGAACAAGACAAGGTTGCCCACTCTCACCACTCTTATTCAACATAGTTTTGGAAGTTTTAGCCACAGCAATCAGAGAAGAAAAGGAAATAAAGGGAATCCAAATCGGAAAAGAAGAAGTAAAGCTGTCACTGTTTGCAGATGACATGATACTATACATAGAGAATCCTAAAGATGCTACCAGAAAACTACTAGAGCTAATCAATGAATTTGGTAAAGTAGCAGGATACAAAATTAATGCACAGAAATCTCTGGCATTCCTATATACTAATGATGAAAAATCTGAAAGTGAAATCAAGAAAACACTCCCATTTACCATTGCAACAAAAAGAATAAAATATCTAGGAATAAACCTACCTAAGGAGACAAAAGACCTGTATGCAGAAAATTATAAGACACTGATGAAAGAAATTAAAGATGATACAAACAGATGGAGAGATATACCATGTTCTTGGATTGGAAGAATCAACATTGTGAAAATGACTCTACTTCCCAAAGCAATCTATAGATTCAATGCAATCCCTATCAAACTACCACTGGCATTTTTCACAGAACTAGAACAAAAAATTTCACAATTTGTATGGAAACACAAAAGACCCCGAATAGCCAAAGCAATCTTGAGAACAAAAAATGGAGCTGGAGGAATCAGGCTGCCTGACTTCAGACTATACTACAAAGCTACAGTAATCAAGACAGTATGGTACTGGCACAAAAACAGAAAGATAGATCAATGGAATAGGATAGAAAGCCCAGAGATAAACCCACGCACATATGGACACCTTATCTTTGATAAAGGTGGCAGGAACGTACAGTGGAGAAAGGACAGCCTCTTCAATAAGTGGTGCTGGGAAAACTGGACAGGTACATGTAAAAGTATGAGATTAGATCACTCCCTAACACCATACACAAAAATAAGCTCAAAATGGATTAAAGACCTAAATGTAAGGCCAGAAACTATCAAACTCTTAGAGGAAAACATAGGCAGAACACTCTATGACATAAATCACAGCAAGATCCTTCTTGACCCATCTCCTAGAGTAATGGAGATAAAAACAAAAATAAACAAATGGGACCTAATGAAACTTCAAAGCTTTTGCACAGCAAAGGAAACCATAAACAAGACCAAAAGACAACCCTCAGAATGGGAGAAAATATTTGCAAATGAATCAACTGACAAAGGATTAATCTCTAAAATTTACAGGCAGCTCATGCAGCTCAATAACAAAAAAAATAAACAACCAATCCAAAAATAGGCAGAAGACCTTAATAGACATTTCTCCAAAGAAGATATACAGACTGCCAACAAACACATGAAAGAATGCTCAACATCATTAATCATTAGAGAAATGCAAATCAAAACTACAATAAGATATCATCTCACACCAGTCAGAATGGCCATCATCAAAAAATCTAGAAACAATAAATGCTGGAGAGGGTGTGGAGAAAAGGGAACACTCTTGCACTGCTGGTGGGAATGTGAATTGGTTCAGCCACTATGGAGAACAGTATGGAAGTTCCTTAAAAAACTACAAATAAGACTACCATATGACCCAGCAATCTCACTACTGGGCATATACCCTGAGAAAACCAAAATTCAAAGAGTCATGTACCAAAATGTTCATTGCAGCTCTATTTACAATAGCCCGGAGATGGAAACAACCTAAGTGCCCATCGTCGGATGAATGGATAAAGAAGATGTGGCACATATATACAATGGAATATTACTCAGCCATAAAAAGAAACGAAATTGAGCTATTTGTAATGAGGTGGATAGATCTAGAGTCTGTCATACAGAGTGAAGTAAGTCAGAAAGAGAAGGACAAATACCGTATGCTAACACATATATATGGAATTTAAGAAAAAAAAAATGTTATGAAGAACCTAGGGGTAAAACAGGAATAAAGACAGAGCCCTACTGGAGAACAGACTTGAGGATATGGGGAGGGGAAGGGTGAGGTGTGATAGGGCGACAGAGAGACATGGACATATATATACTAACAAATGTAAGGTAGATAGCCAGTGGGAAGCAGCCGCATGGCACAGGGATACCGGCTCGGTTCTTTGTGGCTGTCTGGAGGGGTGGGATAGGGAGGGTGGGAGGGAGGGAGACAAAGAGGGAAGAGATATGGGAACATATGTATATGTATAACTGATTCACTTTGTTATAAAGCAGAAACTAACACACCATTGTAAAGCAGTTATACCCCAAAAAAGATGTTAAAAAAAAAAAAAAAGCCAGTAGGGTGCAGGCACAAAAACAGAAATATAGATCAATGGAACAGGATAGAAATCCCAGAGATAAACCCACGCACATATGGTCACCTTATATTTGATAAAGGAGTCAGGAATATACAGTGGAGAAAGGACAGCCTCTTCAATAAGTTGTGCTGGGGAAACTGGACAGGTACATGTAAAATTCTGAGATTAGATCACTCCCTAACGCCGTACACAAAAATAAGGTCAAAATGGATTAAAGACCTAAATGTAAGGCCAGAAACTATCAAACTCTTAGAGGAAAACATAGGCAGAACACTCCATGACATAAATCACAGCAAGATTCTTTTTGACCCGCCTCCTAGAGAAATGGAAATAAAAACTAAAGTAAACAAATGGGATCTAATGAAACTGCAACACTTTTGCACTGCAAAGGAAACCATAATCAAGACCAAAAGACAACACTCAGAATGGGAGAAAATATTTGCAAATGAAGCAACTGACAAAGGGTTAATCTCCAAAATTTACAAGGAGCTCATGCACCTCAATAACAAAAAAATAAACAACCCAATCCAAAAATGGGCAGAAGACCTAAATAGACATTTCTCCAAAGAAGATATACAGACTGCCAACAAACACATGAAAGAATGCTCAACATCATTAATCATTAGAGAAATGCAAATCAAAACTACAATGAGATATCATCTCACACCAGTCAGAATGGCCATCATCAAAAAATCTAGAAACAATAAATGCTGGAGAGGGTGTTGAGAAAAGGGAACACTCTTGCACTGCTGGTGGGAATGTGAATTGGTACAGTCACTATGGCGAACAGTATGGCTGTTTCTTAAAAAGCTACAATTAGAACTACCATATAACCCAGCAATTCCACTACTGGGCATATACCCTGAGAAAACCATAATTCAAAATGAGTCATGTACTAAAATGTGCATTGCAGCTCTATTTACAATAGTCCGGAGATGGAAACAACCTAAGTGTCCATCATCGGATGAATGGATAAAGAAGATGTGGCACATATATACAATGGGATATTACTCAGCCATAAAAAGAAACGAAATTTAGCTGTTTGTAATGAGGTGGATAGACCTAGAATCTGTCATACATAGTGAAGTAAGTCAGAAAGAGAAAGACAAATGCCGTATGCTAACACATATATATGGAATTTGAGGGAAAAAAGTCATGATAAACCTAGGGGTAAGACAGGAATAAAGACACAGACCTACCAGAGAATGGGAGGGGGAAGGGTAAGCTGTGACAAAACGAGAGAGAGGCATGGACATATATACACTATCAAACATAAGGTAGATAGCTAGTGGGAAGCAGCCGCATAGCACAGGGAGATCAGCTCCGTGCTTTGTGACCGCCTGGAAGGGTGGGATAGGGAGGGTGGGAGGGAGGGAGACGCAAGAGGGAAGAGATATGGGAACATATGTATATGTATAGCTGATTCACTTTGTTATAAAGCAGAAACTAGCACACCACTGTAAAGCAATTATACTCCAATAAAGATGTAAAAAGAAACAGATGAATGGATAAAGAAGATTTGGCACATATATACAATGGAATATTACTCAGCCATAAAATGAAACGAAATTGAGTTTTTTGTAGTGATGTATATGGACTTAGAGTCTGTCATACAGAGTGAAGTAAGTCAGAAAAAGAAAAACAAGTACCATGTACTAACATATATATATGGAATCTGAAAAAAAAAAGGAAAAAGATCATGAAGAACCTAGGGGGAAGATGGGAATAAAGACACAGACCTACTAGAGAATGGACTTGAGGATACAGGGACGGGGGAGTGTAAGCTGGGACAAAGTGAGAGAGTTGCATGGACATATATACACTACCACACGTAAAATAGATAGCTAGTGGGAAGCAGCCGCATAGCACAGGGAGATCAGCTCGGTGCTTTGTGACCACCTAGAGGGGTGGGATAGGGAGTGTGGGAGGGCTGGAGATGCAAGAGGGAAGAACTATGGGGACATATGTATATGTATAACTGATTCACTTTGTTATAAAGCAGAAACTAACACACCCTTGTAAAGCAATTATACTCCAATAAAGATGTTTTGTTTTAAAAAATAAAAGAACTGTTGAATTAATTACTGAGAAGCTTCTAGAAGCTCCATCAATCCAACCATTTCCACTCAACTGCCTAACACCCTCACACAGAAGCAAATTCAGGCATTTATAAGAGCAAAAGCCACATTTTGATTATACTGAATTGGATAAATAATGCCGTATGCAAGAGAATCAAACTCCACCAGTTTGAGCAGCTATGTGGCAAAGCTACATTGCCAGATTGCACCATTCCAGACAAATATCCTGGAGCCTGCTCTGGCAGCAGAAGCCATACAGTGTGGACAGTCCTGGTTCCACCTTTATAATAAGCAGATGCTTTCCAAATCCCCTGGGCTTAGCTCAGGGGGGAAGTAGATGGTGCGGGGGGCAGGAGATCAGGCATCAGTACTAGGATCAGTATGTCTTTTAATACAGGCCAGTCAAATCAGGTGAGCAGTGAGGGGCCAAAGCTTCAGTTCAGTGCCACAGACATTTACTGAGTTACCATGCTGTGTAAAGCTCACTGCAGGCAACATGGGGAAATAAAAGTTAAGGTGTAACCCTTGCCTAAAACAGAAGTAGAATCTTTGTCAGGCAAAGTGCAACTCATGATTTAGAACCTAACAGCAAACTCTTCCTTCCTCGGCAATCTTATTGGACTTTTAAAAATATCATTTCTCTATATTTATCTATACATGTCTACATGTATATGCATATGTGTACATATAGGTGTATGTACATCCATGCACATTTCTGATAGATTATTTATTTATATATTCATTCAACAAACATCTCTTGAGTGCCAACTATGTTCTTGGCACTGTTGCAGGCAATCTGGTTTCAGTAGTGGACAAACCAGACAAAAGTCTTCACTCTTGTGAAACTTCCATTCTTGTTACTGACATGTCTGCCTCCCTCTCTAAGTAAACTTCTTTAAACCGGGACTGTAGTGTGTTGGATACATCTTTACATGCCTAGTGGTTGGTTTGCAGCGACATGGATGGACCTAGAGATTGTCATTCTGAGTGAAAGAAGTCAGGGAAAGAGAAGTCTCATATGATATCGCTTATATGTGGAGTCTAAAAACAATTGTACAATGAATTCATTTACAAAACAGAAATAGAGTTACAGATGTAGAAAACAAACTATGGTTACCAAGGGGGAAAAGGGGGGAGGGATAAATTGGGAGATTGAGAATGACATATACACACTACTATACATAAAATAGATAACTAATAATAACCTACTGTATAGCACACGGAACTCTGCTCAATACTCTGTAATGACCTATATGGGAAAAGAATCTAAAACAGAGTGGATATATGTATATGTATAACTGATTCACCTTGTTGTACAGCAGAAACTAACACAAGATTGTAAATCAAGTATACTCCAATAAAAATTAATTTAAAAAATGATACAAATGAAATTATATGCAAAACAAAAATAGACCCACAGACATAAAAAGTAAACTCCTAGGGATAAACCAGGAGTTTGGGATTAACATATACACACTACTATATATAAAATAAATAACCAGCAAGGACCTACTGTATAGCACAGGGAACTATACTCAATATTTTGTAATAACCTATAAAGGAAAATAATCTGATATATATATAACTTTGTATAACTGAATCACTCTGTTGTACACCTGAAACTAACAGAACATTGTAAATCAACTATACTTCAATAAATAAAGAAATAAACAAAATCAAAAAAAGGAGAGAAGGAAGTGAAGGAAGGTCTGCAAATACTTATCAAATGAAGCAAAATGAGGTATCATCTCCAATTAGGGATACACAAAGTACGTGGAAATAGAACAGAATTTAGGAAAAGCTGCAAGAAAAAGGTGGCATTTGGATTAGACTTGAAGGTTGCTTGTAACAGCAAAAGGCAAAGGTGATATGAGGAGACAGTTCTGGTGTGTATGGTGCAGTGACTGCAAAGGCTCTGGACAGCAGCAAGCAGCAGTGTGTCCTGGAGGCTGCAGCTTCTGCTCTGGCTGTGGCACAGGATAGGAATGAGGGGTGGAAGACAAGAGATGTCAAGATGGCAGAGGGCTTTACATGCTCTGAGGAGCATTTGGGAATGAGATTTTTCCATTGGCAGTTGTGAGCTAATGATGGTTTTTGGCTGAAGGAATAGGGGCAATGAGAAGCCCTAGTGATGCTGAGGAAGGGCTGGTTCTTTGTATCAAGTGAAGCTTTACTAGAGAGCCCCTTCATGTACTTTGCAACACCAAGAGGTCACATTATACACAAAGAGGAGAGATCAAGGACACAACACAGTGAGGAGCCCATGGCTAGGGGACACAGTGCATCAGCACAAGGAAACAGATTCTCAAGTTTACTTATTTGGGGAAATGTCTGATATTCCAGTCTAAGGACACCTTCATCAGAACAAATCAGATTAAGACTGAAGGCAGGAATTCTTATGCCACCATCTCCTAAAACCAAGACAAATAAGGTGTATCAGAAACATGGACAGCAACTTAATTAGAAAATCTACCAGCTGTCACTCACCCAGTCAGTACCCAGCACTGTCATGTACAGATCATGGAACTGTTACAGATTCATGGGCACAAAGAGTTAAATGCATAAAACTTTCCCTCCAAGAGCATACAGTCTGCTTGGGGAGCCAGGGTAGTCATGTGAAAAGATAAAATACAGTGAATATTTTTGAAAGAATAAATGAGCATGGTACTTCAGAATAAATTATGAAGAATTCAGTTAGAATGAAGTTTAAAGAATAAGATATAACATTTTATGAAGAGATAGTAAAAGGAAACATACAAAAACACTTGATATACTCTAAGGTGATCTACAACTTTGATCAGGGGTGGTGGAAAGAATATTGAGGAATCGGAGCTCAAAATCCAAATCGTGAGTTCCTCCCTGAGACTTGGTTCCTAATTTACAAAACAAGAGGTCTGGACTTCACTATAAAATGTCCTTATTTTGTGAATTAGACCCTAGTTCTTCTGGGATTGATTGCAGGCTCTACTGAAGATCTGAAATGGGGTCCACCATCCCTACAAAGTCTGGACCTTTCAGTCATGGCAGTCATCCTCCTTTCCAGAAAACACTGGTACATCCAGAAGGCTCCTCTAAGAGAGGCCCAAAAATCTGAGATTTATATTTTTCAGGTATTATTACCCATCCATCATCCAATCTACAAGATTCTCACACACCAGATTTTTTTGAATAAACATCTCCAGAGTGAAAATTGTCTTGCTTATCTTTCTAATACTTCCATTTGCCAAAATTTCCCATGGGAATAAATGACATTGGACTATAGCTGCCCTCCAAATCATGAAGCCCAAAAGTTAGTATCATCTACATCTACATTCTCAATGCTTGGATTTCACTGGGTTTCAGTTTGCTTTAATGTGGTTGTTTGATCTCCTTGGGGTCTGAGAGTGTGCCTCATCACTGGTGGTGCTGCTGAGAAAACAGAAATTGGCTCTGTTCTTTCTTCTCTTTACAACTTCCTAAAAAGAGAACAGCTCTGGGTTCATGGTTTTCAATCTCGACTGCACACTGGAGAACTACCAAAAAACACTGACGCTTGGTCCCACTCCCAGAGTCTCTGGCTCAATTGGTCAGAAGTGTGTTCTGAACACTGGGATTCTTTTAAAGCACCCCAGGTGATTCTGATGTGGGGCCAAGGTTGAGAACCACTGGGTGAGGCCATCTTGAAGCAAGCCCTCTGAGGAACTCACAGAGCTATAGTCCCAAAGAGAAGAAAGTCTGGACCTCAAAAGCCTTATCTGTAAGTTGTGGTCAATAATGGCTGTATGACTGTGTTGTTGAGAAGTTTACATGAAATCATGTATATAAAGCATCTCGTAGGAGACATCTGTTGATTTTGTTTGACCAATGTTCATTACTTTTCCTGTGGAACCCCTTTCCCCATTTTCAATCCCCATAGTTGCTGGAATCATGATCTCACCCCTACTTCAGGGAAGCACACCTGACCTAAGCAAGCATTGATATGGTCATCATGATTGACCCAAGAATGAGCACCTGACTTAGACGATCAGAGCCAATAATCATCAGCCAATATATAGGTTTTTTGCTAGACCTATTGAAAAAAGAAGTTCTTTTGCTGCTGAGGTTGCAAAACTGGTGGGATATAATCCTGCAGCTTCTAGGGTTATCTTGCCACCACGAAGGAGAACCCCAAGATCAAGAGAGACATGTTTGTGATGACATCAACATCTTGATCAGCCTGACCAATCCCTGGACTTTTATAGGTATCACAGCCAATAAATCCCATTTTGTGCTTGAGCTAGTTTGAAAATTCACAAGTGAAAGAATGCTGTCCAACATGCACTTGGTAGATTTTGATGATGCTTGGATACCAGACCTGCTGGGAAATCCAAGACTGAGACCTTTCTGATGGTTCCTTCGTGCTGCAACTCTGCAGAACCAGACTCACTGGAGAGCTCTCAAATTCCCAGTCCCTCTATAGCTGACTAAACACCATAGCATCCACACTGTTTTTCTCTCTGCCCCAAGACTGAACAGTCCTTGTCTTAAGCACACATTTAAATTTCAACTACACTTCAAGACCTGCCTAGCCTAGTCTGCTCTTTGACTACTGCAGCCTCATCCACCTTCCACATTCCCATCTGCCTCCAAAACACTCAGGTCTATAACATTATTTTTAACAGCAAATGTGCATATTTCATTCAGCCTTACTCTTTATTTCTGTGTACATGATTTGTTGTCCATCTTTAGTGTAAGTTTTAAAAGAAGGGACCATATTTTCCTTTACTTTGGGGTTCTCCTGATACAATGCAAAGCAAGTAAATGTTTGCTAAATTTAATTAAATGGATACAGTAATTTAGGAGGTAAAGGCTCAGTTAAGTAGGTAGAATATAATCCCGATTTTAAAAAATGTTGAGTGCTTTTATTCCTAGGATATGGGGTTGAGGATATGATATTTAGTTCATTCTTAAATTAAAAATTATTTTTTCCCAAGTAAAGCAACATAAATTTGAGGGGGAAAATATCAAACATACGATGCGGTTCCCCAGGACAGTGCCAATTTATGCCACTTGTCCCAGTGTAGTGAGTTAGCAGTACTTTCTTTCTTTCTTTCAACCCCTAGGACTGCCTGTTTCCTGTCTGGTATGTAGGAGCTTGGAAGGCATCACTCCATCCTAACAACAAGTAAGAGGCTGAAGAAACTGAAAGTCATTACCTCTTCTTCGATCCATCAGAGAAGTGAGGTCTCAAGGCAAGCCACTGCCCCAAATTGGAGAGACAGACAGGTGGATAGAGAGAATCATGACTTACCAGTGCAGAAACCCACATGCAAAAACCTCTGTGGAAACTTCTGTGGGAACCAGTGCCCGGGTTGAGTAACTTGAACTATGATTGACAAATTACTGGAGGTTCAGTGTGGACAAATCTGAGAGTTAAAAATTCCAGGGTATGGCCCACTGTTAGAGTGGCAGCCACACTTGCAAGTTTTACCTCCTGTAGCTCTACCAAGTTCTCACAATGAAGATCTGAGAAAAATTCCCTTGTGCTTCCAGCAGGGAGAGGTGAAAAATAACCATTTTGAAATATTCCAAAGAGTTCTAGTCTTCTTAACAAAACCTACCCTCAGCAGAAACTGTATACCAGAGCCTAACCACATGGGATTTTACTAGAATTTAACCAACAACTTCAAGCCCCTAGTAGCCATCCTGTCCCACCTAAGGAGGTGAAAAAATCCTGAGAATTACCTGTGAAGTTCACAGTTCAGGAAGACAGACTCACTAAAAGACTGAGACCTAATCTCAGGACTATAGCATGCTTCCCCTCCCTCAATGGCTCACCACCACATCACTAAATACTTACTGCAGTTCCTTTTACGCACTAGGTCTTATTCAGCTTTCAGCAAAAAATAATAAGGCATGATAAGAAGCAAAACACACAGTTTGAAGGGACAGACCAAGCATCAGAACCAGACTCATATATGGCAAGGATGCTGGAATTATCAGAGCAAGAATTTAAAATAATCATTTTTTTTAAATTTGAAGATCTATGGCTTTATTCAACAATTCATGAATTGTGAAGCATCCCATCTAGTAAATAGGAGGACTCTCTGAAAATAAAAATGGTTAATATGCTAATGACTCTAATGGAAAAAGTAGACATTTTGCAAGAGCAGATGGGTAATGTAAGCAACAAATGCAAGAGGTCAGAAACACTGTAACAGAAATGAAGAATGTCTTTGATGGGCTCATTAGTAGACTGGACACAGCTAAGGAAAGAATCTCTGAGCTTGAGGATATATCAATTGAAACTTTCAAAAATGAAAAGCAAAGAAAAAATGAAACATTACATGCAAGAACTGGGGGACAACTATGAAAAGTGTAATATATGTGTAGTGGAAATACCAGCAGGAGAAGAAAGAAAGGAACAGAAGTATTTGAAACAATAATGACTGAGAATTTCCCCCAAGTTAACGTCAGACACCAAACCACAGATGCAGAACGCTCAAAGAACACCAAGCAGGATAATCGCCAAAAACAAACAAACAAACAAACAAACAAGCAAACACATTATAGAGGAACAAAGATAAGCATTACATGTGACTTCTCAGTAATCACATGAGCAAGATGAGATTGGAGTGGACTATTTTAAACATGGAGAGAAAAAGATCCACCAACCTGGGATTTTGCACCCTGTGAAACTATCTTCAAGAGTGAAGGAAAAATAAAGACTTTCTCAAACAAACAAAAAAAAAATTAAGAGAATTTGTCACTAGTGTACCTGCTTTTCAAGAAATGTTCAAAGAAGCTCTTCAGTGAGAAGAAAAATCATATAGGTCGGAAACTTGGATCTACATAAAAATGCAAATTTTGTTTTAATCAGATACATTAAGATGTACAGACACAAAAATTATTGTTATGAAGGAAGAAGTTTTTATTTTACTCACAGCCCCCTAGAAGCAGGAGGCATAGCACAACATGCAGGGCCACACAGGGAAGCACTGGGGAGCCATAAGCAGGCAGAGAGAGGAGGGTGGGAGCCTTATTGTGGTTTTCCTGGGAGGCAATGGGCAGGGCAAGGCAAGCAAGCTAAACAGACTTAGAAGTGGGTAGTTTGAGGAATCTCAGTGAGATCAAGGTGGTAGGAGTGGTCCCTAGTTGCCTAGCACATGGTCCTAGGGGGTTAGGAAAGAGGGAAGTGTCCCAGAGTTCAAGAGCCCAATAAGAGGAGGCAGGAGGGGGTGTGGACTCAGGATTAATTGGTTTGTACATCTAAGGAGTGCTTGCAGGCAACTCCTTACTATTTCTAGGAATTAGTTAATCCTGGGGAAGGGCAGTCCCTCCTTGGGTCAGCAAGGTCTCAGATGCCAGAGCATCAGGAATACAGAACTCACTACTATATAGAAAATAGATAACCAATAAGGACCTACTGTATGGCAGAGGGAACTATACTCAATATTTTTAATAAGCTATAAGGGAAAAGAATCTATCTATATAGATAGATATAGATATAGATAGATATAGATATATATGTCTATCTATCTATCATCTATCTATCTATTATCTATCTGAATCACTTTGCTGTACACCTGGCACTAAAACAACATTGTAAATCAACTATACTTCAATTAAAAAAAGAAAGGAATAGAGAACATAAGAAAATACAATTAATACAAGAGCAATGGAGAAGGAACAAGTGAAGTTAAAATAAAAACGTATTTTTCTAATTCTTTAATTAATCTAACAGACAAGAGCTCGTTCAAAGTAGTAATTACAACAATGTATTTGATTATTATACCTTGTATATATTTGAAGTGAATGACACAATGATACAAGGGACAGGACGGAGGAGTTAGGGATACTTGGTTATTATAAGGTACTTGCAATTCCCATGAAATGATATAGTGTCATTTGAAAGAGGACTTGAATTAGTTGTAAACACACATGGTAAATTTTAGGACAACCACTGAAAAAGTTTTAAAAAAGGATAATTGATACACTAAGAAAGGAGAAAAAAATGGAATCATATAAAATTCTCAATTAATTAAAACATCAAAAGGCAGAAAAGTAGAAGACACAAATACACACAAAGAACAAGAGCAACAATAGAAAATTAACAAATATAAGTAGGTATAGTAACCCAATTATATCAATAATCACTTTAAATGCCACTGGTCTAATTACTTCCATTAAAAGACAGAGATTATTAGAATGTATCAACAAAGACCCTATTATATGTAGTTGAAGCCCACTTTAAATATAAAGACACATATAGATTAAATGAAAATGATGGAAAAAGATATACCATGCTAAAAGATATAACCATGCTAATAAACGAAAGCTTTGGTAGCTATATTAATTATTAATATAATATATTAATTATAATTTATAACTAATTATTAATTAATATATTAATTTCGAAGAGCTGACTTCTGGTCAAGGAAGATTATCAGTGATAAAGAGGGATGTTACATAATGTTATGTAACATTATGTTACATAATGATAAAGGGGTCAATTCTCCAAGAAGGCATAGCAATCCTTAAGGTATATGCACCTAACAACAAGGCACCAAAATAAGTGAGGTGAAAACCAAAAGAACTGTAAGGATAAATAGATAAATCCACTATTTTAGTAGGAAACTTCAACAACCCTCTCTCAGAATTGAGCAGATCTAGAAGACAGAAAATCAGTAAGGAAATAGTTGAACTCAATATCACCATCAGTCAGCTGGATAATTGACATCTATAAAATATTTCATTCAACAATTGCAAAATACACATTCTTCTCAAGCTCACATGGAACATTCACATTCTGGAGCATAAACACACTTTAACAAATTTAAAGAACTACAGCTTGTACAATGTCTGCTCTTAGGCCACAATGGAATTAAACTAGAAATCAATAATGATAGAAAATCCCAAAATATTTGGAGATTAAACAACACACTTTTAAATAACACATGGGTCAAAGAAGAAATTTTTAAAAAATTCAAAACTATTTTGAACTAAATAAAAATGGAAAAACAACTTATCAGAATTTGTGGGATGCAGCAAAAGTAGTATCTTAAAGGGAAATCCAAAGCACTGAATGCATATGTCAGAAAAGAAGAGAGATCTAAAATAAATCATAGAAGCATCATATAAACATCCGCTTTAAGAAAAGTTTTAAAAAGAAGAGAAAATTAAATCTAAATTAAGGAGAAGAAAAAAAAAATTTTAATGCAACAGAAATCAATGACATTGAAAACAGGAAATCAAGAGAGGAAAAAAATCTCAACAAAACCGAAACCTGATTCTTTGAAAAGATCAATAAAATCTATAAGCCTCGGAGGGAAGGGGGAAAGATGGCGGAGGAGTAAGACGCGGAGATCACCTTCCTCCCCACAGATACACCAGAAATACATCTACATGTGGAACAACTCCTACAGAACACCTACTGAATGCTGGCAGAAGACCTCAGACCTCCCAAAAGGCAAGAAACTCCCCACGTATCTGGGTAGGGCAAAAGAAAAAATTAATTAAAAACAGAGACAATAGAATAGGGACGGCACCTGCACCAGTGGGAGGGAGCTGTGAAGGAGGAAAGGTCTCCACACACTAGGAAGCCCCTTCGCAGGCAGAGATTGCGGGAGGCGGAGCGGGGAGCTTCGGAGCCGCGGAGGGGAGCACAGCAACGGGGGTGCGGAGGGCAAAGCGGAGAGATTCCCGCACAGAGGATCGGTGCCGACCGGCACTCACCAGCCCGAGAGGCTTGCGTGCTCGCCCGCCAAGGCGGGCGGGGCTGAGAGCTGAGGCTCGGTTTCGGTTTCGGTCGGAGCTCAGGGAGAGGACTGGGGTTGGCGGCTTGAACATAGCCCGAAGGGGTTAGTGCGCCACGGCTAGCCGGGAGGGAGTCCGGGGAAAAGGCTGCACCTGCTGAGGAGGCAAGAGACTTTTTCTTCCCTCTTTGTTTCCTGGTGCGCGAGGAGAGGGGTTTAAGAGCGCTGCTTAAAGGAGCTCCAGAAACGGGCGCGAGACGCGGCTAAAAGCTCAGACCACAGAGACTGGCAGGAGATGCTAAGGCTGCTGCTGACGCCACCAAGGGGCCTATGGAGAGCACAGGTTACTATCCACACCCCTCTTCCGGGAAGCCTGTGCAGCCCGCCACTGCCAGGTTCCCGGGATCCAGGGACAACTTCCCAGGGAGAACACACTGCGGGCCTCAGGCTGGTGCAACGTCACGCTGACATCTGCCGCCGCAGGCCCGCCCCGCACTCCGTGCCCCTCCCTCCCCCCCGGCCTGAGTGCGCCAGAGTCCCCGAGTCAGCGGCTCCTTTAACCCTGTCCTGTCTGAGCAAAAAGCAGACGCCCTCCAGCGACCTACACGCAGAGGCAGAGCCAAATCGAAAGCTGAGAGCTGTGAGAACAAAGAAGAAAAAGGGAAATCTCTCCCAGCAGCCTCAGAAACAGCGGATTAAAGCTACACAATCAATTTGATGTACCCTGCCTCTGTGGAATACATGAATAGACAGCGAATCATCCCAAATTGAGGAGGCGGACTTCTAGAGCAAGATCTATGATTTTTTCCCCTTTTCCTCTTTTTGTGAATGTGTATGTGTATGCTTCTGTGTGAGATCTTGTCTGTATAGGTTTGCTTCCACCATTTGTCCTAGCGTTCTATCCGTCCATTGTTTTATTTTTTTCTTAATAATTAATTTTAATTTAAAGAACTCTATTATACTTTACCTTCTTTCTTTCTTTCCTTCCTTCCCTCCTTTAGACAACGAATCATCGCAAATTGAGGAGGTGGACTTGGAGAGCAAGTTTTATGATTTTTTCCCCTTTACCTCTGTTTGTGAGGGTGTATGTGTATGCTTCTATGTAAGATCTTGTCTGTATAGCTTTGCTTCCACCATTTGTCCTAAGGTTCTATCCGTCCCTTTTTTTTCCTCTAAACAATTATTTTTTTAATTCAATAACTTTAATATGCTTTATTTTATTTTAATGTATCTTCTTTCTGTATTTTTCCCTTACTTCCCTCCTTCCTTCCTTCCTTCCTTCCTCCCTCCCTCCCTCCTTTCTTTCCTTCTTTTCTTCTTTCTTTCTTTCTTCCTTCCCTCCTTCCTTACTTCCCTCCTTCCTTCCTTCCTTCCCTTCATTCTTTCTTTCTTTCTTTCTTTTTTTCTTTTTTTCTTTCTTTCTTAATTTCCTCCTACTTCTACTAATTCTCTCTACTTTCTCTCCCTTTTATTCTGAGCCGAGTGGATGAAAGGCTCTTGCTGCTCCAGCCAGGAGTCAGGACTCTGCCTCTGAGGTGGGAGAGCCAACTTCAGGACACTGGTCAACAAGAGACCTCCCAGCCCCACATAATATCAAACGGCGAAAATCTCCCAGAGATCTCCATCTAAACACCAGCACCCAGATTCACTCAACGACCAGCAAGCTACAGTGCTGGACAACCTATGCCAACCATATAGCAAAACAGGAACACAACCCCACCCACTAGCAGAGAGGCTGCCTAAAATCATAATAAGTCCACAGACACCCCAAAACACACCACCAGATGTGGACCTGCCCACTAGAGAGACAAGATCTAGCCTCATACACCACAACACAGGCACTAGTCCCCTCCACCAGGAAGCCTACACAACCCACTGAACCAACCTTAGCCACTGGAGACAGACAGCAAAAACAACGGGAACTACGAACTTGCAGCCTGCAAAAAGGTGAACCCAATCACAGTAAGATAAGCAAAATGAGAAGACAGAAAAACACACAGCAGATGAAGGAGCAGGATAAAAACCCACCAGACCTAACAAATGAAGAGGAAATAGGCAGTCTACCTGAAAAAGAGTTCAGAATAATGATAGTAAAGATGATCCAAAATCTTGGAAATAGAATGGACAAAATGCAAGAAGCAGTTAACAAGGACCTAGAAGAAATAAAGATGAAACAGACAATGATGAACAACACAATAAATGAAATGAAAAATACTCTAGATGGGATCAATAGCAGAATAAATGAGGCAGAAGAACGGATAAGTGACCTGGAAGATAAAATAGTGGAAATAACTACTGCAGAGCAGAATAAAGAAAAAAGAATGAAAAGAACTGAGGACAGTCTCAGAGACCTCTGGGACAACATTAAACGCACCAACATTCGAATTATAGGGGTTCCAGAAGAAGAAGAGAAAAAGAAAGGGACTGAGAAAATATTTGAAGAGATTATAGTTGAAAACTTCCCTAATATGGGAAAGGAAATCGTTAATCAAGTCCAGGAAGCACAGAGAGTCCCATACAGGATAAATTCAAGGAGAAATACGCCAAGACACATATTAATCAAACTGTCAAAAACTAAATACAAAGAAAGCATATTAAAAGCAGCAAGGGAAAAACAACAAATAACACACAAGGGAATCCCCATAAGGTTAACAGCTGATCTCTCAGCAGAAACTCTACAAGCCAGAAGGGAGTGGCAGGACATACTGAAAGTGATGAAGGAGAAAAACCTGCAACCAAGATTACTCTACCCAGCAAGGATCTCATTCAGATTTGATGGAGAAATTAAAACCTTTACAGACAAGCAAAAGCTGAGAGAGTTCAGCACCACCAAACCAGCTTTACAACAAATGCTAAAGGAACTGCTCTAGACAAAAACACAAGAGAAGGAAAAGTCCTATAATAACGAACCCAAAACAATTTAGAAAATGGGAATAGGAACATACATATCGATAATTACCTTAAATGTAAATGGACTAAATGCTCCCACCAAAAGACACAGATTGGCTGAATGGATACAAAAACAAGACCCATATATATGCTGTCTACAAGAGACCCACTTCAGACCTAGAGACACATACAGACTGAAAGTAAGGGGATGGAAAAAGATATTCCATGCAAATGGAAACCAAAAGAAAGCTGGAGTAGCAATTCTCATATCAGACAAAATAGACTTTAAAATAAGGACTATCAGAAGAGACAAAGAAGGACACTACATAATGATTAAGGGATCGATCCAAGAAGAAGATATAACAATTGTAAATACTTATGCCCCCAACATAGGAGCACCTCAATACATAAGG
Organism: Lipotes vexillifer; assembly: GCF_000442215.2. Taxonomy (NCBI): domain Eukaryota; kingdom Metazoa; phylum Chordata; class Mammalia; order Artiodactyla; family Lipotidae; genus Lipotes; species Lipotes vexillifer. The sequence continues at coordinate 7,142,409 of NW_006798629.1, read as the reverse complement.
CAAATACTAACAACCAT
>NW_006798629.1:7120356-7138734 GCF_000442215.2 Lipotes vexillifer | reverse complement strand
GAGGGGTGGGATAGGGAGGGTGGGAGGGAGGGAGATAAAGAGGGAAGAGATATGGGAACATATGTATATGTATAACTGATTCACTCTGTTATAAAGCAGAAACTAACACACCATTGTAAAGCAATTATACCCCAATAAAGATGTTAAAAAAAAAATCTATAAGCCTCTAGCCAGGCTAACTAAGGAAAAAAGGACACAAATTACTAATATCAGAGTTTTTAAATTTTAAAAACAATTGTTGGCTCAATTATTCTTTCTAAATGTGTCTACCTCATTCACACTTTATTAATATTCATATTAGCCATTAATCTATTTTCTTATTTATTTAATTGTTTGAAAGTCTTTAATAATTGTCACTGGGACTTCCCTGGTGGTGCAGTGGTTAAGAATCACCTGCCAATGCAGGGGACACTGGTTCGATCCCTGGTCTGGGAAGATCCCACATGATGTGGAGCAACTAAGCCCGAGTGCCACAACTACTGAAGCCCATGTGCCTAGAGCCCATGCTCTGCAACAAGAGGAGCCACTGCAATGAGAAGCATGTGCACCACAATGAACAGTAGACTCCACTTGCTGAAACTAGAGAAAGCCTGTGCATAGCAACAAAGACCAAATGCAACCAAAAATAAATAAATAAATAAAATTGATTCTTAAAAAAAAATAATAATAATTGTCACTGACCAGTATGGTCTTAGTTTTGGAAACCAACATCCATTCTGATTGGTCAATGATTGATTATTGTTAGATATTGTTAACAGTGCTCTTGTATCTACCTCATCCTTCTTAACAGTTGTATAGTACTCCACTATACCAATGTATCCTAATTCATTTAGCCAATTGTCTATAGATAGATAGTTAGATTGTTTCCAATTTTTTTCATAATTCGGAACAATGTTGCAATAAACCTAACAGCACCTGGGAGGAGTATTTTTATAGGATCACTTACTAAGAGTGTAAATTCTGTGTCAAAGGGAATGTATATTTAAAATTATGGTCAATATTAAACAATTGCAACAAAAAAGGTGATACCAAATTATATTTCCCCAGGAACATATGGGAGTCCTTATTTCCTCACATTCTTATCACACACTTTTAAAGTTTTGGAATCCTGATTGGAGGGGGGAAATTCATATTACCACATGGCTCTCTGCATTCCTATAATTATAATACTAGTGAGACTGGAAATTATATTTCCCCTATGAACTGTATATCTAGGATTCTTAAGAGCCATTTCCCCTCATAAGTGTTTGTCTTATACTGATCCGGATACACTCTTAACATTTATGAATATACACAGTCCTGGATGCTTTATACTTTTTGTTGCTATTGTAAATGGAATCTTTTCTTCTACTCACTTTACTAAATGATTATTTGTACAGGCCACTTTACTGAACTCTCTTGTTGATTCATCTGGACTTTTCTAGTATATTCTGATTTCAAATGGAAATAATGATTATTTCATCTCCTCTTTCCTAAATGTCCATATCTTATATTATATTGACCAGAACTTTGACAACAATGTTAAATAATGGTATTGATAATTTTCCTAACTTAATGGTAATATTTCAAGTATTTCACCATTAAATGGGATACGCTGGCATTTGATATGTAACATACATTTCTAAACATGTTAAGAAAATATCCCATCTTATTTTAACATAAAATTTAAGAAAATCAAGAATAGCTACTAAATATTACCAATTACCTTTTCAGCATCTACTGTAATTACCATGTATGCTTTTTCTTTTATAATCTAAAATTATGTTGAACTTTAACAAAATCTTAGTGAGTAATTAGGGTTCTTAATATTTAACTATTATTGAACAAACCCCACTTAGTCATCCTATATCCTCTTTTATGTACTATTGGATTTTACTTGCTATTATTTGATTCAAAAATTTTGAATCATTGTTCAGAAGTGAGGAATACCTGTGTCTTTTACGTTTTGTGAACTCTCTGGTTTTGTATCAATTCTGCTGGATTTATAAGAATGACGTGGAGGCTTTTCTTCTTTCTCTTTGTTTCTAAACATTTTAAATGTTAGAGGGATTATCTATCACTGCAAGTTTTGACAGGATTTGAGTGCTATCTTTCAGCCATCTCAATTCCTTCCAATGTTAGAAGTCACATAGGCTTTCTACTGCTTTTTAGTTGAATTATCATTCCTGTTTTATTCTACAGGTTTCCATTTCATCCTGGTTTCAAATTGTTTATGATAAAATCAGATACATTATTTTCTCTACCCTCTAGGGTTATCTCTAATTTTCTCATTCCTAATGTGCATTTGTTTTCTTTCTTTCTTTCTTTCTGGATTACGGCAATTAGTAGGCTATCATTTTTACTGCAAAATTTTCCACAAAAGACCTTTTTGTGTGTATTAATCAATCCTATTTTTTTCTTTGCCTTAATTCTCAATTTTCTGTTTCTATTGTTACTTGGGTTCATTTTGTGTTTTCCTCTAACTTTTTGAATTGAATAATTAATCCATTTATTTCTATTATTCCTTTTTTTAGGAATGAAAGCTTTTCGAGGCAATGCATTTTCCTGAGTATAGCTATAGCTCTACAACATAGGCTTAATAAGGGAGCATTTTCATCATTATTATAGGCCAGATATTCTTCAATTACGATTTTAAGTTCTTCAAGTGGGTAGAGATTTAAAATTTTGTTTTGTTTTATTGATGTTGTTTTATTTTTCAGTGTGGGTGTAGTTCCTACTTTGAGTATTCACTTTTGGTTTAAATGTATTGTATTCAGAGATTGTGGTCTGTGATATTTCTTTCTTTATTTTTTTGGAATCTACTGAGGTTTCCCTTGTCACCAACTATAAGCTCACTTTTTAAAAATGATTAATGGATGCTTGAAAAGAAAGCATATTCTTCCCGATAATATAGAATTTATTATTAATCTATCAGGTCATCCTTATTTACTTACTTATTACCTATCTAATTTCTCAAGGACTAAAATAAGGGCACCAACATTTCCCCTACACTATATTTTCATCACTTCACTTTTATTTCCTACGTTTTAGCTTTATATATTTCTGTAACATGCTAGTTATTTCCTAAGGTTTGTGACACTTCTATTGTTATTGTGAGCTATATTAATCATTTGTTTATCATTATTATGTGACTTTTGAAAACATTTTGTGCCACGGCTAGATCAGATGCTCCATCAGAGATAGACATCTGCTTTGGGTCACTATTGTATCCCCAGACTTTACTGGTTCTTGTCAACAGTCAACACTCAAAAAATATTAGTTTTTAAAAAAAAATTTTAAAAAGGGGGGAGAAGGAAGGGAAGGAGGTTAAAAAAAAAGCATGAACCAGGCCTGACATAGTGTATTTTTATTGCTCTCAATATTATCTTATATAACATTATAATCCCTGTTTTCCCATTGGTAGCATATCATTAATGTCAATTATCAAATCTCTTTATTTTAGATATTCTCTGGTAAAGAGCATTTGGCTGGATTCAGCGTTTTGATCTCATCAGGGAATTGTTTTTGCTTTTGAGAGGGGAATTTAAACTCTTCATTTTATATTATAAAATATATGCTTGGGCTTACTTCTGTCATCTCTATTTTATATATTATCCTGTACTTTTCCTTACTGTTTCTTTTAACGTTTTTGCCTTATCATCTGTTTTCATTTTTTCTACTATCCCTATATTAATCATTAATTTGGAAGAAAATGTATCAGATTTTTACTTAGAGCAACGTAAGTAAAATTACTTGTAAAGAAAATGTTTTAACTTACATTTCTAAATTCATCAACTTCAGAAATGAAACAATATTTATGACACCCAACTACAAAAGATTTTTAAAATTAGTCTGCTTGAGGGAGGAACACTCCCAAACTAATTCTATGAGGCCACCATCACCCTGATACCAAAACCAGACAAAGATGTCACAAAAAAAGAAAACTTCAGGCCAATATCACTGATGAAACAGAGATGCAAAAATCCTCAACAAAATGCTAGCAAACAGAATCCAACAGCATATTAAAGGGATTATACACCACAATCAAGTGGGGTTCATCCCAGGAATGCAAGGATTCTTCAATATACATTAGTCAATCAATGTGATACACCATATTAACAATTTGAAGGATAAAAACTATATGATCATCTCAATAGATGCAGAAAAAGCTTTTGACAAAATTCAACAACAATTTATGACAAAAGCCCTCCAGAAAGTAGGCATAGAGGGAACTTACCTCAACATAATAAAGGCCATATATGACAAACCCACAGACAACATCATTCTCAATGGTGAAAAACTGAAACCATTTCCACTAAGATCAGGAACAAGACAAGATTGCCCACTCTCATCACTATTATTCAACACAGTTTTGGAAGTTTGAGCCACAGCAGAGAAGAAAAAGAAGTAAAAGGAATCCAAAGTGGAAAAGAAGTAAAACTGTCACTGCTTGCAGATGACATGATACTATACATAGAAAATCCTAAGGACTCTACCAGAAAACTACTAGAGCTAATCAATGAATTTGGTAAAGTAGCAGGATACAAAACTAATGCACAGAAATCTCTTACATTCATATACACTAATGATAAAAAATCTGAAAGAGAAATTAATGAAACACTCCCATTTAGCATTGTTAAAAAAAAGAATAAAATACCTAGGAATAAACCTACCTAAGGAGAAAAAGACCTGTAGGTGGAAAAATATAAGACACTGATGAAAGAAATTAAGGATGATACAAACAGATGGAGAGATATACCATGTTCTTGGATTGGAAGAATCAACATTGTGAAAATGACTCTACTACCCAAAGCAATCTACAGATTCAATGCAATCCCTATCAAATTACCTCTGGCAGTTTTCACAGAACTAGAACCAAAAATTTCACAATTTGTATGGAAACACAAAAGACCCCGAATAGCCAAAGCAGTCTTGAGAAAGAAAAATGGAGCTGGAGGAATCAGGCTCCCTGACTTCAGACTATACTACAAATCAACAGTAATCAAGAGAGTATGGTACTGGCACAAAACCAGAAATATAGACCAATGGAACAGGACAGAAAGCCCAGAGATAAAACCATGCACACATGGTCAGCTTATTTTTGATAAAGCAGGCAAGAATATACAATGGAGAAAAGACAACCTCTTCAATAAGTGGTGCAGGGAAAACTCGACAGCTACATGTAAAAAAATGAAATTAGAACACTTGCTAACACCATACACAAAAATAAACTCAAAATGGATTAAAGACCTAAATGTAAGGCCAAACACTATAAAACTCTTAGAGGGAAATATAGGCAGAACACTCTATGATATAAATCACAGCAGGATTCTTTTTGACCCACCCCCTAGAGAAATGGAAATAAAAACAAAAAGAAACAAATGGGACCTAATGAAACTTCAAAGCTTTTTCAAAGCAAAGGAAACCATAAACAAGATGAAAAAATAACCCTCAGCATGGGAGAAAATATTTGCAAATGTACCAACTGACAAAGGGTTAATCTCCAAAATTTACAAGGAGCACATGCAGCTCAATATTAAAAAAACAAACAAGCCAATCCAAAAATGGGCAGAAGACCTAAATAGGCATTTCTTCAAAGAAGATACACAGATTGCCAACAAACACATGAAAGGATGCTCAACATCACTAATCATTAGAGAAATGCAAATCAAAATTACAATGAGGTATCACCTCGCACTGGTCAGAATGGCCATCAACAAAAAATTCTACAAACAATAAATGCTGGTGAGGGTGTGGGGAAAGGGAACCTCTTGCACTGTTGGTGGGAATGTAAGTTAATACAGCCACTATGGAGAACAGTATGGAGGTTCCTTAAAAAACTGAAAATAGAACTAGCATACAACCCAGCAATCCCACTACTGGGCATATACCCTGAGAAAACCATAATCCAAAAAGAGCCAGGTATCACAATGTTCATTGCAGCACTATTTACAATAGCCAGGACATGGAAGCAACCTACATGTCCATCAACAGATGAATGGATAAAGAAGATGTGGCACATATATACAATGGAATATTACTCAGCCATAAAAGGAAATGAAATTGAGTTATTTGTAGTGTGGTGGATGGAGCTAGAGTCTGTCATACAGAGTGAAGTAAGTCAGAAAGAGAAAAACAAATACCGTATGCTAACACATATATATAGAATCTAAAAAAGGTTCTGAAGAACCTAGGGGAGACAGGAATAAAGATGCAGATGTAGCAAATGGACTTGAGGACACAGGGAGGGGGAAACGTAAGCTGGGACAAAGTTAGAGTGGCATGGACATATATACACTACCAAATGTAAAATAGGTAGCTAATGGGAAACAGCCACATAGCACAGGGACATCAGCTTGGTGCTTTGTGACTACCTAGAGGGTTGGGATAGGGAAGGTGGGAGGGAGAAGCAAGAGGGAGGGAATATGGGGATATATGTATACATATAGCTGATTAACTTTGTTATACAGGAAAAACTAATACATCATTGTAAAGCAATTATACTCCAATAAAGATGATAAAATAAATTAGTCTGCTTACATTTCCCTCCTCTTTATTCTTTTGCTCCATTTTGTAAGGACAAAGGGAGTCTCCCAATCTATTACCAGGAAATATCTTTTAAATTATAGGGTTTTTTATATTGCAGCTTTTCTCACAAGAATATTTATTCTTACCTTGTGATCCCAGTGCCATCGTTATTTCAAATTTATTTCCAGGTTTAAATAGAATTAATGCACTCTATAAGTCCACATACATGCTTGGGGTCTTTATTTTGGTTCTTCTTTTTGTCAGCTAAAGGGACCAGATCAGCACCATCCAGTAGAAATAGGATGCAAGCCACATAAGTAATTTTAAAAATTTTAGTAGCCACATTGGCAAAGGAATAGGAAAGGAATTATATAATATATTTTACTTAACCTGACATATCCAAAATATTATAATCTCAGTGTGTTATCAACATAAAAATTATTAATGAGACATTTTGCATTCTTTTTTCATACTAAGCCCTCAAGGTCTGGTGTATATTTTACACGTATAGCACATCTCAGCTCAGACTCATCACGCTTCAGGTGCTCAATGACCACATATGGTGAGTGGTTACCTAATTGGACAGCACAATTATAGATCATGGTATACACAGAAAATGACAATGTTCTTTAGGGCCAAGACCTTCTAGCCCACCACCAGGCTAAGGAGAGCAGTATCACAGCACAATCCACAGTTTTTGCAACACATCACTTAGGAAGTGCTGGGCTGGGTGACTTTTAAGAAGTGGTTAATTAAGACAGTGTTTCTCGGGGGGCTTCTCTGGTGGCGCGGTGGTTGAGAGTCTGCCTGCCGATGCAGGGGACATGGGTTCGTGCCCCAGTCTGGGAAGATCACACATGCCATGGAGCGGCTGGGCCTGTGAGCCATGGCCGCTAAGCCTGCATGTCCGGAGCCTGTGCTCCGCAAAGGAAGAGGCCACAACGGTGAGAGGCCCGTGTACCGCAAAAAAGAAAAAAAGAAAAAAAAGACAGTGTTTCTCAAGCTTTAATATGCACAAGAATTACCTGGATGTCTTCTTTTTTTTAAATTTCTTTTATTGAAGTATAGTTGATTAACAATGTTGTGTTAATTTCTGCCGTACAGCAAAGTGATTCAGTTACACATATATACTCATTCTTTTTTGCATTCATTTCCATTATGGTTTATCATGGGATATTGAATATAATTCCCTGTGTTATACAGTAGGACCTTGTTTTTTATCCATCGTATAAAATGGATCATATAAAATAGTGTGCATCTGCTAATCCCAAATTCCCACTTCATCCCTCCCCCCCATTTGGCAACCACAAGAATGTTCTCTATGTCTGTGAGTCTATTTCTGTTTCATACATAGGTTCATTTTTGTCATATTTTAGATTCCACATGTAAATGATATCATTCGGTATTTGTCTTTGTCTGACTTACTTCACTTAGTATGATATTGTCTAGGCCCATCCATGTTGCTGCAAATGGCATTATTTCATTCTTTTTTTATGGCTGAGTAGTATTCCATTGTATATATATACCACATCTTCTTTATCCACTCATCTGTTGATGGACATTTAGGTTGTTTCCATGCTTTGGCTATTGTGAATAGTGATGCTATGAATATAGGGGTGCATGTAGCTTTTTGATTTATAGTTTTATCTGGATATTGAGAAATCTTTTTAAAATTTTTAATTAATTTAGTTTTTTTGCATTCCATTTATTTTATTTTATTTTGTTTTATTTTATTTTTTAACATCTTTATTGGGGTATAATTGCTTTACAATGGTGTATTAGTTTCTGCTTTATAACAAAGTGAATCAGCTATACATATACATATATCCCCATATCTCCTCCCTCTTGTGTCTCCCTCCCACCGTCCCTATCCCACCCCTCTAGGTGGTCACAAAGCACTGAGCTGATGTTCCTGTGCTATGTGGTTGCTTCCCACTAGCTATCTATTTTACTATTGGTAGTGTATATATGTCCATGCCACTCTCTCACTTCGTCCCAGCTTACCCTTCCCACTTCCCATGTCCTCAAGTCCATTCTATATGTCTAATTCTTTATTACTGTCCGTCTCTAGGTTCTTCAGAACCTTTTTCTTTTAGATTCCATATATATGTGTTAGCATATGGTATTTGTTTTTCTCTTTCTGACATTTACTTCATTCTGTATGACAAACTCTAGGCCCATCCACTTCATACATGTAACTCAATTTCGTTTTTTTTTTTTTCTTTCTTTTTTTTTTTTGCGGTTCGTGGGCCTCTCACTGTTGTGGGCTCTCCCATTGCGGAGTACAGGCTCCGGATGCACAGGCTCAGCGGCCATGGCTCATGGGCCCAGCCACTCCGCGGCATGTGGGATCTTCCTGGACCGGGGCACGAACCCGTGTCCCCTGCATCGGCAGGCAGACTCTCAACCACTGCGCCACCAGGGAAGCCCAATTTCGTTTCTTTTTATGACTGAGTAATATTCCATTGTATATATGTGTTAGGCATCTTTTTTAAACACAGGCTCTGATTCAGTGGCTCTGGAGTGGATTCTGAGATTCAGCATTTTTAACAAGCCCCTGAAGAATGCTTGTCCTCTGAAAACAGTTTAAGTAGCAAAGGATTGTTATATATACTGAAGTCTGGAAACACTTAGAATGTCTTTCTGATAGCTTTTCAACTTGCCATATAGAGCAATCTAAATCAGTACTATTTAACAGAGATAGAACACAAGCCATATATAGAATGTGGCTATAGATTCTTGGGTCTCATCCATTTCATATTCCCTCTTAGCTCTTTGTCACTGAGTATTGTCTTCCAGAATCTGATGTTACTGAGATAATTCACATGGCTAGACTAATTTATTTTTAATTTTTCTGCCTGGATAGATTATCCATTATCCTCAATAACACCATGCTAATCTTTATTTGTTTTTCATTTTTCTGGAACATAATGGGACTTTTGATCTGCCAATTCAGATGTTCTTTTACTTTGGGAAAGTTTTTATCTAATTACTCATTTCTTCAATTAAAATATTTTTTTCACACTTAGTCTTTCTCAAACTGAGAAATAACTTCTAAGTACCATGTTCATTTAATAATTTATTGTTTCTTTTTATTCTCATGAAAACTGTTTTTAAATCAATGGTGCATCTTGAAATTAATGATAGTTTGGGATCAAAGAAATGCAATATATTTTGTATTTATTTTCACTTCCTTTTGGTCTTTCTCTCTCTCTCTCTTTCTCTCTCTCTCTCTCTCTCTCTTTTTTTCCTGGAAAGTCCACATAGTCCTATGCTGTTTCTCTGTTATTTGTTTTCCATCACTATTATGCTCTTTAACCTGTTTTCTCCCTCTGTCCTTATCCTCTACAATCTGTGAAATTTTTCCCAAAACTGTCCTCTAAGTCAAAACTCAATTTTCCACAGGATCGACTTATATTTAGCTGTTTCTAACTTGGGTTTGGGTTTTGTAATGGTTTTATTTTCCTTTTGTGCTTTTCTTGGCTTTGCCTTTCATTATCTCTTGCATTTCTTTGAACATTTTTCTTACAAAACCTGTTTTCTCTAATGCCTTAGAGTTTGGAGTAATTTTCTTCTGTTTCCTGGAATAATTCTTTTTTAAAATTTATTTATATTTTTAAATTTTTGGCTGCATTGGGCCTTCGTTGCTGCACACAGGCTTTCTCTAGTTGCGGCAGCAGGGGTTACCCTTCCTTGCAGTGTGTGGGTTTCTCACTGCAGTGACTTCTCTTGTTGTGGAGCATGGGTTCTAGGCACACCGGCTTCAGTAGTTGTGTCACAGGGGCTCAGTAGTAGTGGCTTGTGGGCTCTAGAGTGCAGGTTCAGTAGTTGTGGCACACGGGCTTAGTTGCTTTGAGCCATGTGGGATCTTCCTGGACTGGGGCTCGAACCCGTGTCCCCTGCATTGGCAGTTCGATTCTTAACCACTGCACCACCAGGAAAGTCCATTCCTAGAATAATTCTTAACCTTTGTTTTGCATATAACAATTGCTTCCTTCTTTATTGAAAGTATCTTTGCATAAGACCCACACTGGGTGTTTTGGGCTTTCTGTGCAGCCTTTGACTGTGTGTTTGGTGGGTGGTGAGTTGGGGCACAACCCAAGGGGAGTAAAGTTAGGATCCAACAGAAGTTGGTCCTACACATTTCACATTTATGGTTCTCAGCTATTTTGTAGTTTATTGCTATTGAGAACACATATTTTCCTCTCATTATATTTTAGCTGCTTGTTACTACTTTATAGAGAAGCTACTGATTTTTTTTTCTGGATTTGTTTTGTAGTCAGCAATCTCAATTAACTCAATTAATTTTTAATTGTTTCTCTTAGCTATGGTCTACCTTGAATAGTAAACATTTACATATTTCTTATTATGTGTCAGTCCACTGTTCTTTGTCTTTATCTTTACAACATGTCTGTGAGGTCAGTACTACCACTTGCCCATAAAACAGAAGAAGGTAGTGATGTTAAGTACCTTACCCAAGTTCACACAGCTAGTAAGTGATGAAATGTTGATTTGCTCCCAGGTAGGTGAGCTCTTAAATCATTATGCTCCTTGCAAATTTTGATTATGTTATCTCCTCTTTCCAAATTTTTTTCTTACTTAATTGCAATGGTTAAAATAAAGTATGCAGAGTCATCTTCATTCTCTAATTTCTTCTACAACGTGTCCCTTCTCCATTAAGGAGATGAACTGGGTATCAGAAAAGCTAAGGTCTGAGGTAGCTCTGTACTAACTGGGCATGTGCTCTTGGGCAAGGGTTTAATAATCTTAAACCTCAATTTCCTCATTAATGAAGTGGTAATAAACACATTTACTTTAAATAAAAACCTTTGGGATTACTGTGAGATTTAAATATAATTATTTTAATAAACTGTTTCAAGACCTAGACCAAGATATCATTATTACTACAATACCATGACCAAAGTGTTTCTATTTCAGGGCCTGTCTGCTTGACTGGAACATCCTCAAGCCACCTAGTTGCCTAGAAAATTGTTATTATCACACTTTCTCTCTCACCTTCTATTCCTCAATGCAAACACATGTACCCAACACAACCATTGTCACTTGCTCTTCTCCAAAGAACCATTCTTGCCCTGTATCCATGTTGCAGAGATTTCTAGTTGCCTACCCATTACCCAATATTCCCTCTTTCTTTATCAACAGAACCTCTGTATCGATGGATGGGCAACATGCTCAGCTACAAAAACACGTTTCCAAATCTCCTTTGGAACAAATGTTAGCTAATGAAACATACACAGAATGTGGATGACCCAGCAGAAAATTAGGTCTTTGTGCACTGTAATTATGCCCATACTACTGATGAAGAAACTGAGGCTCAGAGAGGTGGTACACCTTGCCCCCAAAATTGAGGTCTCTCTGACTGCAAAGATGATATTCTCTCCACTGTCCTACACTACGTTTATAAGGCCCTCCTCTCACTATTCTTGTCTCTTCATGTCCCTTATTATCCAAGATAACAATTAGTTAATTATACTAAGGGAGAAGGCTCAAGGTATAATATTGGCCCTTCAAATAATGTTGAATTTTACAGTGGCTTTTCAGAGACCTAGTCTTGAATTGCAGTATGACCCCAAGAGTGGCTTGAAGAATCAGAATTCGAACAAGTCAGAGGAATCTAGGGCCATACCATCGGGCAATGGGGATTGACAGGAGTGACAAAAATGCTGGCAACTGCCACATGCACCACCAGCTAGTTCTTCCTCATAAGGTAGGCACGCATCTTGTTTGTATCTTAGGTCCCAGTTTTGCTCAGTGCCTACCTCCTCCTCCTTTGCACCTGCTCAGAGAGGACCTGGATCAGGATCTTATGAGATAGAGAGGGGCATCCTCAAAGCAGACTGCAATGCCATGAAAAGTACACATCTCAAGTGAATTTCTGTCCTCCACTATTAGAACTAAAGGGTTCTAGGTAAATATTCCAGGATTAGAAAGTCTTCCCTTTTGGAAGGTGATTTGAACTTGAAGGAGGAAAATCACAACATAAAATAACATGAAAACAAGACATATGTTGTAAATCTTATACTTCCTTACAGAAGGATACTGAGTATATGCTCTTTGCGTACTTATGAACAAGCATGTGCAGGCATGATTCTGAGGAACATTTACAGGAGCAAACTTTATTTTCACAAGCTCATGGCATTCTTAACAATGGCTTCCAATTTTACCAACATTTCCAAAGCTGTTTTCAAAGAGAATTTAGTTAGCCTTTGAAATCTGTGAACAAGCATTTTAGATGTTTTAACTTAAAATGTGCATACATAATTAATTATATAATCATTGCATTAAGCATTTTCTCTGCTTTAACATATTATTAATAAAGAGTCAAGTTGTAACCATACACCAGGTAGGGAACTCTGGGGTGATACTTTGGAATAATGTTGGCAAGTGCCACATCAAAACCAAACAACCTGCATCCACCCACTGAAGAGTGGAAAACTGAGAAATATACAGAGCATTTGCTCCAGAGTCTCAGAATGAGTCAGTAGTGGATTTAGACTTAATATTTAAATTAAGCCACCAAAGGAGAAGAATAACGCAAAACACAACTGACAGCAAACCATTCACAGAAACTTCATCATTGAATATTTCATGAGTGAGGTTCTCAGCAGTGGAGAAGAGCCTGCCTCATCTGTACAGATTGTTCAGAACCTTCGAGAATGAGGTACCACATAATTTGGGTATACATGGCACCCATATTTGTTTCTACAGGTTCCCCTTTCTGGGGACGCAACAGATTTCTTCTCAGAGTTCCTATGAGGTAGCTAGCTCTGGCATCGGGTTCATCAGAGAAGGTGACAAATTTTCTCTCTCACTTTGATTCCTAAGAAATCTCAGGATCCCTATTTATTCTACTTGTAAAATTCTACTTTGTGTTACGCAAACTAATAGGAAGATCAAAGAAGATCAAAAATATGTCCTGTCAACGTGAATCATTTTTTTTTAAAGATTTTGTTCAGAACTCACAAACTAAATACATCTCTTCCAAATATTCTGGCATTCTGGGTTAACAACAATAACAAAAATTAACTTCAGAAGGAGGACTTAAATGCCAAAAAAACAAAATAAAAATGAGATATGAAACACTACATCAAATTACAAAGATCCTGGTTAAAGAAAAAATATTCCAACAGTTTGGAGATTTTAAGACCTGATAACTCCCTCCTTCGTTTTGAAAGAATCTTGTTTGGAACCTGACACATAGTAGAAACTCAGAAATGTGTGTTAAGGTGATGAGTGCTGTTTTGAGGAAATTTCAGAGATGGTAGCTCACAGTTTGTTTTTTTTTTTGCGGTACGCGGGCCTCTCACTGTTGTAGACTTTCCCGTTGCGGAGTACAGGCTCTGGATGCGCAGGCTCAGCGGCCATGGCTCACGGGCCCAGCCGCTCCACAGCATGTGGGATCTTCCCGGACTGGGGCACGAACCCGTGTCCCCTGCATCCTGCATCGGCAGGAAGACTCTCAACCACTGTGCCACCAGGGAAGCCCGGTAGCTCACACTTTGAAACAGAGTAGCAATTCCCACAAACCTGTTGTAGTTTATCTTAGGGCCGAAAGTAAGTTTATCACATGAGATGAATTGTGCAGAAGTACAGCAGTGGAAGGCTGCCGCTCGCTCAGGCAAAAGAGCGCCGTCTGTTTTGCTGTGGTAGCTTTTATTAAAGCATTATCTATGTTAACATTTTAAGACTTGTTTTCTTAACACTTCAGAAATGCCAAAGCAGCAACCTATGTTTTTATTAGTTATACAAGCAATAATTGGCTTTCTTGAAAACATGCCATGCTTCGTCCTTGAGCGCAAAAGCAGCACAAAGTTCCCACCATTATTTTGATTATACTGAAGCAGCACAAGGACATTTCCTTGTGTTCCTACCATTCTGATTATACTGAGGACATTCTCATGGATCAGTGCCCAAAGCACTCAATGCTTCTTCGCAGGCCCCCGGTTTGCCGGGGCGGGGGGTGGAGCTCAAAGCATTCAGGACTGTTCACAGTTCTGGCTTATTCGCATGCCCCCGGTTTGTTGGGGGGAGGGGGCTCAAAGCAATCAGGACTGTTTGTAGTTTTGGCTTATTTGCCAGCCCCCAGTTTGCTGGGGGGGGGCGGGGGGGCTCATGGGTCACGTCTCCTTTCTATGTCCTCAGTTATTCCACTACACAAACCATAAGTGTTTCAAAGTTCTTATGATGCTGTATCTGAATCTACCCCAATATCTAACATCTTATGACTCACTGTGCACCCATTGCTGTTTATTTGGGAGTTCTTGCATGGGGTGAGGGGCCCAAGTGTTAGACCCTATTGATCTCTAAGTCAGTGGTTATCAAAGTTCAGCTGCACTATTTACAAAAGCCAGGACATGGAAGCAACCTAAGTGTCCATTGACAGATGAATGGATAAAGAAGATGTGGCACATATATGCAATGGAATATTACTCAGCCATAAAAAGAAACAAAATTGAGTTATTTGTAGTGAGGTGGATGGACCTGGGGTCTGTCATACAGAGTGAAGTAAGTCAGAAAGAGAAAAACAAATACCATATGCTAACACATATATATGGAATCTTAAAAAAAAAAAAGTTCAGAAGAACCTAGGGACAGGACAAGAATAAAGATGCAGACATAGAGAATAGACTTGAGGACATGGGGAGGGGGAAGGGTAAGCTGGGACGAAGTGAGAGAGTGGCATTGACATATACACACTACCAAATGTAAAATAGATAGCTAGTGGGAAGCAGCCACAGAGCACAAGGAGATCAGCTGGATGCTTTGTGACCATCTAGAGGGGTGGGATAGGGAGGGTGGGAGGAAGTCGCAAGAGGGAGGGGATATAGGGATATATGTACACGTATAGCTGATTCACTTTGTTATAAAGCAGAAACTAACACACCATTGCAAAGCAATTATACTCCAGTAAAGATGTTTAAAAAACAAAAAACCCTTCAGCTGCATTAGAATCTCCAGGAGGACTTGTTAACACACACAATCCTGAGCCTTTCCCAGAGATTCAGGCTCAGCAGATGTGGGGTAGGGCCCATGAATTTGCATTTCTAACTAGGTCGCAGGGGATGGAGCTGCTACTTGTCCTTGGACACATCGAATAGCACTGCTATTAGATCCTTCCCGATTCAGAGTCTAACCTTTGAGAACCTAGTCTCAATTTGCAAAATGCCATAGAGTCTGGACATTCTACAGGTGCAAAATCACCAGAATGTACTCACGCCTACACCCCTGCCCTCAGAGCCCTCTTCCGCCCACCTCAGGCCCCAAGCCTTTGCTCCCAGCACTCACCGAGCTTTGCCGGGCTTTGGGGCCCCTCTGAACCGCGGAGACGCCCCGTTCCCCGCTCCCCAAGGGCTGCACGAGCGCCTGGGCACAGGAACCGCGCGGCAGCAGAGCCAGGTCCCTGCTCTGCCGCAGGTGGTATCCAGCGCCTCGTGCCCTGGGCGGCCCTTTAAAAACGGCCCTGACCCGTGAACTTGGCCTGGCTCGCCCCGGGGGCTGGGCTATTTACTCCTCTTGGGTTTCTTGTGTGTGTCCGGAGACGCTCCAGCTGTTGGCTCTGTGCGCAGCGGCCAACAGCAGTTTGGGGGGAAGCCAGGGGCTGCCAAAAAAGAACTTAAGAAGGCGGTTTCTCAGAAACCGAGGGCAATCTTTATCTGCTGAGTTGAGGCCACTGCTTGGGCTGAGGACTCGCCATTTGGCTTCAACGGTTTACTCAGGGGTTTCCTCCAAGCCAGCCTGCAAAAGACGAGAGAACTTTCCTAGAGCGGGCGATGTCCCGGGGGAAGCTGAGGTCCGAGAGGGAGCAGAGAGCATACCTGGGCTAAAGCAGCAGGAGCTCCCCAGCAGCTCCCAGCAAGGGCAGGGTTGGGAGGTAGGGCAGGCAACACTAATAACGATGCAATTTCGCGCAGAGATCACAATGAAGAACTTGGAAAGCATTGCCTGTTCTTAGATGAATAGCTTGTTTGCTTGCTTGTTTGTCTTCAGCGGACGTGAACTCACAGTTGAGATTTTATAGGTAAACACATTACCAGCTTGTGCCGCTGAATTCAGTCTGTCCGATTACCGCTTAGCCTGCCAGCTTCTGAGTTGTCCATGAAGAGATGCAGAAATTACTTACACTGATGAAAGTTTATTAAAAGGTCAAGAGGAAAGTTTAAAAGGTCAACACGTCCTTGCTTAGCAAGGATCGCTGGGGCACTAGGTCTCTTGATTCTGGAACTGCTTCTAAAGTTAATTAAGAGGTTTCCATGTATGTCTCAGAAGGAATGGGGCTGGAAGGTTGGAGAGAAGGAAGTTGAAGGAGGGCTGTCAGGATTTTTTCCTAATAAAAAGAAAAAATCCTGACAGCCCTCCTTCAACTTCCTTCCCTTTTAACAAAGGGAATACAAATATGTGTAAACTAATGACTGGTTTTCTTTTTGTTTTTTACTAATAAGGGGAAAAATGGTATTCCTCAGAAGGCAGTGTATTTGCTGTAAGCTAAAGGTGACCTAGACTTCTGGGATCTACTTAGTACAGTCAGGATCCCAGGGTGTTCCACACAGAGCACTCTAAAGTGCCGGATTTGAGCCTACTTCTGTTTGGTTTGGAGAGGAGGTCTCATCCTGGCCCACAGGGTTCAGGACCCCCTCCTGCCTCACCTGGCTCCTCCCTCCTAAGGTTTTCCTTTTGTGTGTGTGCTGGGGGGCTGGAAGGTGTGCTGAGTATTCACTGTCCCTGGCACTGCCCATCCGACCTGTTCTGACTGTAAAAGATGACCTCCCTCAGCAGTCCCCCAGGAGATGTACTAAGAACCAGGAACACAACCCAACAAAAGCAGAATTGGGGGGGGAAGGCAGACCATGCTCACCATGGTGATACATCACCAGACAGTATCACTTCTAGAACATAATCAGAAAAAAACTCAAGATGCCAAAGAATGGTTTCCCCGGCTGAACTGCTCTCCACACCCACCCCAAGACTCACCCTTTAGTATCAATGAGTCTCAGACCCCATCCAGTCTTTGATGAAGGATGTACCCCTCACCCCAGAGGGAAACACAGAGTGATGGTGAGGGCTGGAAGGTCAGAACGTGGCGTAGGAACAAAGCACACTTGCAGTTCTCATTTGTGCCCTCATGCAGTGTACATACACCCTCCGTTGACGAAGATTGATTAGTTGAGATGTTCTTTTCCAACCAAGAGTGAAATCCCATGGGAGGGAAGGAGGCCTATTTCACTTCAGAAGAAGGGTGGGGTTCTTTCCTTATAATTAGTGTAATAGTATTCAAATAACATTGGAGTCAACAGCAAGTTGGCTTTTTTGAGTAACTTTTCTGGAAAATATTATTTTAGGAATGTTTTTACTTGTAGTACAATTACAATTTAAGTTTCACAATCACACTATGATATAAAAGTGGCTTTGGGATCGACAGCCTTTTCCACAGAATTCAAGACTTCCTTTTCCTTCCTCTGCTTGTAAAATTGAACCAACGGTTTTCCCTAAAGAAATTATAATGCAAAATTTGTCCTCTGTTGAGAATTACACTTGTTCTACTAAGGATACATTAATATGTTTCAGAAAGTAGGAGTTTTAAGCTAAACTTTGGAAGGAATTTAGGCACTAAAGTCATCAAGTTTTCAATTACTTACCACAGAAAACAGACTACTTGGATTTACATTTATCTGGCTTTGATATTGAATAAAAGAAAAGAAATCCAGAATTTCAAAATTGTGGAAAGGGTATTAAATATTTTCCCAGAATTCATCACCAGTTATATTTGCTTTTCATTTACTCAACCTCTACAGTCTGGGATTTCTGCAACTGTTTTAAGTAAGGAGATAACATTAGAATGAGTCAGCAACTGTC
>NW_006798629.1:7105404-7120330 GCF_000442215.2 Lipotes vexillifer | reverse complement strand
ACTCTACATCCCTTAATTCCTGCTGATAAGTATTGACGTATTTCAAAAAATATGAGACCCATACTGTTACTGAACACAAGTCCAAGTGCCCAAACAAACCGAAGCATCAGAGTTTAGAGAAGAGAAAGGTTTATTGCCGGGCTGTGCAAGGAGAATGGGTGGCCTGTGCTCAAAAAACCCAAATTCCTCGAAGGGGTTCAGCAAAGCATTTTTAAAAGCCAGGTGAGGGAGGTGTGTCCCAGGGTATGTGACAGCTCAAAAGTGCACAATTCTCTGATTGTTTAATCGTGATCAATCCTTCGATACCAGAAGGTCTGGGAGCTTCATGCTCATGATCATCTAGTAGTTAATTCCTTCCATTTGGTGGTGGTTTTTAGTATCTGAAAAACTCAGGAAATATGCATCAGATACTGTTATCTAGGTATTTCAGAGGGGAGCCTAAAGCAGAGGGTATGGGAGAGGGATTTGTCCCGGGAAGGCCCCATAAGGTCATACCTGTTTACAGTACAAGAAATGCACAAGATGACTTTGGATCAGAGATGATTTAAATGAACATGATTGACTTTCTCCTTGGTGCAATCAGAATTATTAAAAGAGGGTAAAAGGAAACACTTCTCTCACCAAGTGACTCCATATCACTCTGTCATGCCTGTATACCACTAGGTAAAATTATCAATAAATAAAATGCAATGTTGATAACTAAAGCCAACATACTTTCCTGTCCCTGTATTTAATGATACTGGAATCTGGTATACTTTCTCTATGTTAAGCCATACTGAGAACAAGCAAAAATGACTTAGCTACTTGCTCCAGGAAGTATTTGCTCCTAAAAGACAAGACTGTGACTAAGCAAAACAGCTTCCTCATCAATACCAACCAGCCTCTTTATTAATACCAACCAGCCTCCTTACCAATATCAACCAGCTTCCTTATCAATACCAACCAGCTTGCTCAGCAAGACCTGCTTTAACTCTGTCATCTCTAGGTATCTACTGATCCAAAGCTATATTATATCATAAATTCTTCTCAAACCCAATCAGTCCTCTGGCTGGCAAACCCACCTAACATTCACCCAGCCTAGGACCTAAACCCTATGAATAACCTGCCCTGACTCCCCTCTGAGACATTAGTAAGATTGTCAATATAGTTGTTCTTCTTTACTGTATTAACCCTGATTAAATAGCTATTTTGATCAACAGGTTTTTCTGGTGGTCTTCTGGGGGACCTCAACAGTTGATGAGCACACCATAATCAAGGTTTATTTCATGTTACAGCATCACAGAGGAAGGCAAAGCCAACACTGGGTGGGTGGTTGAGGGCAATAGAATCAATAAAAGCTTAATGAGAGCATGACAAGAGAGCTGGGTTTGCGAGAGTCCTGAGTCCAACTCTGGAATACTGAGAGCCATGTCTCATTAGAAGAAAACCTCCACCTCCAAGAAAAATGATTAGGAGAAACCCAAGAGTTCCTGGTAAAATGAGTGGCAACCCCCTACCTTCCTAGGTGGTTAGGAAATCTCAGATATGCAACAGATGTGAGAAGAAACTTCTTGTGTCCTGCATAGAAGAGTGAATATGAAGATAACAGCAAAGGGGTACCCAGGGTAGCAGAAGCCCAAAACCTCAAAGCAAGAGTTCCTTTGATTTATCCAGCAAGGATCATAGCTGTGAGTCTTTCTAAACAGTCCAATTTCAGTTCTGTTTTTCTACCTTGATTTTAGTAATAAAAACATGGTAAGGACTTCCCTGGTGTCGCAGTGGTTGAGAGTCTGCCTGCCAATGCAGGGGACAGGGGTTCGTGCCCCAGTCTGGGAAGATCCCACATGCCGCGGAGCAGCTGGGCCTGTGAGCCATGGCCACTGAGCCTGCACGTCCGGAGCCTGTGCTCTGCAACGGGAGAGGCCACAACAGCGAGAGGCCCGCGTACCGCAAAAAAAAAACCCCAAAAAACCATGGTAAAATATCTTTTTTAAAACTTTGTTGGACAGGAGTAATATAATATAAAAATTATAACAATTAACTTTCATGTCTATACTGGACATCTATTGTTTTGAATACTTAGAAAAACATTCCCTTCCCCTCTCCTGGGAAACGCTTATTCTATCTACATAATTCGAAAGAGAACTAGCATTTTTTTCAAGGTCCCACCTCCCTAGCCATAGTTCTTGGTCTGGGAATAACCCTTGGCCCAGGTTTGACCAGTCGTAGTATCTTGGGTTCAGAGAGTCTGAGTTTCCATTCCTCAGCAGATAAATGTGTCTGAAGGCTGATGGAAGCTACATTCCAGTCACTGTAAAAGAAGGTTGTCTAAAGATTAGAGCTGACCTGCAGAGAAAAGAGAGGAAGAGCCTTCCAGGGGCATTAGAATCCCAAGTTTCAGTCATCTTTAAACCTTGTCCTTCCCACAAGGTGTGCACATTGGTCGGGAAACAGCCATTCTTGGCTGTTTATAGATACATACATGTATCTCTTCTTTTTCAAATTCTTTTCCCATTTAGGTTGTTACATAATATTAAGCAGAGTTCCCTGTGCTATACAGTAGGCCCTTTTTGGCTATTTTAAATATAGCAGTGTGTACATGTCATCCCAAACTCCATAACTATCCCTTTCCCCCACCCTTCCCCCCGGTAACCATAATTTTTTTCTCTAAGTCTGTGAGTCTGTTTCTGTTTTGTAAATAAGCTCTTTTGTATCATTTCTTTTTAGGTTCTGCATATAAGCAATATCATACAATATTTATCTTTCTCTGTAGGACTTACTTCACTCAGTATAACAATATCTAGGTCCATCCATGTTGCTGCAAATGGAACTATTTTGTTCTTTTTATGGCTGAGTAGTATTCCATTGTATATATGTACCACATCTTCTGTACCCATTCCTCTGTGAATGGGCATTTAGGTTGCTTCCATGCCTTGGCTATTGTAAACAGTGCTGCAATGAACATTGGGGTGCAAAATGTAAATAAAAACTATAATGAGATATCACCTTACACTGGTCAGAATGGCTATCATCAAAAAATCCACAAACAATAAATGCTGGAGCGGGTGTGGAGAGAAGGAAACCCTCCTACACTGTTGGTGGGAATGTAAATTGGTATAGCCACTATGGAGAACAGTATGCTGGTTCCTTAAAAAACTAAAAATTGAGCTACCATATAATCCAGCAACCCCACTCCTAGGCATATATCCGGAGAAAAACATGGTCCGAAAGTATACATGCACCACAAGGGAGGATTTTTAGGAGGTCATACTCCATTCAAATTTCAAAAAATATGCAATCCCCAAACCCAATGTTTTTGGGATATTAAAACTGGTAATGTTGGAAACGGTTCAGGTCAGTTAACTGGCAAAATTAAATCTTAGAGGAGCTGCTATACCCTGGTAAGTTCTGGACCTCACTTTTCTTACTTTTATTTTATTAGGTTATTGGAGAGATCAAACTCTAGATCGTATATTCTCAAATTGATTGTATATCAAAATCAATTGAGGATTTTAAAAATACATATGTATAGACTCCACCATATGCTTATTAAATCAGAATTCCTGGGGTTGTTGCCAGGAGTTTGGATTAAGGCCCCAGAGTTGATTCTTTGGACCAGGCATGTTTGAGTATTACTAGTCCAAACAATTTCACACACTTAAATGCACAATACCCTGATTTACAAACCATGACACCCATCCATTTCACTGCTTGTTATGAGTAGGACTTCTCCTTGACTTAAATTTGCATGGTCTCCATCCACCCTTCCTAACAATGAGGTTTGGAGAAGCCAAATTATTAAATATGGTTATTGAAGGAATAAAGCAAGAACAAATAAAACTATTTTATGGTCTATGTAGTAACAACTAAGCCTCATACAACTCCTGCTCAGAAGGAGGTCATAAGTTAGTGGGGTGAGGAAGAGAAGAGTAAAATATCTAGACAAATAACAGTAATGCATTATGATACAGCTTGATAGAGAAAATACCAGAGTTCTAAAATATTGCAATGGAAGTAGCCATCATACTACTTGCGGAGGTCAAGAAAGGCTAAAGTGGGGAGATAACTCAAGGTGACGGCTCTGAAGAATATGTATAAATTCACTAGTTGGAGGAAGAGATGGATCTATGTAGACTTTCATAAAGCACCCCAGTTTCACTGTGGTGACTTAGAATGGGCAGATGAATCCACTTTCCTGGATCTCAGTATCATCATGCATAGAGTTAGGTAATAATCCCAAACACAGGATTAATTTCACTAAGCTTATGAATAGTCAATGTTGTACCTCTTTCTCATAAATGAAGCTTGAAATAAAAATTGCCAAAGCCTAGTGGCCAGATCTCTGTGTTGTACACTCCTCAACAACTGTCTCCCTTTGGCTTTCTATTTGCAGTTATTAACATCCTTCTTCATTTCAGCATATGCTCATAATAAATTCAGTTCCATATATTGCAGAATATTTGTCAACAATAAAATCTAAGTTCAAGTAGTTTCATGTTTTGAAGGTGCCTTATCCTCATTAGATGTGTATGTCCACACTCTGCTAGGAGGAGTTACATCCAGCCAGCTGCAAGAAACAGTATTTCTAAATATTATGTAGGTATGTATTAATAGCAGTGCCTCTCATCTTTAAGTGGGAAATTACATATCCGGCATTTTGCTTTTATGCTTTTGTTTGTTTGCTTTATATACACAGGAAGTTGAATACTGGAATATCTAGTTCAACAGCAGACCCTCCACCAGACTGCAAGATCCTGAGGTGAAGGACTATGTTTATATTGTTTATTACTGTTTCTTCAGGAATCCAGAGGATTGCCTACCTTAGGCAGTACTCAATAAATAATTTTGAAAGTAAAATTGTAATAGAATGACTTAGAGAAATTATAGAGACTTCCTCTGTTTACAAAGGCAATTACCCATCTACATTTTTACCTCATTCATCTATTTTTCACATCCAGATTATTCCTGTCTGGGAGTTTGATTTGAAACTGCTTTCTACTTTACAGGCTTGTTTCCATTTCTATGCCTCATGAATTATACATCTATCACTGTGATAAGTATACATAGCAAATCACTCCAAGACCCAGTGGGGTTGTCTGAGGTGTCTCTGCTTCAGTCTGTGAGTAAGATGGGTTTAACTCCAGGCCTTGGGTTGGTATTAGGTCTCCTTTACATGTCTCCATATTCTCCTTAGACCAATGGTTTCCTATTAACATGGACAAACTCATTAATGGAGCAGAGATATAACCCCTCTGACTCTAGTGAAAGGACTCAAGTCACATGGCAAAAGACAGGGACACATCTAAACAATGATTCAGGTCTACCATAGCCCATACAGATGACTAAACAGAAGATTACCTTTTAAGGATAAGAGGCCTAGGTCAAAAACTGCTAGCTTCATGATTACAGTTGACACTTGAACAAATAGGGAACCCATTTGTTTACACCCTTGACTACCACTAATACTATGAATGCTTTGTTGATTTTGGTTTTGTTTTTTTGCCAGTCTCATAGATGAAAAATAATATCACAGTTGTTTAATTGCTGTTACATAAATAATAATGAGGTTTAGCCTCTTTACAATTGTTTTATGGCCATTTATTTTTACCTTTTCTGGTATGAATTGCCTATTTCCACTCATTGCTTAATTTTTAGTTAGATATTTTTCTAATTCATTTGTAGGAGTTCTTTATGTATTCTAGATATGAATATATTATAGTATATAGATATCTAATATATATTGCAAATATCTGCTTCCATTCTACCAATTATCTTTTATCTTTGCAATTTGTAGTTCTTTTCATAAAGAAATTTTGCATTTTCATTTAGTCAAATGCATTCAGAACATTTACCAAGATAGACCATATTGTGGGCTATTAAACAAGTCTCACTACATTTAAAGGGGTTCAAGTCATACGAAGATGGTTCTCTTTAACACATTGGAGTTAAATTAGAAATAAATAACATACAGTGGAATATTAGTCATAAAAAGAAACAAAATTGAGTTATTTGTAGCAAGGTGGATGGACCTAGAGACTGTCATACAGAGTGAAGTAAGTCAGAAAGAGAAAAATGAATACTGTATACTAACACATATATATGGAAAATAAAAAAAAAAAAAAAAAAAAAAGGTTCTGAAGGGCCTAGGGGCAGGACAGGAATAAAGACACAGACATAGAGAATGGACTTGAGGAACAGGGAGGGGGAAGGGTAAGGTGAGACGAAGTGAGAGAGTGGCATGGTCATATATACACTACCAAGTGTAAAATAGATAGCCAGTGGGAAGCAGCTGCATAGCACAGGGAGATCAGCTCGGGGCTTTGTGTCTACATAGAGGGGTGGGATAGGGAGGGTGAGAGGGAGACACAAGAGGGAGGAGATATGCGTATGTATGTATATGTATAGCTGATTCACTTTGTAATACAGCAGAAACTAACACACCAGTGTAAAGTAATTATACTCCAATAAAGATGTTAAAGAACAAATTTTAAAAAACAACAAAAACACAAAAGAAAGAAATAACAGAATGATACTATTTTTTTTTAACATCTTTATTGGGGTATAATTGCTTTACAATGGTGTGTTAGTTTCTGCTTTATAACAAAGTGAATCAGTTATACATATACATATGTTCTCATATCTCTTCCCTCTTTGCCTCCCTCCCTCCCACCCTCCCTATCCCACCCCTCCAGGCAGTCACAAAGCACCAAGCCGGTATCCCTGTGCCATGCGGCTGCTTCCCACTGGCTATCTACCTTACGTTTGTTAGTATATATATGTCCATGTCTCTCTCTCGCCCTATCACAGCTCACCCTCACCCCTCCCCATATCCACAAGTACGTTCTCCAGTAGGTCTGTGTCTTTATTCTTGTCTTACTCTAGGGTTCTTCATAACATTTTTTTTTAATTTCGTTTCTTTTTATGGCTGAGTAATATTCCATTGTATATATGTGCCACATCTTCTTTATCCATTCATCCGACGACGGGCACTTAGGTTGTTTCCATCTCCGGGCTATTGTAAATAGAGCTGCAATGAACATTTTGGTACATGACTCTTTCTGAATTCTGGTTTCCTCAGGGTATATACCTAGTAGTGGGATTGCTGGGTCATATGGTAGTTCTATTTGTAGTTTTTTAAGGAACCTCCATACTGTTCTCCATAGTGGCTGAACCAATTCACATTCCCACCAGCAGTGCAAGAGTGTTCCCTTTTCTCCACACCCTCTCCAGCATTTATTGTTTCTAGATTTTTTGATGATGGCCATTCTGACTGGTGTGAGATGATATCTCATTGTAGTTTTGATTTGCATTTCTCTAATGATTAATGATGTTGAGCATTCTTTCATGTGTTTGTTGGCAGTCTGTATATCTTCTTTGGAGAAATGTCTATTTAGGTCTTCTGCCCATTTTTGGATTGGGTTGTTTATTTTTTTGTTATTGAGCTGCATGAGCTGCCTGTAAATTTTAGAGATTAATCCTTTGTCAGTTGATTCATTTGCAAATATTTTCTCCCATTCTGAGGGCTGTCTTTTGGTCTTGTTTATGGTTTCCTTTGCTGTGCAAAAGCTTTGAAGTTTCATTAGGTCCCATTTGTTTATTTTTGTTTTTATCTCCATTACTCTAGGAGATGGGTCAAGAAGGATCTTGCTGTGATTTATGTCATAGAGTGTTCTGCCTATGTTTTCCTCTAAGAGTTTGATAGTTTCTGGCCTTACATTTAGGTCTTTAATCCATTTTGAGCTTATTTTTGTGTATGGTGTTAGGGAGTGATCTAATCTCATACTTTTACATGTACCTGTCCAGTTTTCACAGCACCACTTATTGAAGAGGCTGTCCTTTCTCCACTGTACGTTCCTGCCACCTTTATCAAAGATAAGGTGTCCATATGTGCGTGGGTTTATCTCTGGGCTTCCTATCCTATTCCAATGATCTATTGTTCTGTTTTTGTGCCAGTACCATACTGTGTTGATTACTGTAGCTTTGCAAGGTGTCCATATGTGCGTGGGTTTATCTCTGGGCTTCCTATCCTATTCCAATGATCTATTGTTCTGTTTTTGTGCCAGTACCATACTGTGTTGATTACTGTAGCTTTGCATTATAGTCTGAAGTCAGGCAGCCTGATTCCTCCAGCTCCATTTTTTGTTCTCAAGATTGCTTTCTTTGGGAAGTAGAGTCATTTTCACAATGTTGATTCTTCCAATCCAAGAACATGGTATATCTCTCCATCTGTTTGTATCATCTTTAATTTCTTTCATCAGTGTCTTATAATTTTCTGCATACAGGTCTTTTGTCTCCTTAGGTAGGTTTATTCCTAGATATTTTATTCTTTTTGTTGCAATGGTAAATGGGAGTGTTTTCTTGATTTCACTTTCAGATTTTTCATCATTAGTATATAGGAATGCCAGAGATTTCTGTGCATTAATTTTGTATCCTGCTACTTTACCAAATTCATTGATTAGCTCTAGTAGTTTTCTGGTAGCATCTTTAGGATTCTCTATGTATAGTATCATGTCATCTGCAAACAGTGACAGCTTTACTTCTTCTTTTCCGATTTGGATTCCTTTTATTTCCTTTTCTTCTCTGATTGCTGTGGCTAAAACTTCCAAAACTATGTTGAATAAGAGTGGTGAGAGTGGGCAACCTTGTCTTGTTCCTGACCTTAGTGGAAATGCTTTCAGTTTTTCGCCATTGAGGATGATGTTGGCTGTGGGCTTGTCATATACGGCCTTTATTATATTGAGGAAAGTTCCCTCTACACCTACTTTCTGCAGGGTTTTTATCATAAATGGGTGTTGAATTTTGTCAAAAGCTTTCTCTGCATCTATTGAGATGATCATATGGTTTTTCTCCTTCAATTTGTTAATATGGTTAATCACATTGATAGATTTGCGTATATTGAAGAATCCTTGCATTCCTGGAATAAACCCCACTTGATCATGGTGTATGATCCTTTTAATGTGCTGTTGGATTCTGTTTGCTAGTATTTTGTTGAGGATTTTTGCATCTATGTTCATCAGTGATATTGGCCTGTAGTTTTCTTTCTTTGTGACATCCTTGTCTGGTTTTGGTATCAAGGTGATGGTGGCCTCGTAGAATGAGTTTGGGAGTGTTCCTCCCTCTGCTATATTTTGGAAGAGTTTGAGAAGGATAGGTGTTAGCTCTTCTCTAAATGTTTGATAGAATTCGCCTGTGAAGCCATCTGGTCCTGGGCTTTTGTTTGTTGGAAGATTTTTAATCACAGTTTCAATTTCAGTGCTTGTGATTGGTCTGTTCATATTTTCTATTTCTTCCTGATTCAGTCTTGGCAGTTTGTGCATTTCTAAGAATTTGTCCATTTCTTCCAGATTGTCCATTTTATTGGCATAGAGTTGCTTGTAGTAATCCCTCATGATTTTTTTTATTTCTGCAGTGTCAGTTGTTACTTCTCCTTTTTCATTTCTAATTCTATTGATTTGAGTCTTCTCCCTTTTTTTCTTGATGAGTCTGGCTAATGGTTTATCGGTTTCCTTTGCTGTGCAAAAGCTTTGAAGTTTCATTAGGTCCCATTTGTTTATTTTTGTTTTTATCTCCATTACTCTAGGAGATGGGTCAAGAAGGATCTTGCTGTGATTTATGTCATAGAGTGTTCTGCCTATGTTTTCCTCTAAGAGTTTGATAGTTTCTGGCCTTACATTTAGGTCTTTAATCCATTTTGAGCTTATTTTTGTGTATGGTGTTAGGGAGTGATCTAATCTCATACTTTTACATGTACCTGTCCAGTTTTCCCAGCACCACTTATTGAAGAGGCTGTCCTTTCTCCACTGTATATTCCTGCCACCTTTATCAAAGATAAGGTGACCATATGTGCATGGGTTTATCTCTGGGCTTTCTATCCTATTCCATTGATCTATCTTTCTGTTTTTGTGCCAGTACCATACTGTCTTGATTACTGTAGCTTTGTAGTATAGTCTGAAGTCAGGCAGCCTGATTCCTCCAGCTCCATTTTTTGTTCTCAAGATTGCTTTGGCTATTCGGGGTCTTTTGTGTTTCCATACAAATTGTGAAATTTTTTGTTCTAGTTCTGTGAAAAATGCCAGTGGTAGTTTGATAGGGATTGCATTGAATCTATAGATTGCTTTGGGTAGTAGAGTCATTTTCACAATGTTGATTCTTCCAATCCAAGAACATGGTATATCTCTCCATCTGTTTGTATCATCTTTAATTTCTTTCATCAGTGTCTTATAATTTTCTGCATACAGGTCTTTTGTCTCCTTAGGTAGGTTTATTCCTAGATATTTTATTCTTTTTGTTGCAATGGTAAATGGGAGTGTTTTCTTGATTTCACTTTCAGATTTTTCATCATTAGTATATAGGAATGCCAGAGATTTCTGTGCATTAATTTTGTATCCTGCTACTTTACCAAATTCATTGATTAGCTCTAGTAGTTTTCTGGTAGCATCTTTAGGATTCTCTATGTATAGTATCATGTCATCTGCAAACAGTGACAGCTTTACTTCTTCTTTTCCGATTTGGATTCCTTTTATTTCCTTTTCTTCTCTGATTGCTGTGGCTAAAACTTCCAAAACTATGTTGAATAAGAGTGGTGAGAGTGGGCAACCTTGTCTTGTTCCTGACCTTAGTGGAAATGCTTTCAGTTTTTCACCATTGAGAATGATGTTGGCTGTGGGCTTGTCATATATGGCCTTTATTATGTTGTGGAAAGTTCCTTCTATGCCCACTTTCTCGAGAGCTTTTATCATAAATGGGTGTTGAATTTTGTCAAAAGCTTTTTCTGCATCTATTGAGATGATCATATGGTTTTTATCCTTCAGTTTTTTAATGTGGTATATCACATTGATTGATTTGCATATATTGAAGAATCCTTGCATTCCTGGAATAAACCCCACTTGATCATGGTGTATGATCCTTTTAATGTGCTGTTGGATTCTGTTTGCTAGTATTTTGTTGAGGATTTTTGCATCTATGTTCATCAGTGATATTGGCCTGTAGTTTTCTTTCTTTGTGACATCCTTGTCTGGTTTTGGTATCAAGGTGATGGTGGCCTCGTAGAATGAGTTTGGGAGTGTTCCTCCCTCTGCTATATTTTGGAAGAGTTTGAGAAGAATAGGTGTTAGCTCTTCTCTAAATGTTTGATAGAATTCGCCTGTGAAGCCATCTGGTCCTGGGCTTTTGTTTGTTGGAAGATTTTTAATCACAGTTTCAATTTCAGTGTTTGTGATTGGTCTGTTCATATTTTCTATTTCTTCCTGATTCAGTCTTGGCAGTTTGTGCATTTCTAAGAATTTGTCCATTTCTTCCAGATTGTCCATTTTATTGGCATAGAGTTGCTTGTAGTAATCCCTCATGATTTTTTGTATTTCTGCAGTGTCAGTTGTTACTTCTCCTTTTTCATTTCTAATTCTGTTGATTTGAGTCTTCTCCCTTTTTTTCTTGATGAGTCTGGCTAATGGTTTATCTATTTTGTTTATCTTCTCAAAGAACCAGCTTTTAGTTTTATTGATCTTTGCTATTGTTTCCTTCATTTCTTTTTCATTTATTTCTGATCTGATTTTTATGATTTGTTTCTTTCTGCTAACTTTGGGGTTTTTTTGTTCTTCTTTCTCTGATTGCTTGAGGTGCAAGGTTAGCTTGTTTATTCGAGATGTTTCCTGCTTCTTAAAGTGGGCTTGTATTGCTATAAACTTCCCTCTTAGAACTGCTTTTGCTGCATCCCATAGGTTTTGGGTCATTGTGTCTCCATTGTCATTTGTTTCTAGGTATTTTTTAATTTCCTCTTTGATTTCTTCAGTGATCACTTCGTTATTAAGTAGTGTATTGTTTAGCCTCCATGTGTTTGTATTTTTTACACATCTTTTCCTATAATTGATATCAGTCTCATGGCGTTGTGGTCGGAAAAGATACTTGATACAATTTCAATTTTCTTAAATTTACCAAGGCTTGATTTGTGACACAAGATATGACCTATCCTGGAGAATGTTCCATGAGCACTTGAGAAAAATGTGTATTGTGTTGTTTTTCGATGGGATGTCCTATAAATATCAATTAAGTCCATCTTGTGTAATGTATCATTTAAAGCTTGTGTTTCCTTATTTATTTTCATTTTGGATGATCTGTCCATTGGTGAAAGTGGGGTGTTGAAGTCCCCTACTATGAATGTGTTACTGTCGATTTCCCCTTTTATGGCTGCTAGTTTTTGCCTTATGTATTGAGGTGCTCCTATGTTGGGTGCATAAATATTTACAATTGTTATATCTTCTTCTTGGATCGATCCCTTAATCATTATGTAGTGTCCTTCTTTGTCTCTTCTGATAGTCCTTATTTTAAAGTCTATTTTGTCTGATATGAGAATTGCTACTCCAGCTTTCTTTTGGTTTCCATTTGCATGGAATATCTTTTTCCATCCCCTTACTTTCAGTCTGTATGTGTCTCTAGGTCTGAAGTGGGTCTCTTGTAGACAGCATATATATGGGTCTTGTTTTTGTATCCATTCAGCCAATCTGTGTCTTTTGGTGGGAGCATTTAGTCCATTTACATTTAAGGTAATTATCGATATGTATGTTCCTATTCCCATTTTCTAAATTGTTTTGGGTTCATTATTATAGGACTTTTCCTTCTCTTGTGTTTTTGTCTAGAGAAGTTCCTTTAGCATTTGTTGTAAAGCTGGTTTGGTGGTGCTGAACTCTCTCAGCTTTGGCTTGTCTGTAAAGGTTTTAATTTCTCTGTCAAATCTGAAGGAGATCCTTGCTGGGTAGAGTAACCTTGGTTGCAGGTTTTTCTCCTTCACCACTTTCAGTATGTCCTGCCACTCCCTTCTGGCTTGTAGAGTTTCTGCTGAGAGATCAGCTGTTAACCTTATGGGGATTCCCTTGTGTGTTATTTGTTGTTTTTCCCTTGCTGCTTTTAATATGCTTTCTTTGTATTTAATTTTTGACAGTTTGATTAATATGTGTCTTGGTGTATTTCTCCTTGAATTTATCCTTTTTGGGACTCTCTGTGCTTCCTGGACTTCATTAACTATTTCCTTTCCCATATTAGGGAAGTTTTCAACTATAATCTCTTCAAATATTTTCTCAGTCCCTTTCTTTTTCTCTTCTTCTTCTGGAATGTTGGTGCATTTAATGTTGTCCCAGAGGTCTCTGAGACTGTCCTCAGTTCTTTTCATTCTTTTTTCTTTATTCTGCTCTGCAGTGGTTATTTTCACTATTTTATCTTCCAGGTCACTTATTTGTTCTTCTGCCTCAGTTATTATGCTATTGATCCCATCTAGAGTTCTTTTAATTTCATTTATTGTGTTGCTCATCATTGCTTGTTTCATCTTTATTTCTTATAGGTCCTTGTTAACTGCTTCTTGCATTTTGTCCATTCCATTTCCAAGATTTTGGATCATCTTTACTATCATTATTCTGAATTCTTTTTCAGGTAGACTGCCTATTTCCTCTTCATTTGTTAGGTCTGGTGCATTTTCATCTTGCTCCTTCATCTGCTGTGTGTTTTTCTGTCTTCTCATTTTGCTTATCTTACTGTGTTTGGGGTCTCCTTTTTGCAGGCTGCAGGTTCGTAGTTCCCGTTGTTTTTGATGTCTGTCTCCAGTGGCTAAGGTTGGTTCAGTGGGTTGTGTAGGCTTCCAGGTGGAGGGGACTAGTGCCTGTGTTGTGGTGGATGAGGCTAGATCTTGTCTCTCTAGTAGGCAGGTCCACGTCTGGTGGTGTGTTTTGGGGTGTCTGTGGACTTATGATTTGAGGCAGTCTCTCTGCTAGTGGGTGGGGTTGTGTTCCTGTTTTGCTAGTTGTTTGGCATAGGTTGTCCCGCAGTGTAGCTTGCTGGTCGTTGAGTGAAGCTGGGTGCTGGTGTTAAGATGGAGGTCTCTGGGAGATTTCTGCCGTTTGATATTATGTGGGGCTGGGAGGTCTCTTGTTGACCAGTGTCCTGAAGTTGGCTCTCCCCCCTAGAGGCAGAGTCTTGACTCCTGGCTTGAGCAGCAAGAGCCTTTCATCCACATGGCTCAGAATAAAAGGGAGAGAAATTAGAGAGAATTAGTAGAAGTAGGAAGAAAGAAAGAAAGAAAGAAAGAAAGAAAGAAAGAAAGAAAGGAGGGAAGGAAGGAAGGAAGGAAGGAAGGAAGGAAGGAAGGAGGGAAGGAGGGAAGGAGGTAAGGAAGGAAAAAGATAGAAAGAAAGAAGATACATTAAAATAAAATAAAGCATAATAAAGTTATTGAATTAAAAAATAATTATTTAGAAAAAAAAAAGGGACAGATAGAACCTTAGCACAAATGGTGGAAGCAAAGCTATACAGACAAGATCTTACACAGAAGCATACATATACACCCTCACAAAAAGAGGTAAAGGGGAAAAAATCATAAAACTTGCTCTCAAAGTCCACCTCCTCCATTTGGGATGATTCGTTGTCTAAAGGAGGGAGGGAAGGAAGGAAAGAAGAAAGAAAGAAAGAAAGAGAAAAAGAAAGAAAGAAAGAAAAAGAAAGAAAGAAAGAAAGAAAGAAAGAAAGAAAAGTATAATAGAGTTATTTAAATCAAAATTAATTATTAAGAAAAAAAATTAAAAAAAAAAACAATGGACAGATAGAATGCTAGGACAAATGGTGGAAGCAAAGCTATACAGACAAGATCACACAGAGAAGCATACACATACACATTCACAAAAAGAGGAGAAGGGGAAAAAATCATAGATCTTGCTCTCGAAGTCCACCTCCTAAATTTGGGATGATTTGCTGTCTATTCATGTATTCCACAGAGGCAGGGTACATCAAGTTGATTGTGTAGCTTTAATCCGCTGTTTCTGAGGCTGCTGGGAGGGATTTCCCTTTCTCTTCTTTGTTCTCACAGCTCACAGGGGCTCAACTTTGGATTTGGCCCGGCCTCTGCGTGTAGGTCGCTGGAGGGCGTCTGTTTTTTGCTCAGACAGGACGGGGTTAAAGGAGCCGCTGA
>NW_006798629.1:7048081-7105355 GCF_000442215.2 Lipotes vexillifer | reverse complement strand
ACGTTCTCCCGGGGAAGTTGTCCCTGGATCCCGGGACCCTGGCAGTGGCGGGCTGCACAGGCTCCCCCGAAGAGGTGTGTGGATAGTGACCTGTGCTCTCCACAGGCCCCTTGGTGGCGTCAGCAGCAGCCTTAGCGTCTCCCGCCCGTCTCTGGGGTCCGAGCTTTTAGCCGCGTCTCGCGCCCGTCTCTGGAGCTCCTTTAAGCGGTGCTCTTAAACCCCTCTCCTCGCGCACCAGGAAACAAAGAGGGAAGAAAAAGTCTCTTGCCTCTTCGGCAGGTGCAGACTTTTCCCCGGACTCCCTGCCGGCTAGCCGTGTTGCACTAACCCTTTCAGGCTATGTTCAAGCCGCCAGCCCCAGTCCTCTCTCTGCGCTCCGACCGAAGCCCGAGCCTCAGCGGGCGAGCACACAAGCCTCTCGGGCTGGTGAGTGCCGGTCGGCACCGATCCTCTGTGCGGGAATCTCTCCGCTTTGCCCTCCGCACCCGTTGCTGCGCTCTTCTCCACGGCCCCGAAGCTCCCCGCTCCGCCTCCCGCAATCTCTGCCCGCGAAGGGGCTCCTAGTGTGTGGAAACCCTTCCTCCTTCACAGCTCCCTCCCACTGGTGCAGGTCCTGTCCCTATCCCTTTGTCTCTGTTTACATTCATTTTTCTTTCTCCCTACCCAGATACGTGAGGAGTTTCTTGCCTTTTGGGAGGTCTGAGGTCTTCTGCCAGCATTCAGTAGGTGTTCTGTAGGGGTTGTTCCACGTGTAGATGTATTTCTGGTGTATCTGTGGGGAGGAAGGTGATCTCCGCGTCTTACTCCTCCGCCATCTTCCCAGCCTCTCTCCTATTTTTCTTTTTAACCTGTTAAAGTATTTTTATTTTCTAATATTAAGCTATCCTTTCATTCCTGGGTGAACACTGTTCAAATTACAGTATTCTTTTATTTCTATTCTATACTTCTCTTCTTCTTATATTTAGTATGTATTCTCTTACCTGAATAAAATGAGTTGGATAGTTTATCATCTTTTTCTGCATTCTAAAATAGTTGATATCAGATAGGATATTTCAAAGAATACTGATTTCTTCTTAAATGATATTGGATTTATTTAAATATTTATTGAATATAGTCATCTTTGCAGCTGAGATTTCTTGTTGTGTGGTCCACTTAGAGAGGAAGAGTAAACAAGAACTGCTGTCTTTGTTGGTTTATCACACTGCTTCCAGTGAGAATTGGTAAGGAATGGGGCATTCCTCTGTGTTATTTTCAGAGGTCGATCTTCTAAATGTTCTTTCTGAGTATCACCCACAAGTCGGGACCCTGTCACTAAAATATAAGCTTCCATACTCACCATTTCTACCTAGAGCAGTGAGATTCCCCATTGTTACTGCCTGGCCCAAGATGGAGAAGAACTACATGTGTGTTTTTTCCCCAGGTTTCCCCTTAAAACACCCAACTAATCACTCTGTCATTTGTCCCTAAGCCTCTTGCTGCTTAGTTTCTACTTCTCTCAACATAGATCACTCTTGATTCTTCTTCTATCTTTCATAGTAATATTTTCGCACAAATGGACTGGGCTATTTCAAATTTGTCAGCATCAATCCATCTATTAACCCCTACATCTTCTATTTCTATCCATTTCACAGTAGGCGATGGTAGCAGATAATGTTGGCTTCCTACTCAAAATCAGTTATGCCACTCTTCTCCACTAACAGGGTCTGAGTTTTGTTCAAGTGTCTACTCTCTTTGTGTCACACTGTACTCAGGGAAGTTGACCCTATTCCTAGATCAGTTTAGCCAGTCCTATTCCTATTGGATTGGGAATGGCAGTCCTATTCCTCTTGTCTGTGGGCATGTGACCTTCTGGCCAATGATACACAAGGTGAGGTCTAAACGTTTTCTCTCTTTTAGAAAGATACACTCTTTCCTTCTTTGGACATTATCCTATTCAAATGAGTTGGCTGATGCTACAGCAGCCATCTTGTGACCAGCCTGAGGATGATGGAGCAGAGTAATGAAAAGAGCCTGGGATTTGGATGATGTCATTGAGCAACTCTAGCTTATAGCAACTCTATCTTATAGCCTATGGCTGACCTTCCCAGGACTTCTTGCTATCTGAGTCAATAAATATCCTCATTGAATCAGTCAGCTAGGTCAGAGTTTTGTGACTTGGTAACTGAAACAATTACTTTGCTGCTTGCTTTTTACTTAAACTGTTAAATCTCAGGCTTCATTCTCCTTTTGCACAGCATAAGTTCTGTTGATCTCACCACTGAAAGATTCCTCCTTTGTCTTCGGGGAGACCATACACTCTAACTGTTCTTTCTACATCTCATGACATTTCTTCTTTGACTCTCCTCCAGCCTCCTACCTGTGGCCATATCATACAAAGCATAATCCCTGACTTTCTGCTCTGCTTCCCCTGCGTGCTCATCCATTCTCATGGCCTAATCTCTCAACTCTGAGATGAGAATGCTAACACCACAACCCAGGACTCTGCTCAGTTTTAGTTCCACATCTTCCACTGTTTGCTGGACAGTTCTGTCTCGATGTTCCATGGCCATCTCAATATTGACATAGCCATAAGCAAGCTTATAATCTTTCTCAAAGTCCGGCAATGCCACAGACTCTGTATCTCTCTCCGTGCTATCAGTATTCTCCCAGACTGAAAGCAGTCATTTTTTTTTTTATTGTGCTGCCCTCCATTCCCTATAAAGATAGCAGTCACCAGGCATGAAGAGCCCTCTCAGACTGTCTGTCATCCCTTTTAGACTGCCCTCCTGCCTCTACTCTCATGGCTGCTAATGGACTTGAACTATTTGTTCAAGAAGATATGCCTCCTATCGACTGTTCATTGGCCCAGAGATGGAAACCGGACTTAAGCTATGGTTCCAATTATGATTCATCCGTGGGAAATAAGAACTGAACCACTCCCTTTCTGGGTGCCTAGACTGAAATTTGGGAGTGGTCAAGGACCAGGTTTTCTACCATATGGGTGGGAGAAGTTGAGGAATCTTTACTGAAGAGAGAAAGGAAAAATAAGAATTAGCAAATACAGAGAGAGGAGCAGAAATAATAAATGGAGAAAATATGTGATGGAGTTCAAAACTTGGTCCTAGTTGTTTCTGAGACCTAACTCCAGTCCTCACCTTGAGGTCTACAAGATATCACCAAATCCTTACAATAAAATCCCTTTTTAATAAACTAGATTTCATTTACCCTTGATTAAAAGAAGATACATTTTAAAGAAAATCTTATTGATCTTTTCTTTGAAATATTGGTTATTACATTTCCATTATCCAAACACCTACTCCAGGCTCTAATCCCCTAAACCTCTAAAAGAGTTGGTTCTTAACTGGGTTCCCTGCCTCTAATATCTTTCCTGCTCAATATGTCCTGTGGTCCAATTCAAGGTTAACCTTGTAAAATATTGCTTTGCATATGCCATCCTCTTTTTCAAAACTCTTCCACGGATACCTATTGCTTATGTAATGCATACAACTCAGTGTTCAGTATGGTAGATAGCTATGCAAGGTCCTTGACAATGTAGTCCATACTGCTTTCAAACTTCTCCTACTTTTGATAAATGTGAATCCTCTGGCTCAGCTAACTTTGTCTTCTAATTTTTTCCTGAGGCTGGGAGGGAGGGAGACACAAGCGGGAAGAGATATGGGAACATATGTATATATATATAACTGATTCATTGTGTTTTGAAGCTGAAACTAACATACCATTGTAAAGCAATTATACTCCAATAAAGATGTTAAAAAAAATAACAGAATGAA
This sequence comes from Lipotes vexillifer, assembly GCF_000442215.2. NCBI lineage: Eukaryota > Metazoa > Chordata > Mammalia > Artiodactyla > Lipotidae > Lipotes > Lipotes vexillifer. Next base: position 7,101,585 of record NW_006798629.1, on the reverse strand, counting down.
GATTGAAAAAAATTAATGAAGTTTTAACTCTAAAAAATTAGAACTGGGGCTTCCCTGGTGGCACAGTGGTTGAGAATCTGCCGGCCAATGCAGGGGACACGGGTTCGAGCCCTGGTCTGGGAAGATCCCACATACCCCGGAGCAACTAGGCCCATGAGCCACAACAACTGAGCCTGCGCGTCTGGAGCCTGTGCTCCACAACAATAGAGGCCACGACAGTGAGAGGCCCGCGCACCGCAATGAAGAGTGGACCCCGCTCGCCGCAACTAGAGAAAGCCCTCGCACAGAAACAAAGACCCAACAAACCCAAAAATAAATAAATAAATTTATTTAAAAATATATATATAACTGGATTTTTACTTAATATTTTTAAAGAAAATATTAAACATAAATAAATATGTGCCTTTGTGGAGTTTATGTATGAAAATTGTCCAAAAATTTGAGGTAGGTTTTTTGTTTTTGTTTTTACTTTTGATAAAAATCTTGGTCACTGTAAAAAAAAAAAAAAAAGCAGATTCTTCAATGGGTTGATATAATATTGCACTGCTGTTTTATTTTCATCCTTTACCAATACTGTCATCACAATTTCCACTCCCATCCCCAGGGCCAGCATCACCACCATTACTACAATGAACACATATATGCAATAGTCAGAGATACCCACAGGCTCAAATTATAGAAAAACACTTTGTCTTTCCATGCTTTTAATTCCTTTGGAATAGAACCAAAGCCATTTTGGATCACTTGTGATGTTCTGTTTTCTTTTAAAGGACTTAGTCATGAGAACTACTTAGCCTGTTCCCTATTGTCATCTTCACTGTCCAAATATTTTGAAAACCCACAAATACAACATCATCTGCAATAGAACACATCAGATACAAAATTTCTTACTCTGTAAAAAAAAAATTACAGGCCACTATGTAATGTCAGGGTAATTTTTCCAGCAGCTTCCACCGTGGGGTTCTCTGGTCTTTTCTGTGGCACAGGATATGCAGTCTTTACATTCATTGCTTTATTCATTGAGTCAACAAATATTTATTTGGTCCCTACTATATGCTGGCCATAGAACATGCAATGGAAAGCAAAAATGGATTCCCTGCTTTGTGAAGCATTTGGTGTTGGGGAAGAGATGGACATTTTATTTGTTATCTATTGTTATCCAATCTCACACAATTTCTATGAGTAAGGAATTAAGAAGTGGTTTCTTTGGGTGCTTCTTGATCAAGTTTCTCTAGAGTCAATTTGTTGGCCAGATGAAAGTTTGACTGGAGATGGAAGATTTTCCTCCAAAATGGCTCACTCACATGGCTATTGGTAGGAGGCTTCAGCTCTTCACCATGTGGAGTCCTTCTACAGGACTGCTTAAGGGACCTCATGACAGGGTAGCTGACTTCCCCCAAGTAACCCAAGAAAGCAAGGCAGAAATAAAACTGTTTTTCATGCTCTCATCTGAGAAGTCACAAACTGTCATTTCCATGAAATCCTGGCTCCATAGGTTATCCTCATTCAATATGAGAGAGGGCTACATAGGGCATAAAAACACAAGATAAGAATCATGGGGGTGGGGATTTTGAAGGCTGGCTACCAGACATTATTAAATGATAACAAAAGTAAATGTAGGAGGTTTTCATAGTCAAAGATATATTTTAGTCTTTATTCTAAGATCGTCGAGACTCCATTAAAATATAACTCGGGGTACAAAGCTTTGGGCAGTATGGCCCACTAGACACTCTGAAAACTTCTCCTCCATTTTCATGAAATTGATCAGCTAGCTACTAAGTGAATTATAACTAATACATTTTTTTAATGCATTGCTGGGCTCATAAGTAAGTGCAAGAAATCCCTAAGAGTTAGAGAAAATAAGAAGTAAGTTACAATTACAGAGGTAGGCAAAGATGAACACAGGTGGTGCTTCTGGGAGAAGAGCTGATTTCAGCGGATTCAGAGACTGGGAGAGTAGCCCTTAGACTGAGTCATGTCAGGAATCACTTAGAAGGGATCCTTGAGGAAAAGGCTTACAAAGGGAGCCAACATGGTAAGCAGCTCTTTCTGCTCCTTTTCTGGGTGGGAAAAAATATTAAAATAATAACGATAGGCTTGCAGAGAAATGAAAACTATAGGCTTGCTCTAGTATGAGATTGGGATTCAGATCTATACTACTTAGGTAATTCCTAAAACTAGAAGGTTAAAGTGGTTCCAAACTTGTGGTACCATCTGATACCTAGCAAAAGCAAGTGCAAGTTCTTTCTGAATTTCGAATGAGAATAGAAATATTCATTATAGACTTCATTATGGTAAGTTTGCATGTTATGTTTTTAAGACTAATGATTTAAAAAAAAAAGAGAGAGAGAGAGAGAGAGTGCATAATTTCCAAACCAGTAGAAGGGAATAAATGGAATTTAAAAAAAATACATTATTGTGTCATAGGAAGAGAACAACACTTTATAACATATGTAGGATAAAATACATTTTTTAAAATAAATGTAATGTACTCTATTTCCCTTTTTTTTTAAGAATCAATTTTATTTCTTTTTGGTTGCATTGGGTCTTCATTGCTGCACACGGGCTTTCTCTAGTTGTGTCGAGCAGGGGCTACTCTTTGTTGCAATGCACAGACCTCTCATTGTGGTGGCTTCTTTTGTTGCAGAGCACGGGGTCTAAACATGCGGGTTTCAGTAGTTGTGGCATGTGGGCTCAGTAGTTGTGGCTCACAGGCTCTAGAGCACAGGCTCAGTAGTTGTGGTACATGGATTTAGTTGCTCTGCGGTATGTGGGATCTTCCAGGACCAGGGATAGAACCCGTGTCCCCTGCATTGGCAGGTGGATTCTTAACCACTGCACCACCAGGGAAGTCCCTAAAATACATTTATTATGTTAACCCTGCTTATCTCCGAAGCTACTCAATATAATGGTTAAGAAGATGGACTCTGGAATCAGATAGTCAAAGTTCAATCCTACTCCCAGTACTTACTAGCTGTGTGATCTCAAGGCACATAATTTTCCTGTCCCTCATCTTTCTCATCTGTAAGTTAGAAGTTATAACAGTACATAGCTTATAAAGGAGTCAATGAGTTAATAAATATAAAATTCTTAGAACAGAAACAGGTATAGAGTAAACACTTAAAATGTTTACTAAGATTTGTGTTTTAAAGGGGAAAAAAAGAATAACTATTTTTATTTGTTTGTTTACACATATCTCTGTAACAGTCACAACAAACTAATAAGAATGGTTGCCTTTGCCTCCTGCACTGTTGGTGGGAATGTAAATTGGTGCCACTATGGAGAACAGCATGGAGGTTCCTTTAAAAACTAAAAATAGAGTAAATATGATCCAGCAGTTATACTCCTGGGCATATATCCAGAAAAGATGAAAACTCTAATTTGAAAAGATACATGCACCCTTATATTCACAGCAGCACTATTTCCAATAGCCAAGACACAGAAGCAACCTAAATATCCATCGATGAATGAATAAAGAGGATGTGGTACATATATACAATGGAATACTACTCAGACATAAAAAAGAATGAAATAATGCATTTGCAGCAACATGGATGCAACTAGAGATTATCATACTAAGTAAGTCAGAAAGAGAAAGACAAATACTATATGATATCACTTATATTTGGAATCTAAAGAAATGATACAAATGAACTTATCTACAAAACAGAAACAGACTCACAGACAAACTCAGAGACAAACAAACTTATGGTTACCAAAGGTAAAATGGGGGGGATAAATTAGAAGTTTGGGATTAGCAGATAAAACTACTATATATAGGGACTTTCCTCATAGTCCAGTGGTTAACACTCCACGCTCCCAAGGCAGGGGGCCTGCGTTCTATCCCTGGTCAGGGAACTAAATCCTGCATGCCACAACTGAAGGTACTGCAAGCCACAACAAAGATTTCACGTGCCACAACTAAGACCTGGTGCAGCCAAATAAATAAATATTAAAAACAAACTACTATATACAAAATAGATAAACAGCAAGGTCCTACAGTATAGCACAGGGAACTATATTCAATATCTTGTAATAAACTATAATAGAAAAGAATATGAAAAACAATATATATACATAGATGATAGAAAGATAGATACACAGATACAGAGATGTATAACTGAATCATTTCATTGTACACAGAAACTAACACAATTTTGTAAACTAACTATACTTCAATTAAAAAAAAAAAAAAAAGAGTGGCTCCCTACAAGGAATGGGGGAGAGAGACTTAACACTGTAAACTTCTTAATACTTTCACTTTTGATCCATGTACCTTTGTTATCTATTTAAAAATTAACTTAGAAATATATAAAAGTAGCATATATTTTTAATAAACTATAAATTTTTTTGACTAATATGCTTTGTTTATTGCAACTCAGTTAATCCAAATTAAAGTCTGTTGTGCAATAGATAAATAGAAGGCACTATACAGACTTCCTTGTAATAAATCAGAACTACTCCCAGTACAAATGCAAGTTTGTGTAATACTATTAAATAAAAGTTACTTAAAACTATTATGTAAAAGTTCTTGAAATTTTTAATAATTATTTCAAGTTTATGTGGCATTTTTCCTTTATGAATTTACTTTAATAATTACTATTACCATGTATATATTGTAGAACAAGCTTTTTTCTTTTTTAATCAGCTACATCTTAAAACTTTTTTTACAATTTTATTTATTTTTTTATATAGCAGTTTCTTATTAGTTATCTATTTTATACATATTAGTATATATATGTCAATCTCAATCTCCTAATTCATCCCACCACCCCTCCATTTCCCCCTTTTGTGTTCATACATTTGTTCTCTACATCTGTGTCTCTATTTCTGCCTTGCAAACTAGTTCATTTGTACCATTTTTCTAGATTCCACATATATGCGTTAATATACGATATTTGTTTTTCTCTTTCTGATTTACTTCACTCTGTATGACTGTATCTAGGTCCATCCAAGTCTCTACAAATGACCCAATTTCATTCCTTTTTATGGCTGAGTAATATTCCATTGTATATATGTACCACATCTTCTTTATCCATTCATCTGTTGATGGACATTTACGTTGCTTCCATGACCTGGCTATTGTAAATAGTGCTGTAATGAACATTGGGATGCATGTGTCTTTTTGAATTATGGTTTTCTCTGTGTATATGCCCAGTAAACTATAAATTTTAAAAGATCACTTATGTATTAGAATAGGCTAACTGCTGTAGCAGATCCAAACTCAACAGAAATTTATATGTTGTTCAAACGTCCTAAGTTACCATACCATTTCTTCTTTCCCTCCTCTCCCCTACCTATACCTTTGTAGTAGGTCCTTTTATTAAACTCTTTTCAAATTACCCAATTTGAGTTTGCCCTCTAAGACTAAGTGAAGAGAAAACCATAAACTTGAGGGGTGGTTGATGTGCCCAATCAGATGTGTCCTTTTTACCATTTCTTTCACATAAGTCCCACACTGGCTATCCATCCTCTGGGGTCTCTGGTGGTTAAAAGGACATACACCAGACTTTCTGGGTGAGTCATGATTTGCGGCTTTTCCCAGATGTGTTTCCCTCAAAAACATGAAATTGAGCAATCACTCAGAAAATTTTAAGATTGAAGAAGATCAAAAATTTTCTAAATGTCTGACACTCTTCCATGGTGATCCAGGAAGAAATAAGACATTTTATATGATATGGTAATATATGATATATGCTTTACCTATGTGATACATTTTATAATGTTATAGATCCAGAATAAAAATGCTGAAAGAAATATGTGCATGATTCTTCAAAAAACTAAAGCCAATTTGACACCTTGGAAGAGGTGGGGAACCATTTCAAGTTTAATTGGGGAAGACATACTTCTGCAGAAGCTAAACTCATGGTGCATGTTCACCCAAGGTTAAATGTTTTTAAGTGGGGGCATAAAAAAGCCAATGGTGTACAGTTAAGTATGAGCTATCAGAAAAATTTGTATGCTAAGGTTTTAGGCTAAGCGTTGGAAGTTTGCAAACACTATTCATCCCAATACAGCTAAACTAAGTAAGCAATTTAGTGAACAAAAGTGTGGGGTTAAGGGGAAATAACACAAAATACGCTTAGAGAAGTAAGCATGGTCAAGTATTATGTAGGCTTGTTTTGGAGTCTGGATTTTATCAAACACATTGAGAAATGATTGAAAGGTTTTGGGCAAGAAAGTGACATGATTTCCTTTACGTTTTAGGTAGAACATCATGCCTGCTTTGTGATAACTAAATGGAGAGAATGGAGGCAGAGGACCAAACTGAAGATTATTTCAGCAGTCTAGGTAAGAGGTGATGGGGACTTGAACTAGGGTGGTGACAGTGAAAGTGGAGGGAAGTGGCCAGACTCTAGTTGTGACTTGAAAACAAGATTACTTTGGTGTGGCACTAGATCTGATAAGGGATATGAAAGGAACAGAAGTGTGAGAGCTGGCCACCAGGTTTCTGGCTTGAGTGCCTTAGCATGACAGAAGTTTTTAGTGACATGAGTGAGATGGGAAAACAAGTTGTTTATTCATCGCAATCCTAATAACGCTCTAAGAGAGCAGATGTTTATAACTGGAGGATGTTTCTGTTTTCTTAAACCAAACAAAATCATCATCTTCAATATAAGAGATTTCACATACCTGGAATAGGATTAAGTAGCAGATGTGAACATGTGAGATGGAGAGAGCTGAGTCCAAGTTGAATGGATCTATATAGAAATGTGAAAAACTGAGGAGAAGCGAACTCTGCACTGGGGGGAGATGGAGAAGCCCTTAGTCCTTTTGTAAACAGTAACCAAAGGCCACGTCACAACCATCCTGGCTAGTGGAGCATGAGCTACTTCAGCTGTGTCCTGCCAAGCTGATATCAGGAAAAGAGGCCAGGATATAGTCCTTAGACTGGTTTAAATAGAACAAGACTGCGGTAAGGGGCCATAATTTCTATCCTTTTGGTCAAATGAAAATGGATCTTGAAAAGGAGTCTTGATCTAGAGAAAGAGATGAGAGAAGTTATCCACCCCCATTTGATTCTTGAACACCTTTTTTGAAATCTTACCAATATTCAGCAGTACCACTGTTGGGAAATTTTTCTTAAAGCAACTCCGTCTCTGATCTACTATTTTTTTGATTGAAGTATAGTTGATTTACAATGTTGTGTTGATTTCTGCTGTATAGCAAAGTGACTCAGTTTTACATAAAAATACATTCTTTTTAATATTCTTTTCCATTATAGTTTATCCCAGGACACTGAATACCTTTAGTTCCTGTGCTATATAGTAAGACCTTGTTGTCTATTCATTCTATATATAATAGTTTGCATCTGCTAACCCCAAACTCCCAGTCCACCCCTCCCCACCCCTCCTCCCTCTGGACAACCACGAGTCTGATCTCTGTCTGTGAGTCTATTCCTGCTTCATAGATAGGTTCATTTGTGTCATATTTTAGATTTCACATATAAATGATATGCTATTTGTCTTTCTCTTTCTGACTTACTTCACTTAAATGATAATCTCTAGTTGCATCTCCGATTTACTTTTTAATTAAAACATTGTCTCTATTCTGGCCTTAAGAAATCTAGAAAACAGCTAGGAGTCATCATCTCTGTGAGAATAAATTTAACTTAACACCCTTAAAGACTAATGGAACCCAAAAGTCAGATGTCCCCATATGCAGTCTCTGTTTTTGCTCTTTACTGTTCTTGACCACCCAAAACTCAACATTACTTGAACTCCCTAAAGAAAATTCACTCATATTGAAAGGATTAATGAGCAACACAGATTTTGTTGGCAATCTTTGAGTGGGCAACAAAATAAGACTTATATCACACATCACAAAACAATCTAATAAAAATTTTCATTAGACATGTTATCCTAAATCCCTTCTTCTCTCACCTCCTCCTCCTGAGAGTTCTCCTTGCCCTTTCCCCTGCAGGGTGTTTTATTTCTCTGTGCTCCCCCCAAACCTCAATACCTCTCCCATTTTATTGGGCTTCCCTTTCCTGAAGTGTAAACCGCAAGCTACCACAGTTGTTAACAAAAAGCACTCAAAGAGTGGAAGATTTAATCCCATTTTTTTCTCACAACTTGATTCACTATTGGAAAACAATGGCTTTTGCTTGCCTTGGCTAAATTAAGTACACATGTCATCCTTCCAACTTTCAGCCATAGGTATTATTTTCTTGCTACTTTATCCCCCTAGAACCAGCACCAGAAAGACAGGCAGGTTCCATCAAATGTATTTGGGGCACCTACCTGGGCTCTTCAAGGAGGCAGTTCCCAACAGAATACACAGCTTGAGGCTAAGTCACAGAGGACTACATCTCAGGAGATGAGAGCCAGAAGAGATTGGGAATGCCTGGGAGTTGATGATCAAAGCTGGAGATGGGGCGGAATACAAAGACAACAGGTGGAACTTCCCTGGTGCTATAGTGGTTAAGAATCTGCCTGCCAATGCAGGGGATATGGGTTCAAGCCCTGGTTCGGGAAGATCCCACATGCTGTGGAGCAACTAAGCCCGTGTGCCACAACTACTGAGCCTGTGGTCTAGAGCCCACAAGCCACAACTACTGAGCTCGCATGCCACAACTACTGAAGCACACATGCCCTACAGCTCACATGCTGCAACTACTGAGCCATGTGTTGCAACTACTGAAGCCCGTGTGCCTAGAGCCCCTGCTCTGCAACAGAAGCCACTGCACTGAGAAGCCCATGCACCACAATGAAGAGTAGCCCCTGCTTGCTACAACTAGAGAAAGCCCACACGCAGCAACAAAGACCCAATGCAGCCAAAAATAAATTTTAAAAATTAAAAAAAAAAAAGACAACAGGCCCAAGATGGATGTCCAAAACTCCAAATCCCAGATATGTCACCACTTTGGGCCATGTATTGGCATCACTGTAGGGTGGATAGTAGCCTGAAAGAGCTAAAATCCCTTCCAGACGTTCTCAACCTGAACACAAAAATAATTATTTGAGTCAGTATTTTCTCTAATCTCCCAAAAATGGTATATAAGTAGTATTAAATACAAAGGAAATAAACTAATTCATGGCATGCATAGAATGCTTTGGGCCAGTGGTTCTCAGCATTAGTGAATATCAAAAGCACCTGAAGGGCTTGTTCAAACAGAGACAGCTGAGCTCAACACCCATATATTTTCTGATTCAAAAAGGTATAAGGTGGAGCCTGAAAATGTGCATTTCTAACAAGTTCCCAGTGCTACTAGTCTGGTACCATATTTTGAGAACCACGACCTCAAGGCATTAAGGGATAATTCTCTTGGAGGATTCTAGTTGACAAAGGTCTAACTGGATTAAATTTTGTATAGTTTCTCTTCTGTGTATACCCATTCTGACTCATGATGTCAGTGCCATCCCTTCTATACTGAAGGTTCTAAATGTGACATTTAGAAGCCACTATGAAATGCTAAGCAGAACTTAGTAGTATGTAGAATTTGCCCTTGAAACTGAGTTTTAATTCTTTCCTCCAAAGTGAATTTATCAAAGTAAACTTAACACCATGCTAACAGATGATTCATATTTGTAAGTACAGTGGCTTTGAAATATAACAAAACGTTGGCTACTACATCATACAGGTATATCAATTCTCCAATCAATTTTAATTAATCTCCAAGAATGTACAAGGGACATATCAGGTGCCAGAGCACAAAAGCAAAGGACACATTTTCTGCCATGATATAGTAGGAAAAAGAAATGATGAACATATAAATACCTCCTACAATGAAGTAGCTTTTTTTTTCTTTTGCTTACAGGATCTTAGTTCTCTAACCAGGGATTGAACCCAAGCCTTTGGCAGTGGAAGAGTACCATCCTAACTACTGGACTGCCAGGGAATTCCCCTGAAGTAGCATTTTAATGGCACTAACCTAAAAGGCTATCTGAGGTTGTAAGGGCAAATACAAATACGAATTAAAAATAAGAAAACGCGGAGCGGCTGGGCCCGTGGGCCGTGGCCGCTGGGCCTGCGCGTCCGGAGCCTGTGCTCCGCAACGGGAGAGGCCACAGCAGTGAGAGGCCTGCATACCGCAAAAAAAAAAAAAAAAAAGAAAAAAAATGTCTCCCTGGCACACACAAACGTACACACACACATACACACACACACACACACACACACAAGGAAAGAGACAATCCTCATTTCCCTTTTCTTGGAGAATTTACTTTAGAATATTTATATTTGCAAATTATTTTTCTGCCTTTTTGAGATGTATGTAAATTTTTTTAAGCTAAATAAGCCTCTTGCCAGCTTTACAACCCAGTAGTGTTTTTCTCTTTAAAATGTAATCATCAAGGAAGATAACTCCTCTATTTCCCAGTTTTCATGGAAGAGTAGAAGCCTAACTTTGGCAGGGCACCTGGCTCCACGTTTCAAAACTTCCTTTTGTGGTAAGGCACAAAAAGTTTTTCATTGGATAAAGGCAATTAACAAACACAGATGGCCACCCCAATTACCAGGTGAGTTTGGAATGATCTATGTGTGACAAATGGTGCTGTCATGTCCTCTTACTTGACTAGTTATCATTTCTCTCCAGAAAAAATGTACATCATGGGCTATATCTACTTGGCTAGGCAAAAGGGTGAGCTTTCTTTCTGTGTCTATAGCAGATTGCCTGTGATGCACATCATGGTCTGATTCAATAATAAAACGGTTTTTTGTCTTTCCTATATTTTTTGGAGAGGAATTTTTACATTGGCAGGAAATTTTATTCTTAATTATGTTTCCCCTAGTTCAGGGTGGGGAAATAACGTTTCTCACAAGGTAAATGTCAGATGAGAGGAAGTCTTCTAAAGAGAAGACCTTGAAGATGGGATAGGACATTGATTGAGGAGAAGAGGGAAGAAAACACTTCAAGTGTAAAAAATAACCCAACCAAAGGCTAAAGTGCTTTGTACAAAGCAAGAATGTCAAGAGAGAGAGGGGAAATCAACTTGGATAGAGTGGTGACCTGCTCACCTGAATAGCAAGAGACTTAGGAGGAAGGGTCCTGACTTAAATGCCAAAACATTTGTCTTGTCCTTGAGTTGTAATCAAAGCATCCATAATTAACAGGACTCTCCAAAAGCAAGCAAGTATCAAGCAAAGATAAAGGACTCAATGAATTTCATCAAAATCAAAGAAAATGATATTTCAGTGGAAATGGTCTTATCTTAGAATTTCATTTAGAAAGCTAAGCCAACTTTGAAAGAGGAGATCAAGATGGCAGAGTAGGAAGGTGCTGGGTTCACCTCCCCTTACAAACACATAAAAATTACAACTACATATAGAGAGACTCTTGCTGAAATGGACCTGGGACCTGGCATGATGGCTCCTCTATAACCAAGACTGTGAAGAAAGAGCTACATGGAGTCTGGTAGGAAAGGAGGACAAGTGATCCAGTTGGAACCTGCAACCCTCATGGGGACCCAGAAGAGATGGAATATCACAGGCTTAGGGATCCTCCCTTGGGAGTGACGGACTCAAGCCACATATTATGCATGCAAGGCCTGGAGTCCAACAACTGGAAAACAAGCTTCCTTAGCTGGTTTGAAAACCAGTGGACCTTACCGGAGGGCTGTAAGAAACCAAGACTCAGCTCTAGAAGAACATACACACAAATTTGCTTACTCCTGGTCACAGCCTGGAGGAAGCAGATTGAAAACTACCTGGGGCTGTAGCCAGCCTGCCACGACCACCCCAGCATACTCCCTAGCCTGCACCAGGCTCCTGCTTCAGCCCTTCCTGCTCCAACACTGCTCCCCACTACGGCAGAGGCTGCCATTGCTAATGAAGGTATGCACACTTGAAGGGAATGGAGCCAATTCAGACCCCTGGACCTGCCTCTGACCTGCCTCTGACCAGGGTGGAAGCTGCCATTGCCAGTACACATGCATCACTGCACACCCCCTCTAAAGCAGGGACTACCATTGCCTTCCCACACATTCCTGAGCACACTTGGGAGAGAGCAAAACTAGCTCAGTAGTGTGTCAACAACACCTATAGCCCACAACCCATCTCTAACCAAGTCACACATACTAGGGAAAAGGTGAAACAAGCCAAGAAGTGCAGCCCCAAGACCTCAGGCCACAGCCATTATCCCAACCAAGGTGGAGATGGCCATCACAGCCAGGAGAAGCCCAACTCCCTCAGGGCTCCTGATCCAGCCCCTCCCAGGCCCTGACCCTGCCCCCCATAGGGCAATGACAGCCAATGAGCATAGGAGAAGTCCCAGATTACACCTGGCTCTGGCTCTAGCCCCTCCAACTCCAGCCCTACCACCCATCATGGTGATGGCTGTCAGCACACCCCAAAGGAATATGCAGCCTGTGCTCATCTCAGATCCAGCTCTCCAACCAAAACCACAGGGCATGTGCAGACTTCATAGGCATGCTCCCATACAAGAACATGCCTTCAAGACCAGGATAGGTAACAGTTTCACCTAAACTCATAGAGACAGAGAAAGTTAAACAAAATGGGAAGACAGAGGAATATGTTTAATGGAAGAACAAGAAAAAAAATTGAAAAGAACTCTAATGAAACAGAAAGAAATAATTTACCTGATAAAGAGTTCAAAGCAATAAGAATGCAACTGAATCTGGGAAAAGAATAGATGAACACACTGAGAATTTTAACAAATAACTAGAAAATATAAAAAAGAACCAGTCAGAGCTGAAGAATACAATAACTGAAATAAAAAATACATTAGAGGGAATTAATGGCAAATTAGGAGTTATAGAAAAATGAATAAGTGACCTGGAAGATAGAAAAATGGAAATCATCCAATCAGAACATCAAAAAAAAATTTTTTAAGTGAGAAATTTTAAGAAACCTCTGAGACAACATCAAGGGTACTAAAATTTGCATTATAGGGGTCCCAGAATGAGAAAAGAGAGATAAGAGGGTAAAAAATGTATTTGATAAAATTATGATAGAAAACTTTCTGAACCTGAAGAAGGAAACAGATATCCAGGTACAGAAAGCACAGAGAGTCCCAAACAAGACGAACCCAAAGAGAGCCACACCAAGATATATAATAATTAACACAACAAAGGGTAGAGTTAAAGAGATAATTTCAAAGGCAGCAAGAGAAAAACAGAGTCATATACAAGGGAACACACATAAAGCTATCAGCTGATTTTCAGCAGAAACTTGGCAGGCCAGAAGTGAGTGGTATATTTAAAATGCTGAAAGGAAAATACCTTCAAACTAGGATACTCTACAAAGCAGAGTTATCATTCAGAATTGAAGAAGAGATAAACAGCTTTTCAGACAAACAAAAACTAAAAGTTCATCAATGCTAAACTAACCTAACAAGAAGTTTTAAGAGGTCTTCTTTAAGTGGAGAAGAAAAACCTACAACAAGATATAAGAAATCATTGGAAAGGGGAAAATCCAACTGTTAAAGGCAAATATATAGTAAAGACTGTGGATTGACAACTTACATAAGCTAGTACAAAGGTTAAAGACAAAAACTGTAAAATCAACTATAACTACAATAAAGAGTGAAGGCATAGAAATGAAGATGTAAAGTATGACATCAGAAACACAAAAAGCCTGGGGGAGGAAGTAAAAAATGTAGAGCTTTTAGAATGTGTTTGAACTTAAATGACTATCAGTTTAAAACAAGATAGGTCAACATATATGAACTTCATGGTAACCACAAATCAAAAACCTACAGTGTTATACACAAAACTGGACAGAAAGAAACACAAACATAACACTAAAGAAACTCATCAAACCATAAGGGAAAAGACTAAAAGAAGAAAAGAATAGAGAAGAACTACAAAAATAACCAGAAAACAAGTAACAAAATGGCAATAAGTACATACTTATCCATACTTACTTTAAATGTAAATAGACTAAATGTTCCAATCAAGACATAGAGTAGGGCTTCCCTGGTGGCACAGTGGTTGAGAGTCCGCCTGCCAATGCAGGGGACACAGGTTCATGCCCCAGTCCAGGAAGATCCCACATGCCGTGGAGCAGATGGGCCCATGAGCCATGGCCACTGAGCCTGCGCGTCCGGAGCCTGTGCTCCTAAATGGGAGAGACCACAACAGTGAGAGGCCTGTGTACCACAAAAAAAAAAAAAAAAAAAAAAGACATAAAGTAGCTGAATGGATTAAAAAAAAAAACCCAAGACCATTTAGAGACTCAGTTCAGAGCTAAAGACACGCACAAACTGAAAGTGAAGAGATGGAAAAAGGTATTCCAAGTGACCAAGAAGGGCATTATATAATGATAAAGGGATCAATACTAGGAGAGGATATAATGTTCGTAAATACTAAATATATAAAGAAGATATTAACAGACATAACATTACAATGTCATCATACAATATTAGTATAGTATACTAATAGTATATAGATACATGTAATATTCATATAATATACTTGGTATAGTATAGTATTAGTATAGTAGCAATAATATTATTAAGTAGGGATCTTTAACACTCCACTTACATCAATGGACAGATCATGCAGACAGAAAATCAATAAGGAAACAGTGCTTAGGAGACACCTTAGAGCAGTTGGACTTAATAGACATCTACAGGACATTCCATCCAAACCCAGGAATACATATTCTTTTCAAGTGCACATGGAACAATCTCCAGCATAGATCACATACTAGGCCACAAAACAAGTCTTAACAAACTTAAGAGGATAGGAATTATATCAAGCATCTGTCTGACCACAACACTATAAACTAGAAATCAATTATAGGAAGAAAAATGGCAAAAACACACACAAGTGGAGACTAAACAATATGCTACTAGAGAACCAGTGGCAGGGGAACCTACAAGACAACAGAGGACTAAGATGTGGAAATCACCTTCCTCTCACAAATACAACAAAAATAATTCTACAAGTGGAACAACCCCAACAGAACATGAACTGAACACGGGCAGCAGACCTCAAAAGGCAAGAAATTCCCCACGGACTTGGCAGTGTGGCTGACAGGGTCTAGGGGCTCCAGGCTGGTGTCAGACCTGAGCCTCTGAGGTGGGAGAGCCAAGTTCAGGACATTGGACCACCAGAGACCTCCTGGTCCCACATAATATCAATCAGCAAGAGCTCTCCGAGAGATCTCCATCTCAATGCTAAGACACAGCTCCACCAAATGACTAGCAAAGTCCCATGATGGACACCCCGTGCCAAACAACTAGTAAGACAGAAACAACCCCCCCCCCATTAGCAGAGAGGCTGCCTAAAATCATATTAAGTTCACAGACACCCCAAAACACACCAAAAGACGTGGTGCTTCCCAACAGAGAGACAAGATCCAGCCCCACACACCAGAACACAGGCACCACTCCCCTCCATCAGGAAGCCTACACAACCCATTGAACCAATCTCACCCACTGGGAGCAGACACAATGGGATTTATGAACTTGGAGGCTGTGAAAAGGAGACCCCAAACACAGTAAAGTAAACAAAATGAGAAGACAGAGAAATTTGGGGCAGATGAAGGAATGAAGTAAAAACCCACCAGACAAAAAAAAAAAAATGAAGAGGAAATAGGCAGTCTACCTGAAAAAGAATTCAGAGTAATGATAGTAAATGTGATCCAAAATCCTGGAAATAGAATGGAGAAAATACAAGAAACGTTTAACAAAGATCTAAAAGAACTAAACAGCAAGCAATGATGAACAACACAATAAATGAAATTAAAAATTCTCTAGAAGGAATCAATAGCAGATAACAGAATAAGTGACCTGGAAGATAAAATAGTGGAAATAAGTACCACAGAGCAGAATAAAGAAAAAAGAATGAAAAGAATTGAGGACAGTCTCAGAGACCTCTGGGACAATATTAAATGCACCAACATTCAAATTCTAGGGGTTCCAGAAGAAGAAGAGAAAAAGAAAGGGATAGAGAAAATATTTGAAGAGATTAGAGTTGAAAAGTTCCCTAACATGGGAAAG
The DNA here is from genome assembly GCF_000442215.2 of Lipotes vexillifer. Classification (NCBI taxonomy): domain Eukaryota; kingdom Metazoa; phylum Chordata; class Mammalia; order Artiodactyla; family Lipotidae; genus Lipotes; species Lipotes vexillifer. Next base: position 7,085,678 of record NW_006798629.1, on the reverse strand, counting down.
TAAATAGTCAGTCATGTCCAGGAAACACAGAGAGTCCCATACAAGATAAATCCAAGAAGAAACACAGCAAGACACATCAAAAACTAAATACAAAGAGAAAATATTAAAAGCAGAAAGGAAAAAACAACAAATAACGTACAAGAGAATCCTCATGAGGTTAACATTTGATCTTTCAACAGAAACTCTGCAAGCCAGAAGGCAGTGGCAAGACATTAAAAGTGATGAAAGGGAAAAACCTACAACCAAGATTACTTTACTGAGCAAGGCTCTCATTCAGATTCAATGGAGAAATTAAAACAGAAAAGCAAAAGTTAGGAGAATTCAGCACCACCAAACAAATGCTAAAGGAACTTCTCCAGGCAGCAAACACAAGAGAAGAAAAGGACCTATAAAAACAAACCCAAAACAATGAAGAAAATGGAAATAGGAACATACATCTTAATAATTACCTTAAATGTAAATGGATTAGATGCTCCAAACAAAAGACATACACTGGCTGAATGGATACCAAAACAAGACCTGTACATATACTGTCTACAAGAGACCCACTTCAGACCTAGGGACTCATACAGACTGAAAGTGACGGGGTAGAAAAAGATATCCCATGCAAATGGAAATCAAAAGAAAGCTGGAGTTGCAATTCTCATATAGAAAAAGTAAACTTTAAAATAAAGACTGTTGCAAGAGACAAAGAAGGACACTACATGATGATCAAGGGATCAATCCAAGAAGATATAACAATTGTAAATATTTATGCACCCAACATAGGAGAACCTCGATACATAAGGCAGATGCTAACAGCCATAAAAAGGGAAAGCAACAGTAACACAATAATTGTAGAGGACTTTAACACCCCACATTCACCAATGGACTGATCATCCAAAATGAAAATAAACAAGTAAACACAAGCTTTAAGTGACATGTTAAAAAAGAATGATTAAGTTGATATTTATAGGACATTCCATCCAAAAACAACAGAATACACTTTCTTCTCAAATGCTCATGGCACATTCTCCAGAATAGATCATATCTTGGATCACAAATCAAGCCCTGGTAAATTTAAGAAAATTGAAATTGTAACAAGTATCTTTTCTGACCACAACACTATTAGACTAGATATCAATTACAGGAAAAAAAACTGAAAAAAAATACAAACACATAGGGGCTAAACAATACACTACTAAATAACCAAGAGATCACTGAAGAAATCAAAGTGGAAATCAAAAAATACCTAGAAAAAAATGACAATGGACACATGATGACCCAAACCTAAGGGATGCAGCAAAAGCAGTTCTAAGAGGGAAGTTTATAGCAATACAATCCTACTTCAAGAAACATCTCAAATAAACAACCTAACTTTACACCTAAAGCAATTAGAGAAAGAAGAACCAAACAACTGCAAAGTTAGCAGAAGGAAAGAAATAATAAAGATCAGAATAGAAGTAAATGAAAAAGAAATGAAGGAAACAATAGCAAAGATCAATAAAACTAAAAGCTGGCTCTTTGAGAAGTTAAACAAAATTGATAAACCATTAGCCAGACTAATCAAGAAAAAAAGGGAGAAGACATAAATCAACAGAATTAAAATAAAAGAGAAGCAACAACTGACACTGCCAGAATACAAAGGATCATGAGAGATTACTACAAGCAACTCTATGCCAAAAAAAATGGACAACCTGGAATAAATGGACAAATTCTTAGAAAGGTATAACCTTCCAAGACTTAACCAGGAAGAAATACAAAATATGAACAGTTCAATCACAAGTAATGAAATTGAAACTGTGATTAAAAATCTTCCAACAAATAAAAGCCCAGGACCAGATGGTTTCACAGAGGAATTCTATCTAATATTGACAGAACAGCTGACACCTGTCCTTCTCAAATTATTCCAAAAAACAGCATATGGAGGAACACTCCCAAACTCATTCCAAGAGGCCAACATCACTGTAATACCAAACCCAGACAAAGATGTCACAAAAAAAGCAAATTACAGTTCAATATCACTCATGAACATAGATGCAAAAATCCTCAACAAAATACTAGCAAACAGAATCCAACAGCACATTAAAAGGATCATACACCATGATTAAGTGGGGATTATTCCAGGAAAGCAAGGATTTTTCAAAATATGCAAATCAATCAATGTGATATACCATATTAAAAAACTGAAGGATAAAAACCATATGATCATCTCAATAGATGCAGAAAAAGTTTTTGACAAAATTCAACACCACTTTATGATAAAAGCTCTCGAGAAAATGGTCATAGAGGGAACTAACCTCAACATAATAAAAGCTATATATGATAAACCCAGAGCCAACATCATTCTCAATGGTGAAAAACTGGAACCATTTCTACTAAGATCAGGAACAAGACAAGTTGCCCACTCTCACCACTATTATTCAACATAGTTTTGGAAGTTTTAGCCACAACAATCAGAGAAGAAAAAGAAATAAAAGGAATCCAAATCAGAAAAGAAGAAGTAAAATTGTCACTGTTTGCAGATAACATGATAGTATACATATAGAATGCTAAAGATGCTACCAGAAAATTACTAGAGCTAATCAATGAATTTGGTAAAGTAGCAGGATACAAAATTAATGCACAGAAATCTCCTGCATCCCTATACAGTAACGATGAAAAATCTGAAAGAGAAATTAAGGAAACACTCCCGTTTACCACTGAAACAAAAAGGATAAAATACCTAGGAATAAACCTACCTAAGGAGACAAAAAAACCTTTAGGCAGAAAACTATAGGACACTGACGAAAGAAATTAAAGACAATACAAACCGAGGAAGAGATATACCATGTTCTTGGATTGGACAATCAACATTGTGAAAATGACTCTACTACCCAAAGCAATCTACAGGTTCAATGAAATCCCTATCAAACTACCAATGGCATTTTTCACAGAAGTACAACAAAAATTTTCACAATTTTTATGGAAACACAATAGACCCCAAATGGCCAAAGCAACCTTGAGAAAGAAAAATGGAGCTGGAGGAAACAGGCTCCCAGACTTCAGACTATACTACAAAGCTACAGTAATCAAGACAGTATGATACTGGCACAAAAACAGAAATATAGATCAGTGGAACAGGATAGAAACACCAGAGATAAACCCACGCACATATGGTCACCTTTGATAAAGGAGGCAAGAATATACAATGGAGAAAAGAGCCTCTTCAATAGGTGGTGTTGGGAAAACTGGACAGCTACATGGAAAAGCATGAAATTAGAACACTTCCTAACATCATACACAAAATAAACTCAAAATGGATTAAAGACCTAAATGTAAGGCCAGACACTATAAAACTCTTAGAGGAAAACATAGGCAGAACACTCTATGACATAAATCACAGCAAGATCCTTTTTCACCCACGTCCTAGAGAAATGGAAATTAAAACAAAAATAAACAAATGGGATCTAATGAAACAAAAGCTTTTGCACAGCAAAGGAAACCATAAACAATATGAAAAGACAACCCTCAGAATGGGAGAAAATATTTTCAATTGAAGCAACTGACAAAAGATTAATCTCCAAAATGTACAAGCAGCTCATGCACCTCAATATCAAAAAAAAAACAAAACAACCCAATCCAAAAATGGGCTGAAGACCTAAATAGACATTTCTCCAAAGAAGATATACAGATTTCCAAGAAAAACATGAAAGGATGTTCAATATCACTAATCATTAAAGAAATGCAAATCAAAACTACAATGAGGTATCACCTCACACTGGCCAGAATGGTCATTATCAAAAAATTTACAAACAATAAATGCTGGAGAGGGTTTGGAGAAAATAGAACCCTCTTGTACTATTGGTGGGAGTGTAAATTGATACAGCCACTATGGAGAACAGTATGGAAGTTCCTTAAAAACTACAGATAGAACTACCATATGACCCAGCAATCCCACTACTGGCCTCTACCCTGAGAAAACCATAATTCCAAAAGAGTCATGCACCACAATATTCACTGCAGCTCTATTTACAATAGCCAGGATATGGAAGCAACCTAAGTGTCCAATGACAGATGAGTGGCTAAAGAAGATATGGCACGTATATACAATGGAATATTGCTCAGCCATAGAAAGAAACGAAATTGAATTATTTGTAGTGATGTGGATGGACCTAGAGTCTGTCATACAGTGTGAAGTAAGTCAGAAAGAGTAAAATCCATATGGTAACACAAATATATGGAATCTAAAAAAAGAAAAAAGTTCTGTTTTTTTTTATAGGGGAAGGACAGGAATAAAGACACAGACATAGGGAATAGACTTGAGGACACAGGGAGGGGGAAGGGTAAGCTGGGAGGAAGTGATAGTGTAGCATTGACAAATATACACTACCAAATGTAAAATAGGTAGTGGGAAGCAGCTGCATAGCACAGGGAGATCATCCCGGTGCTCTGTGACCACTTAGAGTGGTGTGTAGGGGGGGTGGGAGGGAGATGCAAGTGGGAGGTTTTATGGGGATTTATGCTTACATATGGATGATTCACTTTGTTATACGGCAGAAACAAACACAATATTGTAAATCCCCTATACTCCAATAAAGATGTTTAAAAAAAAAGAAAGAGTAAAGGGAGCTTAAAAAAAAAGAGTAAAGGAGTTAAAAAAAAAAAAAACCAATGGCTCACTGAATAAAACAAAGAGAAAATCAGAAAATACCTTAAGACAAACGAAATTGAAAACACCACTTTACACAATCGATGAGCCATTGCAAAGCTGTTCTAAGAGGGAAGTTCATAGCAGTACTGCCCTCCCTCTAGAAACAAGAAAATTCTCAAATAAACAACGTAACTTGCCATCTAAAGTTATTAGTAAAAGAAGAATAAAGCCAAAATCAACACAAGGATGGGAATAATAAATATCAGGGCAAAAATAAATTAAATAGAGATGAAAAATGAAAAGATCAATGAAACCAACAGCTGGTTTTGAAAAGATAAACAAAATTCATAAGTCTTTGGCCAGGCTCATTAACAAAAAAGGAGAGAAATGAAATGGAGAAATGAAGAAGGTGAAATTACAGCTGATAGGACAGAAATACAAACAATCATAAGAGAATACTATGAACAGTTATATGCCAACATATTGGACAAACTAGAAGAAATGGATAAATTCCTAGAAACATACAGTTCTCTAAGACTCAGGAAGAAATAGATCATATGGACAGACCAATTAGTAGTATTGAAATTGAATCAATATTTTAAAATCTCCCAACAAACAAAGTCCAGAACTGGATGACTTCACAGGGGAATTCTATCAAGCATATAAAGAAGAGTTAATACCTATCTTTCTCAAACTATTCCAAAAAGAATGAAGAGGACGGAACACTCCCAAATTCATTCTATGAGGCCACCATTACCCTGATACCAAGACTAGATAAAGACACTAAAAATAAGAAAATTACAGGCCAACATTTCTGATGAATATAGATGCTAAAATCCTCAACAAAATATTAGCAAACCTAATTCAACAATATATAAAAAGGATCATACACCATGATCAAGTGGGATTTATTCCAGGTATTCAGGATGATTAATATCCATAAATAAATCAATGTGATTCACCACGTTAACAAAACGAATGATAAAACTCACATGATCATCTCAATAGATGCAGAAAAAGCATTTGACAAAATTCAACACCTATTCATGATAAAAAAATAAAACTCCTAGGCCATTTGTGACAAACCCACAACTAACATCACACTCAATGTTGAAAAACTAAAAACTTTTCCTCTAAAATCAGGAATAAGACAAGGAGGCCCACTCTCATCATTTATATTTAACATAGTATTGGAAGCCCTAGCCACAGTAACAAGACAAGAAAAAAAAGAAAAGACATCCAAATTGGAAGGAAAGAAGTAAAGGTGTCACCATTTGCAGATGATATGATAATTTATATAGAAAACCCTAAAGTCTCCACTGAAAAACATTAGAAATAATAAATGGATTCAGTAAAGTTGCAGGATGCATAATGACATACAGAAATCTGTTGATTTTTTTATACACTAATAATAAACTATCAGAAAGAGAAAACAATCCCATTTACAATTGTATCCAAAGGAATAAAATATTGATACCTAGGAATAAACTTAACCAAGGAGGTAAAAAACCTACACTCTCAAAACTACAAGACATTGAAAAAGGAAATTGAAGACAATATGAATAAATGAAAGATATCCCATGTTCATGGATTGGTAGAGTTAATATTGTTAAAATGTATATACAACCTAATGTAATCTACAGACTTAATGCAATCTCTATGAAAAATCCATGACATTTTTCACAGAACTAAGACAAAGAATTCTAAAATTTGTATGGTACCACAAAAAACCCATTCTGAATAGCCAAGGAAATAGTGAGGAAAAGAACAAAGGTGGAGGCAACATGCTCCCTGACTTCAGACTATACTACAGAGCTACAGTAATCAAAACAGCATGGTACAAAATAGACATGTAGATCAATGGAACAGAATAGAGAGCCACAAATAAACACACACATATGGTCAATGAATCTACAATAAATGAGGCAAAATTATGCAATGGGGGAAAGGTCAGTCTCTTCAAAAAGTTGTGATATGAAAGCTGGACAGCTACCTGTAAACGACTGAAAGAAGAACATTTTCTCACACTATATAAAAAAGTAAACTCAAATGGATTAAATACCTAAATGTAAGATGGAATATTGTAAAACTCCTAGAGGAAATCATAGGAATAATAGTCTTTGACATAAATATTAACAATATTTTTTTGGATCTATCTCCTCAGGAAAGGGAAACAAAAGCAAAGATAAACAAATGAGACCTAATTAAACTTAAAATCTTTTTCATAGTGAAGGAAACCATCAGCAAAATGAAAAGGCAACCTACTGAATGGGAGAAGATATTTGCAAGTGATATGTCTGATAAGGGGTTAATATTCAAAATATATAAAGAGCTCATACAACTCAAAAAAACAAACAACCTGATTAAAAAGTGGGCAGAAGACCTGAATAGACATTTTTCTGAGGAAGACATACAGATAGCCAAAAGGCACATGAAAAGATGCTCAACATCACTAATCATCAGAGAAATGCAAGTCAAAACCACGATGAGATATCACCTTACATGTCAGAATGGCTAGTGTCAAAATGACAACACATAATAAATGTTGGCGATGATGTGGAGAAAAGAGAATCCTACTACACTATTGGTGGGACTGTAAATTGGTACATCCACAAGGGAAAATAGTATGGAAGTTCCTTAAAAACTAAAATATTGGGCTGGCCAAAAAGTATGTTCAGTTTTAAGAAAAAATAAAAGACACATTTTTCATTTTCACCAAGATTTTATTGAACAACATGTTCATTAACCAAATGAACTTTTTGGCCAACCCAATAGAACTACCATATGATCCAGCAATTCTACTACTGGATATATATCTAAAGAAAATGAAAACACTTCTAAAAGATATGTACACCCCAATTTTCATAGTAGCTTTATTTATAATAGCCAAGATATGGAAGCAACTTAAGTGTCCATCTAAAGATGAAAAAAATAATAAATTAAATTAAATTAAATTAAAAATTTTAAGTGTGGAAAAAAAGGGAATTCTCTGGTTGTCCAGTAGTTAGGACTTGGCACTTTCAATGCAGGGGCTGGTGTTCTATCCCTGGTTGGGAAACTAAAATCCTACAAGGTGCACAGTGTGGTCAAAATTTTTTTAAAATTTAAATAAAAATGGGTAAAAAAGTGATACAAACACACACACACACACACACACACACACACACACACACACACATGCACACACCACTGGAATATTACTCAGCCATACAAAAGAATGAAATTTTACCATTTGTAACAACATAGATGGATGTGGAGGGTATTATGCTTAGTGAAGTAAGAGAGAGAAAGAAATACTTCATGTTTTCACTTACATGTGGAATCTAAAATATAAAACAAATGAATAAGAATACAAGACAGAAGCAGGCTCACAGATATAGAGAACAAATTTGTGTTTACCAGTGGGGAGAAGGGTTGAGGGTGGGGCAAAAGTGGTGAGGGGGATTAAGAGGTACAAACTACTAGGTATGAGGTACAAGTATGTAATGTACAGCACAGGGAACATAGACAACATTTTACAATACTTTTAAATGGAGTATAATCTATAAAAACATCAAATGACTATGTTGTACACCTGAAACTAATGTAATGTTATAAATCAACTATAATTCAATTTTTTAAAAAATCTGATCCAAGAAAAAGCTAAACAATCTCTAAGATCCTTTTTATCAATGTTTTAATCTGAATAATTTAGTCAACAAACTTTTACACAAAGCCTACCATGTGCCAGGTACTAAGCTAAGCACTGAACATATGGATGTAAATAAAAGAGAAACGGTTTCTGTTTTCAGAGGGTTTATAAGTCTATTGTATAGGTACAAATCTAATTCTTATATCATTAATTAAGCCTCTTTTCTACATCAGGCATTGTGCCAGGCACTTACCCAACTACCAAAGTAAACATTATTGTACTCATTTCATAGATGGAGAAAATGAGACTCAGAAAGTTTAAATAAACTGCTCAAGCTTATTTGGCTTGAAGCAGCAAGGTATGAATGCAGTTCTGTTGAGTTCTGACCACCACATTCTTTGTATTATAGAAAGTGGTGAAAGCACACATTCTTGCCTTGTTCCCAACCTCAGGAGGAAACAAATTAGTCCTTCTTTAAGCATGATGTCAGCTGTAGGTTTTATGTAGATACATTTTATCAATCTGAGGAAGTTCCCTATTATTTCTAGTTTACTGAAAGTTTATATCATCAAGGAATGTTGAATTCTGTCAAATGCTTCTTCATCATCTATTAAAAAGATTATGTTTTTTCTAATGTATTCTGTTAATATGGTTATTTACATTGATTCATTTCAAATGTTAAACCAAATTTGCATTCTTAGGATAAACTCCATTGGCCATGATGTATCTTCCTTTTTACATATTGTTGGATTCCTTTTGCTAATGAATTTTATTGAGGTATAATTGGCATACAACACTGTATTGGTTTCAAGTGTACAATATAATGATTTGATATTTGTATATGTTACAACACAATCACCTCAATAAGTCTAGTTAACATCCATCACCATACATCAAAAAAAATTGTTTTTCTTTTGATGTGGAGTTTTTAGATTTATAGCTTAGCAACTTTCAAATATGCAGTACAGTATTATTAACTATAGTCACCATACATTACAGCCCCATGACTTACTTATTTTATAACTGGAAGTTGATACCTTTTGACCCCCTTCACTCAATTTGCCCATTTGCGATTATTTTTTTAATGATTTTTATATCTATAATTATGAGGGATATTGATCTATATTTTTCTATTCTTGTAATGTCTTTGAATGTTTGAAATCAAGATAATGCTTGCTATCTTGCCCAGTAAGTTGGGCAATGATCCCTTCTATTTACTGAAAAGTTTGTATTGTCTTCTTCATTAAACTTTTATAGACTTCACCATTGAAATCACTGGGACCAGAGGTTTTTCAGTGTGATAGTTTTCTATAATAAATTTAATTTCTTTAATAAATATAATAGGATGATTCATATTTTCTGGGCTTTTTTGTAAGTCTATGTTAGTAAGTTGTATTTTCCAAAAAATTTGTCAGTTTTGTCTAAGTTTTTTGAATGTGCTGTTTTCTTATTATCCTTTTATTTTTTAAAGATCTGTAGTTGATAATCCCACCTTCATTCCTGATATTGGTGATTTGCAGTCTCTTCTGTTTTTAATTCATCAGTCTAGCTAAATTTTGTCAATTTTGTTGATCTCTTCAAAGAACCAACTCTTAGCTTTGTTAAATTTTCCCTCTTGTCTGATCTCTTTCAATGACTTATTTTCTTTACTTTATAATGTCCTTCTTTCTACTTACTTTGTGTTTTCTTTTATCTTTTCACAGATTCTTAATGGAGGATCATAGTCCTTGATTTTAAATCTTTCTCTTTTTCTAATATAAGCATATAAATCTATAGATTCCCTCTGACTGCTTTCTCTGCACCCAATAAGCTTTTATATATTGTACTTATTGTCTCTCAGTTCAAAATATTTTTTAATTTCCATTGTGATTTTGTGTTTGGTCCATGAATCATTTAGAAATGTGCTATTTCAGGGAATTCCCTTGTGGTCCAGTGGTTAGGACTCTGTGCTTTCACTGTGATGGCCCAAGTTCAATTCCTGTTTGGGGAACTAAGATCCTGCAAGCTGTGAGGCATGGCAAAAAAAAAAAGGGAAATGAGCTTTTCCATTTCCAGGTATTCGTGGTTTCCCTATATATCTTATTGATTCCTAATTTAATTCTATTGTGGTCAGAGAATATACTCTGTATGATTTAAATCCTATTAAATTTACTGAGACTTGTTTTATGGCCCAGCATGTGCTCTATCTTGGTGAATATACTGTGTGTACTAGTAAAGAATGTATACTCTACACTTGTTGTGTATATTGTTCTATAAATGTTAATTACATCAAAGTGTTATTCAGATATTCTGTGGCTTTGCTGAATTTTTTTGTCTAGTTGTTCTATGAATTGATGGAAGAGGAGTATTATATGTATAATACTATAATTGTGGAATTATCTATTTCTTCCTTTTATTCTATCAATTTTTGCTACATGTAGTTTGAGGTTCTGTTATTAAAGGCATACATATTTATAATGCTTATGTCTTTCTGATGAACTGTGCCATTTATCCTTATGACATATCCCTGTTTGTTTCTGGTAATATTCTTGTCTTGAAGTCTATTCTATATAATACTTAAAATAATAATTTCATTCTTCTTATACTTACAGTTTGCATGGTATCTTTTTTGTTTTCATTAACTTTTAATCTTTCTGTGTCTTTATATTCAAATTGTGTCTCCTAGGCAGATTGAAGTAATGTCTTGGTTTTTTATCCACTCTGTTAATTATCTGCCTTTTAATTGTAGTGATTATACCATTAACATTTAATATAATTATTAATAAGTTTGGATTTAGTCTACCATTATATTATTAGTTTTTCTTGGTCCTATTTTTTTCCACTGTTTCCCTCCCACTTTCTTGCTTTCTCTTTAATTATATGAATTTAGTACTTCATTTTAATTTATTTATTGGATTTTGGCTGTATTTCTTTTTCTAGGTAGTTTGTCAAGAAATTACTAAATACAGACCTAACCTGGGCTCTGAAATTCTCCCCATATTATCTGGATCACAGGGTCTACTTTTTCTGGCTCCTGGCCAGAAAGACAAGGTTTCTATCAAATATACAGCCACCAGTGCTATTGTAACTATTTTACCTTTCCATGAAGGGGGATATTCCCTTAAACAAAGCCTTCATAAAGAAACCAATAAAAAGAAAAAAAAAGTAAATACAAAAACAACAACAAGTATGACACTATGTGGTCATGTCTTCAAGTTTTAACTCCCTCCAAAACCTGCATCCTTTTGTTTAACTTTCAGATCTCAAAGAGCTATTATTTTGAATTTTGTCCATATTGTTTCATTGTAATTAATGAAACGAATGGGTTATAGGAAGTTTCCAGAGCAGAATCAGAATGATTTCTTTAGTTTTTGATTCATTCAATTAACTGGAATACATAATTGAGAAATTAAGAAAGAAAGAGTAATTATTACTTTTCTGAGTTCTTGCATATCCAGATGCCTCTGACTTTTGGACACTCATAACATGTAACAAAGTATAGAATTTGGGGGTAATTTTTTCTCCCTTAAAATATTGTTGATCTTACTCCAGTGTTTTCTGGTATTAAATATTTTGAGAGTGGGGAGATAATCTGAGGCCTGCCTAATGTTTTCATTTTTACGTGTAACTTTCATTTCCAACCTGAATATTTTTCTTTCTCTTTTAATATTAAAAATTTTGCTGGGGCTTCCCTCGTGGTTCAATGGTTAACAATCCACCTGCCAATGCAGGGGACATGGGTTCGAGCCCTGGTCCAGGAAGATCCCACATAACGCAAAGCAACGAAGCCCATGCACCACAACTACTGAACCCGCGTGCCACAACTACTGAAGCCCATGCACCTAGAGCTCATGCTCTGCAACAAGAGAAGCCACTACAATGAGAAGCCTGCACATGGCAATGAAGAGTAGCCCCTACTCACCACAACTAGAGAAAGCCTGCGCACAGCAACAAAGATCCAAAGCAGCCATAAAGAGAAAAAGAAAGAAAGAAAGAAAGAAAGAAAGAAAGAAAGAAAGAAAGAAGAAAGAAAAAAAGAAAGAAAGAAAGAAAGAAAGAAAGAAAGAAAGAAAGAAAAAGAGAAAGAAAAAGAGAAAGAAAGAAAAAGAAAGAAAGAGAAAGAAAGACTGAGACTGACCAGAAGTCAGACAGTACCTTAAAAAAAAACTCTTTTTTTGCCAGGACAGTCCCAAGTGTTGTCTATTTTGTTAATTTTGCCAAAGACAAAACAGAGCATTTTCAATTTTTAAATTCAAAGTTTATTTAGCTCTGGGTGGTTTTTCCTCACTGTCAGTCAATGCCATGTCCTTATTTTTCTTATTTAATGTATTGAAACAAAATCTCTACTGTCTCTTTCCTATATTCATCAACTTTCTGATCATCTTCTTCTCTTCATTTTTCCCCTGTGTATTCTGGAATTGTTCCACATTTGTTCTCTGTATCATGACAGAGTTTTCTGTCTTTGACTATCACTGCTGTAAAAGTATTCTATCATGTTTTGGGTTTCCTTATTTTATTTCCTTATATGAGCCAGCACACTTTGCATCTCTGCCTTCACTTTAACTTGTTTCCTCATATATTCACTTTTGTGTTGTAGAGGTTTTATATTTTTCATCTTTTAGGAAGAAAACCAACAACTGTGTTTTAAGAAGTTGTTCTGGGCTTCCCTGGTGGCACAGTGGTTGAGCGTCCGCCTGCTGATGCAGAGGACACAGGTTCGTGCCCTGGTCCAGGAGGATCCCACATGCTGCGGAGAGGCTGGGCCCGTGAGCCATGGCCGCTGAGCCTGCGCGTCCAGAGCCTGTGCTCCGCGACGGGAGAGGCCGCAGCAGTGAGAGGCCCGTGTACCACCAAAAATTTTTAAAAGTTCTGATTTTTTGTAAAAAAAAAAAAAGTTCTGATTTTTTGTAAAAAAAAAAAAAAATTATTTTCAAATATTTCCACTTTTCAGAGTCTTAAGGAAAGCATTTCCTTTCCCCTATGTTGCATTATCCTTCTAGAGTACCCATGGAGGTTTCCCATTTACATACTTTGAAATGAGAGAATTCTGCCTGGAATTAGACAGTGTGGAATGTCCTTAGCTCCTTTTACTGTTCTCTCAGTTGCTGGCAGTCTCCTCATCTCAGACCTAGATGTGAATGTCAGGTAAGCCTGGACAGCCACTAATTTAATTAGTGAAGTCTAACTGTGTTCATTTAGGGAGCCTGAGAGTGGGTGCTCTCTTGATCTGAGAGTGGGAGATCTCTAAGTCAGATGTTCATTGCTTTTGTTCCAGTGAACGATGTTACATGGAGATTAAATGCTCAGTGAGCACTGCTCCTAGAACTCTTCCTATCTCTGCAACTGTTTGGTGGGTTTCTTCAACGACAAAGAACCCTAAGACACAATGAACCCCTGCTCTTCTACTCCTGACATGTTTTTTGTTAGGAGTATTAATTTCTGAGTTAATATAGAAAAACAGGTGTTAATGGGCGAAGGGGAGGGCAGGAGGCTGGGTTTTGGAGTGAGGTTCAGTTTTTCAGTCAGTGGACCACTGTATCCCCTATTTAGGAATGCATCACTCAAAGCCTTCCTTAGTTCTTTGAGGAGCTCTGAACTCTCTATTACAAAAGGTGGACAAGGAGATGAATGAGCTCAGACTGTGCTACTTGATCATCCTAAAACTATGTGTTCAGGAGAAATTCCACTCCAAGTCTGACATCTCTTATCTTCATTTTCCAGTGTGCTTGCCAGTTTCTTTCTTTTTCTGTTTTTTTTTTTTTTTAAGCCTATTTTAATAAGAAGTTGGAAGGAGAAATACCAGGTCTGGCTGGCTGGCTGGTCTGTCACCATAGTACCCAGGGTCCTCTGTAATTATGTTCTGAATACACTGCTTATTTGGTATGCTTATGTTGATGACTATCTAAGTCATTGGTAAAAAATAAAGCTGTCAGTGTGACAACTTTTCTAAGTCAAAGAATCTTCCACCCTGAGGTTGGATAAAAGCTCTGATTCTCTGTGAGAGCTGATACTTAGAACAGAAATGTTTTATGTGGGCCCTTTGGTGGCTATGAGGAGTTCCTGTCTCTATGATTCCTACTTTTTTTTTTTTCTGTTAAAGTAGAGTCGATTTACCATGTTGTGTTAGTTTCAGGTGTACAGCAAAGTGATTCAGTTATACATCTATCTATCTATTCTTTTTCAGATTCTTTTCCACTATAGGTTATTACAAGATATTGAAAATAGTTCCCTGTGCTATATAGTAGGCCCTTGTCGTCTACCTATTTTATATATAGTAGTGTGTATCTGTTAATCCCAAACTCCTAATTTATATCTCCCCACACACTATCCCCTTTTGCTAACCATAAGTTTTTTTTCTACCTCAGTGAGTCTATTTCTATTTTGGAAATAAGTTCACTTGTATCATTTTTTTAGGTTCCATAGGATTTCTATTTTCTTCTTCCCATATAGCTCTATTGACTCTCCCTGGAAAGAGAAACAGAGAAGCTTATCAGTTCCTTTGATTTGGATCATATTTAAGACAGAATACTGAAAAATTACACTCTAAAGGCAGGGAGTTGAGTTCACCTTTTAACACTATTTTTCATCTACTCTTTCTCATTTTCTCACCAACACTCCTTCAGTTGATACATTTATCTTGAGCTCCTGTTTAGACCCTTACACAGACAGACCAACTCATTTTACTATCTCTATTATTTCTCCTCCAATATTTTATTTTTAAAATGTTCAAATATACAATAAAGTTGGAAGAATTTTACAGTATACCCTCTACCTGGATTCTACCATTAACATTTTACTCTACTTGTTTTAATACAGAATTAGCCATCCTTTTAGCCATTCATCTATTTTTTTATGCATTTCAAAGTTGCAGACATCAGTCCACTTCCCCTAAATACTTCAACCAATGTACCATTAAGTAAAGCTTAATATTTGCTTATGCTTCTCTTCTTTTGACATAAAATTTGCATACAGTTAAATACACAAATGTAGTGTGCCTTTGCTGAGTTTTGATAAGTGCATACACCTCTGTAATCCAAACACCCATCACTATTCCCACTCTTGGCAATCATCACCCTCCAGTTTCTCCCCTACAATTCCAAGGGTGACAGCTTTGCAGCAAAGAGCAGCTAGTCCTAACTAGAGCAGAAGGGCCCGGGGCTCCGGGAGAGATGTAAAGAGGTAAAAACAGATAAAATAACTGTTTTTGAGGAGATTGGGAGGGAGTTACACTTCTCACAGCATTTGGCAATGATATAGTGATGCACATAGAAATGATTTTCAGACAAAACAAATAATAAAAAGAGTGACTATTACTCCCAAAGTTGCATGAAATGTACAAGACATGGTTCTGCTGGGA
Organism: Lipotes vexillifer; assembly: GCF_000442215.2. NCBI lineage: Eukaryota > Metazoa > Chordata > Mammalia > Artiodactyla > Lipotidae > Lipotes > Lipotes vexillifer. The sequence goes on along the minus strand of NW_006798629.1, from coordinate 7,070,099 downwards.
ATAATATTTATATAATCATATCAATAGAAACACTGAACATTGATCTCATTTAAATAAATATAATTATTTGGAAGATGTGGAGAAGGGAAACAGATGTGATTAAGAAAACCTGTAGTGGAAATTCAATAAAGAATATCTAAAACTCAAAAATCAAGGAAGACTTGTGTAAGAATATTAAACAAAAGAACAAAGTATTGAATATGATTGTCTTCGGAGAGCTTGAATTGAGGAAGTAAGGGGAAAGAAAATTCTATCCTCTGTAGTTACCTTAGTAGAACACATTGATTTCTTAATCTATGTACCAATAAAATCTTATTAAAATTTTAAGTTAAATTTTAAGCAAAGGAATAAATAAATACTGTGTGACAGATTTCCAATTCCATTAATATTATGTGATATATACAGATGGGGGGGAACCTCTCACTTAAAAACAACTAGAAATATTGGTGAAATACAATAACATTTTAATTCTATACCTGAATTTAAAGAAAGTGAGAGGAAAGTCCTCCCCCCAATAAAACCAAAAAAAACCCTGAAAGCATCATGGCATAATTTGCCAATTACAGAAACCAAGGAACTTAAAATTTAATGACCCCTCAGGGACAGGACAAAGCATTGCATCTATACAAGGGGTTGGAATGAGACCCCTATATAAAACCAAGACTCTCAAAGAGATACTCTCTTGGTAAAAGAGGGTATCAGAAAAGAGGGAGATAACAAGGAACTTATCCTCCTTGCCCTGGGCCTTGAGTGGAAGAACTGTGTCACCTGATAATTTATAGGTAAAAGCCCACTCTCACACAAGACAGGGGTTCAAATGTACTATGCATGATCTTGGATCCCCAAGTTAAGAAATTATCATAAAAAGTTTTGGATTAAAAACAACCCTGGGATTCCTGGCAAAAGCCAACACAAATCCTCTTTAGAGAGATATATCCTTAACCCAGGGCTCACAGGATTCTGATGGATAAATTTCTGCCTTAACATAGCCCAAAACAAAAGTAGAAAATAAAGTATAAAGTGACAAGACAAGAAACAAATATCAATCTACTGTGAACAAGACCCTTCAGAAGCAACATATACCAAAATTAGAGTCTCAAAACTTCAGTTAATGGAATTATAAGCAAAATACTAAGTATACTTGAAATTATTAATTAGTTAAAAGAATGACAGAAAAAGAATATATATATATATGTAAAACAATCACTTTGCTATACACCAGAAACTAACACATTGTAAATTAATTATACTTCAATAAAAAAATTTTTAATTTTTAAAAATTAGAAAAAAGAAAGGCTGACAACATGGGATAGAAACAAGATAGCATCACAAACGATAAAGCAAATTTGAAAAATATATGTATAGTACATCTATATCTAAATGTCAGTGAAATTTAAAACTCTGTGAAGGAGTTATTTTCAATAATACTAATTGAGATCATCACTTCCATCTGGATTGAAAGAATTGTTTCCTGGAATTTAACAGTTATTTAAACTGTCTCAAGAAGAGATAGGAGAAAATGAATTAAATCTGTGAAGGATGTTGACAAAGTTTCCAGAGAAATTCTCTCTTTACACTCTCCCAAACAAACAGACAAGAAAAAACACAAAACAACAAAAGATTCAGATATCTTAGTCAATTTTTCAATAGAAGTAAAGTACAAAGAGTTGATACTATTTAAATTGCTTCAGCCCCAGAGAAAGAAAATAAGCTTCCAAATTGCTTTTTAAATTTTTTTATTTTTTAATACAGTAGGCCCTTGCTGGTTATCTATTTTAAATATAGCAGTGTGTACATGTCAATCCCAAACTCCCAATCTATCCCTCCTTCTCACCCTTCCCCCATCGTAACCATAAGTTTGTTCTCTAAATCTGTGAGTCTGTTTCTGTTTTGTAACTGAGTTCATTTGTGTCATATTTTAGATTCCACATATAAGTGATATCACATGATATTTGTTTTTCTGTGTTGACTTCACTTAGTATGATAATCTCTAGGTACATCCATGTTGCTGCAAATGGCATTATTTCATTCTTTATATGGCTGAGTAATATTCCATTGCATATATGTATAACACATCCTCTTTACTCATTCATCTGTTGATGAACATTTAGGTTGTTTCCACATCTTGTAAATAAGTGGCTATTGTAAGTAGTGCTGCTATGCACAAAGGGGTGCATTTACCTTTATGAATTTTTGAAGCTTAGATAAATGGAACCGTACTGCATGCATGTTTTTGTGTCTTTCTCTTTCTCTCAAAAATATTGTTTTAAGACTCAGCCATGTTACTGAATCTTAATTCAGCTTAATTCGTTCATTTGCTTTGTTGTACACCTTGTTTTAATGTACCACAGCATATTCACCCATTCTACTATTAACAGACATGTGGATTGTTCATGACTTTGGGGTTTTAAATTATGCTGCTCTGAACTTTGATCCTGAATGTGTATGTATCCCAGTGATCACACACTTGAACTTCCAGGGAATATACTTAGGAGTAGGATTGCTGGTTCAGCATATTTTTGTTTCAATGTTACTAGAAAATGCCAAAATGCTTTCTTGTTTTCACTGCCTGCAGCAACATCTGAGAGTCCCCATTGCCATCTCTGTATCATGGAGAATGTGCTTGGTAATGTTGCAGTAACACCCAAATCTCAGTGGCATAAAACAACAAAGGTATTTTTCTCAAGCATGTTTCATGTCCATCACAGGAAGCTGTTGCATGATCATGGCAGAAATCTGGCTGATGGTGCAGGCTCTAACTGTAACATCACTATATCATATAACTTTTTACTTTTCTAGATATATATTGATGTCATCTACAAATAGAGATTATATTATTTCTTCCTTTCCAATTATTCTGCTTCTAGATGCTTTCTCTAATCTAACTGCATTGGTCTTTTATATATCTTGAGGCAATATTATTAGATGCATACAAATATAGAAATTTTTCATCATTAAGAAGCAAGCCAAGGTCAGCCACCTGCCCCACACTGGCAGCTGATGGTGGACAAATGAGCAAACTCGGCAACAAATTTTGTCAAATAATAATCACCTCAAACTTAAGGGATCTGTTAAAATAACAGCCATTTATATAACTCATTGATGTATGTTGGGCTCATTTGGTTGGGTTCTTTTGTCCTCAGCTGACCTTGTTTCTTTTAGCTGCTAAAGATAAGAGATGGGATTTTGTTTTTAAAAAGGATCACCTTGCATGCAGAATTTAGAGAGAATTTAGAGGGGCAAAAGGTGTTTCTCTCATCTCAATTTCCTCAGCCAGAAAAGAATGAGGCTCAGAAAAATGGAATCACTTGTGTAAGGTCACCAGGGAGGCTGGGGAGAGAGTCTGGTGCTGAATTCAAGTGTTTCGGGCTTGATATTCCCATAGCACCATAATCCCAGAAGGGAACCCCAAGATGTATTAAAAATATACCTTTGTGATTGTTCAAAATTAAAGGAATAATTCATCATGAGATCACAAGATGGCAAAAACCAAACAAAGGAGAAACATTGGGAAAGTGCTCAGTCAGCATGACCTCCACTCCAGAGTGCTTGGTAAAAATCCTTGGACTCCACTATACACTTTGATAGATGGCTGGGAACTGAGCTCTGAGCTTACAATCCTAAACCCACCAATTTTCTAGGATCAGCAAAATCCCTTATATGATTAAAAGTACAAAGCAGTAAGGGAAAATTGACAGTAACACAATAATTATGGGGGAATTTAACACCTCACTACACCAAATGGACAGATCATCTAGACAGAAAATTAATAAGGAAACACAAGCTTTAAATGACACAATAGACCAGAGAGATTTAATTGATATTTATAGGACATTCCATCCAAAAACAGCAGATTACACTTTCTTCTCAAGTGCACATGGAACATTCTCCAGGATAGATCACATCTTGGGCCACAAATCAAGCCTCGGTAAATTTAAGAAAACTGAAATTGTATTAAACATCTTTTTGAACCACAGTGCTATGAGATAAGATATTAATTACAGGGAGAAAACTGTAAAAAACACAAACATATGGAGGCTAAGTGATACACTACTAAATAACCAGAGATCACTGAAGAAATAAAAAAATACCTAGACAAATGACAATGAAAACACGATGATCCAAAACCTATGGGCTGCAGCAAAAGCAGTTCTAAGAAGGAAGTTTATAGCAATAAAATCCTAGCTCAAGAAACAAGAAAATTTTCAAAAAAACAATCTAACCCTATACCTAAATCAACTAGAGAAAAAGAACAAAGAAAACACAAAGTCAGTAGAAGGAAAGAAATCATGAAGACCAGAGCAGAAATAAATGAAATACAAACAAAGAAAACAGTATCAAAGATCAATAAAACTAAAAGCTGGTTCTTTGAGAAGATCAACAACCTTTAGCCAGGCTCATCAAGAAAAAGAGGGAGAGGAATCAAATCAATAAAATTAGAAATGAAAAAGAAGTAGTTACAATGGACAGTGCAGAAATACAAAGCATCGTAAGAGACTACTACAAGCAACTCTAGGACAAAAAAATGGACAACCTGGAAGAAATGGACAAATTCTTAGAAAGGTACAACCTTCCAAGACTGAAACAGGAAGAAATAGAAAATATGAACAGACCAATCACAAGTAATGAAATTGAAACTGTGATTTTAAATCTTCCAACAAAACAAAAGTCCTGGTCCAGATGGCTTCACAGATAAATTCTACCAAACATTTAGAAGAGCTAACACCCATCCTTCTCAAACCTCTCCAAAAATTTGCAGAGGAAGGAAGACTCCCAAACTCATTCTACACAGCCAAAATTACCCTGATACCAAAACCAGACAAAGATGTCACAAAGAAAGAAAACTACAGACCAATATCACTGATGAATATAAATGCAAAAATCCTCAACAAAATACTAGCAAACAGAATCCAACAACACATTAAAAGGCTCATACACCATGATCAAGTAGGGTTTATCCCAGGAATGCAAGGATTCTTCAATGTATGCAAATCAGTCAACGTGATACACCATATTAACAAATTGAAGAATAAAAACCATATGATCATCTCAATAGACGCAGAAAATGCTTTTGACAAAATTCAACACTCATTTATAATAATAATAAAAAAAAACTCTCCAGAAAGTGGGCATAGACAGAAACTACCTCAACATAATAAAAGTTATCTATGACAAACCCACAGCAAACATCATTCTCAATGATGAAAAACTGAAAGCATTTTCTCTTATATCAGGAACAAGACAAGGATGCCCACTCTCGCCACTATTATTCAACATAATTTTGGAAGTCCTAGCCATGGCAATCAGAGAAGAAAAGGAAATAAAAGGAATACAAATTGGAAAAGAAGTAAAACTGTCACTGCTTGCAGATGACATGATACTATACATAGAGAATCCTAAAAAATGCCACCAGAAAACTACTAGAGCTAATCAATGAATTTGGTAAAGTTTCAGGATACAAAAGTGATGCACAGAAATTTCTTGCATTCCTATACACTAACATCGAAAGATCAGAAAGGGAAATTAAGGAAACAAACTCATTCACCATTGCAACAAAAGGAATAAAATACCTAGGAATAAACCTACCTAAGGAGGTAAAAGACCTGTACTCAGAAAACTATAAGACACTGATGAAAGAAATCAAAGATGACACAAACAGATGGAGAGATATACCATGTTCTTTGATTGGAAGAATCAATATTGTGAAAATGACTATACTCCCCAAAGCAATCTACAGATTCAATGCAATCCCTATCAAATTACCAATGGCAATTTTTACAGAACTAGAATAAAAAAATCTTAAAATTTATATGGAGACACAAAAGACCCCAAAGAGCCAAAGCAATCTTAAGGAAGAAAAACAGAGCTGGAGGAATGAGGTTCCCTGACTTCAGACTATACTACAAAACTACAGTAATCAAGACTATATAAGTGGCACAGCTTCCACCATGAGGGCTTTGTGGCACAATAAATGCTACCAAATTAAAAAAAAAAAAAAAGACAGTATGTTGCTGGCACAAAAACCAAAATATAGATCAATGGAACAGGATAGAAAGCCGAGAGATAAACCCACACACATATGGCCACCTTATCTTTGATAAAGGAGGCAAGAATATACAATGGAGAAAAGACAGTGTCTTCAATAAGTGGTGCTTGGAAAACTGGATAGCTACATGTAAAAGAATGAAATTAGAACACTCCCTAACACCATACACAAAAATAAACTCAAAATGGATTAAAGACCTAAATTTAAGGCCAGACACTATAAAACTCTTGAGGGAAACATAGGCAGAGCACTCTATGACATAAATCACAGCAAGATCCTTTTTGACCCACCTCCTAGAGAAATGGAAATAGAAACAAAAATAAACAAATGGGATCTAATGAAACTTAAAATCTTTTGCACAGGAAAGGAAACCATAAATAAAACGAAAAGACAACCCTCAGAATGGGCAAAAATATTTGCAAATGAATCAATGGACAAAGGATTAATCTCCAAAATATATAAACAGCTCATGTCACTCAATATCAAGAAAAACAAACAACCCAATCCAAAAGTGGACAGACCTAAATAGACATTTCTCCAAAGAAAACATAGAAATGGCCAACAGGCACATGAAAAGCTGCTCAACATCACTAACTATTAGAGAAATGCAAATCAAAACTACAATGAGATATCACTTCACACCAGTTAGAATGGGCATCATCAGAAAATCTGCAAACAATAAATGCTGGAGAGGATGTCGAGAAAAGGGAACCCTCTTGCACTGTTGGTGGGAATGTAAATTGATACAGCCACTATGGAGAACAGTATGGAGGTTCCTTAAAAAACTAAAATAGAATTACCATATGACCCAGCAATCCCACTACTAGGCATATACCCAGAGAAAGCCATAATTCCAAAAGACACATGCACCCCAATGTTCATTGCAGCACTATTTACAATAGCCAAGACATGGAAGCAACTTAAATGTCCATCAACAGACATATGGATAAAGAAGATGTGGTACATATATACAATGGAATATTACTCTGCCATACAAAGGAATGAAATTGAGTCATTTTTAGAGATGTGGATGGACCTAAAGACTGTCATACAGAGTGAAGTTAGAAAGAGGAAAAACTAATATCGTATATTAACGTATATATGTGGAATCTAGAAAAATGATACAGATGAACCAGTTTGCAAGGCAGAAATAGAGACACAGATGTAGAGAACAAATATATGGACACCAAGGGGGGAAAGTGGGGTGTGGGCGGTGGGGGGGTGGGATGAACTGGAAGGTTGGGATTGACATGTATACACTGATATGTATAAAATAGATAACTAATAAGAACCTGCTGTAAAGCACAGGGAACTCCACTGTACAGTAGAAACTAACACAACATTGTAAAACAACTATACCCCAATTTATAAAAAAGTACAAAGCAGTCAGTTCACACAATGATTAAACCCTTAAACAGCAGAGTGAACCAAGCAGATGCCAAATCACTTCCAAACATATTTTAATTCTAGTTTTAGGCCACCAGCTGATTCATCGCATGAGATTTGATGTCACTTGACCTTTCTATCTTAATACCTTCATCAGAAAAATGAATAACCCCGAAGCAATGCATGATGATAACAAATGAACTGACAGATCTAAGAGAGAAATTTAAAACACGTGAAACTTCTTCCACTTGGCTGATGGGTTACTGTTGCCCTGGTGTCTCAAATAAACATCTAAAAAGCAGAGAGTTTTTCTAGAGCAAGAGATATGGAAGGGAAGAAAATGCCAAGTATTGTTGGGGGAGCATTTCTAACACTCTTTGAAGACAGGCAGAGAGTTAAAAAATCAGAACTGTTGGGCTCTACCCCACAGGCCTACAAGCCCTGTACTTGCCCAGCCTTAAGACCTAAGAAAGAGCCCAGAGTCAGTAACAGAGACATCAATGGTTTCATGGATGGGGGAGCTTACATGTCTGATGCTCCAAGTTCCTGGAGCAACATCCCCACCTTGTGCACTGAAGGCGGGCAGGACATGGCTGCGGTCTTCACTCCCTGGGGTAGGGGAATGTTGCCAGTTATAGGGGGAGTTGACGTCAGGTTGGCTCATCAGTTACCAGGGAAACTAGCAGAGGGGCATGCCTCTCACCACCCCTTTGATAAGCTATCATAGTGGAGATGTTCTGGTCTAAAGATTAGAACCATCACTAGCTGGGGCAGGGGCAAGTATGTAAGAAGGTCAGTCATGTGAGTAGGTGTAGGTGAAGCAGGCACTGGTTGAGCAGGGGATGTACAGAGAGCAAGAGAACAGCCATCTTGAGTGGCCTGATCATACAAAAACAAAAAGGAAATGTGTCAGCCCTATACATGGCAGGCAATTCCAGGGTGAAAACCCTTATGGTCTAAGGAGATGAATGGGCAGATATTATAAAAATGATGAGAAAGAGGCAAAAAGTGTGTACAGGAAGCCTATAGGATACAATAACTAATTCTTTCTTGGAGGGATAATCAGAGAAGTTTTCACAGAGGCAATGAGTGCTGAGCTAGACTTTGACACAGATAATGGACCTGGTACATAGTAGATGCCTATTAAATATTTTTCAAATAAATGAATTAAAGCCATTACCCACAGGAGTACCACCAAGAGCAAGAGCATGGATGGATGGAATATGGAATTTCCAGGAAACTACAAGTGATTTATTTAGTATTATTGCTCAAGTGAAGATCTGGAGGGAAAGAACAACTTCTATCATTGGTGAGGCTGGAGATGGATGCAAAGCCCAGATCTCTGAGGGCTTTCATGACATACTCAAGTTTTTGAGTGTGTCCTGTTGGATTTGGTCAGCTGTGGAAATCTGGAAACTGAATGCAAAAGGACATTTCAGGTGGAGACACTGTGATGGGCATGGAGATGCACCACCCAGATCCCCCTTCAATGAAGGGCTTATTGTACCAGCTGCTGGTGACAGAGGAAGGGGGCAGGGCACAACCTTTAAAAGAATGATAGCCATTGAGCATACGACATAAACTGGTTAGAATCAACTAGGTCCAAGATGGCAGATGAGTGACTTCTGCTAGACTTTGAGCCTCAGTATACGCTCATGGTAACACATCAGCACACTACATGACACACCCAAAGGCACCATGACAGTTCCAAGGCTGACCATAAAAGGTCAAAAAGTGGGTGGTGGCCCAGTTCCTGGAAATCCCCACCCCTTCCCCAAAATAGCTGGAATACTCCTCCCACTCATTAGCCTATGAAATTACCCACCCCTATAAAAACTGAAAACCCCATACCCTGACGCCTCTCACCTCCTGAGATGGCCCACACTCTGTCTGTGGGTTGTGTATCTCCCTGAATAAATCTTCTTTCACTTTACTATGGCTCACTCTTGGATTCTTTCCTGCAGAAAGCAAAAAACCCACACTTCATGGCTGTCCCAGGGACTCGCCTGAGGCCCAGGACATGACTATCTTCTGGCGCCCCACTCTCTTTCCTGCAACACTGGGGGTGCTGTTGGCAGACAGCCTTCAGCTGGGCCCCTGCAGGGTCTGCCACAGCTGCAGAGCTGCCTCACCCATGAGCAAGCCCTTCCTGGGGCAGCCCATATTGAACGGTCATGGGGGCAGGGGATACAGGCCCAACCATTCCACCTTGGGGCAACTGCTCTCTGTGGAGTTGGCCAGGATGTCATGAGAATTGTCCTGCATCACAGCCCAACTTCCCTGTTTCTCTCCCAGTCTTAGGGCCAGACCAGAATCCCCAGGGGTTGAGGGTGGGTGTGCATCTGAGGCAAGGAAGGAAATTCCATCCTTCTGTCTCAGCCCACCCTCCTTCCCTGTGGCTCTGACTTTTCAGGATTATCTGGTGGAAGCTAATGTTTGGGAATGAATGGAGTAAAGCAAAAGGAGCCCTAGTGTTGGGGTCAAAAGGAGTTCAAGTCCGGTTCCTATTATAGGTCTGGATCAAGCCACTTCACCCCTCTGAGAATGCGAAGAACAATAGGAAAAGTTGGGAAGAACAAGACAAACATCTGAGATTTAGTGGTGGAAGTGAGTAAATTCATGAGATAATATGGGAAAGTGCTTCATAAACTGTATATTCATCATTTCAATGAAAACTATCTAAAACATCTGATAATTGTTTCTGTCCCTTGGTCAGATTGTGTCTGTGCCTCAGGGTTTTTCAGGTAAACTTTCTGCGGGGGTCAGAGGAGCTCCATGGAAGGGTATACCACTGCCTTGTCAACGATGGGAGAACTGCAGTGGCCCCTGTAAGCACCCCAAGGATGGGAAGAACCAACACCCTTGAACGTGTCCTCTTACTATTGAAGTTTTGCCTTTGCATCCCCAACCCCAGGACATAGGAAGGGCAGGGTAGAAGTGAGAAGTGGAAAATAGATCCTAGCTCAAATTACATCCCATCCTCAGGATGGATAAGCTTGGTCCCTTTATGCCCAGGCAGCTGAGGCCATGCTTAAAACAGAAATGCATACACACCCCGGCAGATGAGCAGCTCTGCTGGGCTAAAGGGAGACCTGCTGTTTCTTTCCCATCACATAGATGTTTTAGCCAAAATTGGTTACCATGTAGTATGTTAAGGAAGAAAAAAAAAACAGTATCCTAGGCATTAGAAAAAATCTGGGTTATACCAAAATGGTTACCTTTGTGAGAAAAGATGATAGGTGATAGTTATTTCTTCCATGTGCATTTCTGTGTTTTATGAATTTATTACCATAAACACACAGTTATCCTTTTGTAATCAGATAAAATTTTGTGATCAGATAAAATTGTCATAACAATAGATTAAAATTATCATGTTTCTATGATCAAGCTTGTTCCCACTCCATTTGCAGTGTCAATGGGCTGAAAGGAGGAACAAAGAAATTCTAGAAAGCACAGCTTTCATTACTAAACCAGGAACTTGCTAGAAAGCAAGCTCCACTCTGGATACCTAGGGACAACCACAAGCTGCTGGTGATCTGTCATGGACCAGATGTTTGTGTCCCCCCAAAATTTGTATGTTGATGCCCTAACCTCCAATGTGACTGTATTTGTATTTGGAGATATGGCCTTTAGGAGGTAATTAAGGTTAAATGAGGCCATAATGGTAGGGCCCTAATCCTATAGGATTAGTCTCCTTATAAGAAGAGTCAACAGGCAATGACTTCTATCTGTGTCTCTGTTTCTTTCTCCACACAGGAAAGGCTATTTGAGGACATAGTGAGAAGGCAGTTGTCTGTAGCCAAGGAAGAGAGCTCTCACCAGGAACAAAATGGCCAACAGCTTGATCTAGAACTTGTAGTCTCCAGAGCTGTGAGTAATAAATTTCTGTGCTTTAAGCCACCGAGTCTATGTATTTTGTCATGGCAGCCTGAGCTAATACATGAATGCTCCAGAGGCCCAGCTCAAGGCACCCTCAATACCTGGTAGCTCTAGAATTCAATGTAGTTCAGTTTTGACCTGATGCTGAATATAAGTTCAGAGGCCTGGAGAACTGAGCTTTGAGCCTGAAGCTCTTGCAAAATTACAATCATCCTCACTATCTATTGGGTTGGCCAAGAAGTTCGTTCAGGCTTTTCCAGACGATGTTATGGAAAAACCCAAACGAATTTTTTGGCCAAGGCAATATTGCAAAATATTTTATCCAGGGTGAACCTAGACCCTTAGTTCCATATATGTATTGACAAGATCAGCCTGAATTGTTGAATCACCAAGTTTTGGAGGATAAGAGTCATTGTAGTTGATGTCAAAGGATCCATCCCATAGCAAACTCACAGCTGTTTCCTCTCCATCAACTGTTATTTCACAAAGTATAACACAGATCGCAGTGAGTGGTATCATACATGGTCTCACACCAAGTGATTTAATCTAGAATGCCTTTATTTTTACACTAGGTAGTAAGGATGAACTTCACATTAGATGTCCCCTTTTCTAACAGGCTCAGCGGCCATGGCTCACGGGCCCAGCCGCTCCACGGCATGTGGAATCTTCCCAGACTGGGGCACGGACCCGTGTCCCCTGCATCAGCAGGCGAACTCTCAACCACTGTGCCACCAGGGAAGCCCTTCCATGTTCTTTTAATGATAATAAAGGAAATCAAGTTTCAACTCATTTCCAAATTAGGTTTTACTTACAATGTCAAGAAAATTTCCTTTTTGCTATAATGCCAAGAAAATTTTTAGGTAAGGTCAAGTTCAAGTTTCTTTTTCATTCAATTTTAAATCATTGAAAGAACTTCCAGGAAAGTTTTGGTTCCTTTTCAAAACTACTAGATTGCAGTCTTACAAATCATCTGGCCAAGCTCTCTCTGGCAGGAAAAACTTCACAGGGTGAGGAATCCTACTTCTGAGGTTGTGGCATGGGCTTCATTGCTTATGAGTTGAGTGGCACTGTCTCAGGAAAGTTTATCTCCATTTCATGAATTATTAAACAGAGGCAGAAGCACTGACGCTCTGCCTGCCTCTATAGGGGAGTTGGAACACACTGAGCCTCACATTCTCCCTTGGTCTCGAATTGGTTGGCATTGCCCCTGCAGCCGCTATACCAGAACTGTCGGCAAGCCTGTTCCTTTTCATTATAGGACCATTTCAGGAAATAATCCTGGCACTCACTTTCCATTGGATCCAGGGAACAAGGACCTACAAGAAAATGAATGCAGAGACAGCTGAATTTCCTGCATGAGCATGACAGAAAAGAAACAATGGTTTGGCATTCCAGACCTAAAAATGAAGCCTAACCTCACCAAAAACTGGCTCTGTGACCTTCAGCAAGTAACTTACCCTCTCTGAGCCTCAATTTCCTCCATCATAAAAACAATATTAAAAAAAAAAACTATATCACAAGTTTGTTGTAAGGTGTCACAAAACACACATGAAAGGGGCAATACAGTTAGAGCTATTATTTTGCACAGTGTCTAGTATATGGCACATACACCAATGTGTAATGAGTAAATGAATGAAACAATAAAGCTTTCCTCAATAAAATGCTAGCAAACCAAATTCAACAGCACATTAAAATCACCATATACCATGATCAAGTGGGATTTCTCCCTGGGATACAAGGATGTTTCAACATATACAAATCAATAAACATGATCATCACATTAATAGAATGAAGGATAAAAATCATATGATCATCTCAATAGATGAAGAAAAGGCATTTGACAAAATTCTAGAGAACTACTCACTTGCTTATTATGCTTATTTCCCTCTTTATTTCAAACAGTCTTAATCTTTTGCCTAATCCCCAAATGTTCCAGCCTTCTAATGTTCTAAGCAAATCCAGCTAATTTATTATTTACTGTACGCTGACACTAGCCCAAGAAGTTAAGCTATCTATTAAAAGAAAAACATGATGTTCCTTGAAAATAGCATTGAGAATAAACAAGTTACAACAAGAGCAAGATCTGGAATGCCTATTTTAAATTGTAAATCAGACATGAATTTACCCAGGTCTATATCCTCTGCCTTCTATGTAGAACAGATCTCCTTGGGCACACTCTATATCAGAGAAAAATATTCTTGTCTTGGGTCGGCCCTACAGCACAGAATGATGATATCTTCCAAATAGTTTCCCCTGGGCCTTCTAAGCACTCCCAAATAAAGAGGACATCATTTTCAGAAAGCAATTCATGGTCCATTTGCAGAAAGTTGCCTACCCATCTCCCATTAGTATAATCAGCACAGACCAGTTTTCTTGAAGGGTTGACCAGATGTGCTGGACCTCAGAGAATGAGATACATTCATGGGAATTGTCTTCTGCCTTGAACAAGCACATCAGAACTGGCCTGTTTCATGACTCCATGGAGGGTGTAAGACAGCAAGCAGTGAGAGCCCAGGAGAAGAAGCCAGAGCAAATGCTTCTCCAAAAATGTGGTGGGAGTAGGGAGGTGTCAACAGAAAAACACTCCAGTGGTGACCTTTTGACTTGACTCTGTATGTTCAACAAATGGATTTGGGGCTCAGCAATCAGCTGGCACCAACCTCTACCATTACAAACTGATTCCAAATGGACAAGCCAAGGACTAGTTTAAACAAAGCACTCACTTTTCCTAGTGACACTTTATGGTTTTGGTCTTTAGAAGCCCCACCCTTGCCTTTAGTCTGAGAGATAATCAAACAGGGGTTGCTTCTTCTAGATTATACTTCTTAGGGCAGCACTGTCCAGTAGAACTTACTGCCATGAGGGAAATGTTCTATATCTGCCCTGTCCAATACAGTAGCCACTGCTCATGTGGCTGCTGGGCATTTGAAATGTGGCTACTGCAGCCAAGGAACTAAATTTTTCATTTGATACCATTTCAAATTATTGAAATTGAAATGGAAATAGCCAGTGTTGTACAGCTATAGGTGAGTAAATCCTTACTGCTTTGAACTAATTATCTCCAAGGTGTTCTTTGTAACCTAACACTCAGACTCTTAATTTTTTTTATCAGTATGATATGGTATCAGGGGACATTTCACCCACACAATTAATATCCTCCAATTTTACATTTGGCATTATTTTTACCATGAGTATTAACTTTTGCCTTTTCGGAAGAATGCTGCAGCAGGGTCAGTTTTACTGAAACAAGTCCACGGAATCCAGGAAGGAAAGAAAGAAAAGTGGGGAGAGAGAGAAGAGAGCTGGAAAGGTATGGAAAGCAGTGACAGGGAAACTGCTGTTTTGCCGAGGCCAGTTCTCTCTCCTGATGTACGTCTTATAACATAGCCCTATTGGGAGGAGAAAACCACAAAATAGATCTGTGCACTCTGGAGATGACACTGAAATTGAAAATATATCAAGATCAGCCTGGCTGCTGGGAAGAGAGAGGACATTCATTTAATTCTTCACTAATAGATGCAGCAAAATGTGTCAGAACTCCAGCAGAACTCGGCCTGAGATGCAAGGGCACGGGGTGGCTGTGGGAGCTCAACACTACTTGGCGCCAGAGATGACTCCAAGTCCGGGTAACACTGGCCTGAGCAGTAAAAGATGAGCAGATGTGGTCCAGATGGACGCTGTGGAGAGGATGCAGAGACAGGCAGGTGAGGGGAACGATGGCATGGGGACATGGGGTAAATACCAGGGTAGAAAGGCTACTGCAATAGCATGAAAAGTGTATGCAGGCCAGTGGCAGCCAGTGAGACCCTCAGGACCACACAGAAGCCCTCGTGCTCTACCCAGGCACCCAAACATGATCTCGTGACAATGGGGGAACCACCGATGAAGAGAAATCACATGGCCAGATCTGCATTTTAGAAAAAATATTATGGTCTTCAGAATGCAATTGGGAAAAGGACAAAGTGGAAGAAACAAGACCAGTTAGAAGGCACTGCAATTACATTTGAGGTGGATGGCAGGGTATGAAGACGGAAGATGTGGAGAAGGGGATGGGTCTGAGGGATGCTGAGGAGGGTGCCACGCCAAGATCTTGTTCCCAGTTGGGGGTGCAGGTGGGGAGCAGAGAACAACTAGTGATGTGTGGGCTTGGCTTTCCATCTCTGGGCCAGTGTGGTTCCTTCCAGTAAAGGAATAAAAGGAGAGAAGTTTCCATGGGAAAGTCAAGGCCAGTCTGCTTAACTGGGTTTGAGATGACTGTGGGCATGTCCAATGATGTAGTCTGGAGGATAGCTGAACATTCTGGTCTGCAGCTCTGTAGAGAGTTAAAGGTGGAAGACATGGATTTCAAGTCATTTATACAGAGGGGATAGTTGAAGTCACAGTAGGAAAAGTTGCCTGGTAGTGTGTGTAGACGGCTTTCAGACAGGACCTAGGGAAGGCATTGTGGACTTACCATGAAATTAATGAAGCCTAAGCTTCAGGGCCCCTTATGTGCATATACCTCTTCTAAATAAATATTTACTTTCATCCTTAATTTCAATGATTTTATATTCTTTTCCTTACAGAGGGCCCCCTAAGTTGTATGAACTTCAGGCTCCATAAAAGCTGGATCCCCCTATGAGGATGGACCTGGGGAGAGGAGCTCACAAAGATGGGCTGGTCAGAAGTGGAAGAAAAGATAATGAAGTTGTCTCTGAAATGCAAATTGAAACTACAGTGAGGTACCACCTCACACTGGTCAGAATGGCCATCATTAAAAAGTCTACAAATAACAAATGCTGGAGAGGGTGTGGAGAAAAAGGAACCCTCCTACACTGTTGATGGGAATGGAAATTGATGCAGCCACTATGGAGAACAGTATGGAGGTTCCTCAAAAAACTAAAAATAGAGTTGCCATTTGATTCTGCAATCCCACTCCTGGGCATATATCTGGGCAAAAATATAATTCAAAGAGATACATGCACCCCAATGTTCATAGCAGCACTATTCAGAATAGCCAAGACATGGAAGCAACCTAAATATCCATCAACAGATGAATGGATAAAGAAGATGTGGTACATATATACAATGGAATGCTACCCAGCCAAAAAAAAGAATGAAATAATGCCATTTGCAGCAACATGGATGGACCTAGAGATTATCATGCTAAGTGAAGTCAGTCAGACAAAGACAAATACCACATGATATCACTTATATGTGGAATCTAAAATATGACACAAATGAACTTATCTACAAAACAGAAACAGACTCACAGATGTACAGAACAGACTTGTGGTTGCCAAGGCTGGGTGTGGGGTGTGAGAGAGGGATGGATTGTGAGCTTGGGATTAGTAGATGCAAACTATTATATATAGAATGGATAAACAACAAGATCCTACTGTATAGCACAGGGAACTATATTCAATATCCTGTGATAAATCATAATGGAAAAGAATATGAAAAAGAATATATATATATATATATATACACACATTGTATATATATATATATACACACATTGTTTTTCATATTCTTTTCCATTATGGTGTGTATATATACACATTCCTTGTGTGTGTGTGTGTGTGTGTGTGTGTGTGTGTGTGTGTGTGTGTGTTGGGTTGGCCAGAAAGTTCGTTCAGGTTTTCCATTAGCTGTTTTGGAAAACCCAAATGAACTTTTTAGCCAACGCTGTATATATATATATATATATATACACATACATATAACTGAGTCACATTGCTGTACAGCAGAAATTAACAGAACATTGTAAATCAACTATACTTCAATAAGAAAAATAAAAAATAAATTTTAAAAAGGATGTTGTCTCTGAAGCCAAGATAGAACAGAGCTTGAAGACGAAGGCCATGGGCAACAGTGGCCCAGGTCCGAGTCACTCCAGTCAGCGAGGTCTGACAGAGCTCTGTGGTCCTTCTTGGCATTCAGTACACCCTTGAAGACAAGAGAGAGCTCCTTCCTCTGACTGGAGGGCAGGGAGGAAGGCTGTGGGCAACACAGGGAGTTGCAGGAGCTTGCACTTGGCTACCTTTATTTCTGAAAAACAAAGTGCTAGAGGAGGAGATGTGAGGAGGTGGTGAAGGCTGAGGACGGCTTCAGGATGCAACCGGAGAGGGAGCCGACCAGAGCCAAGGAGCAGAGCACGTGGGAAATGCTGAAAACCTTCAAGCCCCCTTGAGTATGATTGGATTCAACCACCTGGAAGCTCTCTTTCATCCCACTGGCCTTGATTTGGAGGGAAAGATTCCTTCAGGCCGTGCTTCTCACTCTCGGTTGCTCAGTGGAATCACTGAGTCAGTCAGTCCCACACTAGGAGATTCTGATTGAATTGGTCTGGGATGAGGTCTGGGCATTGAGAATGTTTAAAGATTGCCAGATGATTCTAATTTACAGCCAAAGTAATCCTTAGTATACTTGGCATACATTATATACCAAAAACATAACAGTCAACAAGAGAAGTTTTTCTGTGTTTAATGTTTAGCCTAAGGAAGTGAAATGTTACTGTCCCTGCTGGGAGTGCCTATTCCTGTGTCTGTCTGGTTTTTTTTCTTTCCTTTGGATATGTGTTTGCTTTGGAATCTAAGAGATAGGACATATCAGCATCTTAACAGCTAACTTGTATGTTTACTGTGTGGCAAGCATAAGAATTATCAAGTTTTATTCTCAAAACAACCCCATGAGGTAGGCAGTCACATAATCCCCACTTTACAGATCAGAAAACTGAGCCACAGAGAGATTAAAATAGCTGTTCCATAGCCACCTAGATAAGAGCACGAGAGAGAGAAACATATAGCACATCCAAAAACCTCTGGGTGGTGACCTCCCATTTAATCTAAGCAGGACTGACCACGCCACTCACTAGAAAGTCTCTCAGCTATCTTTTCCCTGCCTTTTAGAAACTTCAGCATCAAATCCCACCATATCTCTTTCTAATGTGTTTACTGTTTGGCTTAATTTGTTGATCACACATAAGAGGTGGCAATGGCATTGGCTGTAATCCAAAATCTATGCTACAGTTGTTTTACATGGATCCAAAATGTTCCTTAAACTTGGTCAGAACACACGTGGCCACTTATAGATGAAGGAGCCTTCTACAAGCTAGAGCATTTTCCCTCAAGGTCAGAAGTGCGTTCACCACTTCTACAATAGGTCATTGCTTCTCCACAAGGAAGTACAGACACTGCATGGGGTGAGACTCTGTAACACCCCCTGAGACAGCTTCCGTTAGCTCCAGTTTTACACTCAGATAAAAGTCAGTCTTCGTATGTTTCCTTAAACAAGTTTCTTTAGCTGCATACATGAATCTGCATTTGCAAGGAAAGCTTGTAAAAAGCCAAAGTCTGCATGCTAACACAGTGCACAGGAAATTTTTTTTATGCTAAAGATTTTAAAAAGTAAATACAACCCAAGAAGCAAGGAGTAGTTGGGTTTTTACCAAAGGCAGTGCCCAAATTTCTTTCTTTTCCTGTTTCTTTTGGTTTTGTGGGCTTTTCTTGTTCATTTTCTTCAGCATCATAGCCACTCTTTTCATAGTTTTTGAGTGCTTCTTGCTGAGTGAAAGATGTCATCGTGGCTTTTCTATTTTCCTCTAGAAAAGAGCCTGTTGCTTCGAGTGTTTCCAAATCATCAGCAAGGCCAGATTTGCCAAACTGGCGCTTGGGCAACCTGCATGGAAACAAAAAAACATGAGAATGAGGGGGCGAGTCCCACCTGGTGTCACTGGGCACGGGAGTTTCAGGCTTGGGTATTTCCTGATGACTTCGTTACCACATCAGCTGTTGTCCTAGGTTTGCAGAGGTGTTGGGACAGGTATCAGAATAATATGTTTAGCATTATCAACTTTACTGCTGGGATACGGGTTTAGAGGATAGGTAATGCAGTGGAATCGAAAATCGTTATTGTTTGCTCTAATACACTTACGTGATCTTTGAATTATTTTATTGGCCCTTTATTACTCTTAATATTGAAAAATAAGAAAAGAAAAACCAAACCATGTCAGAGTTGTCAAACACAGGAGCATCTGGGTCCCAATGGTTGGAGTCAAGTCAAGGATTGGCTTGTCTGTGACCTAAGGGAGACAGTTCCCCACAGGGGACAGAGCCCAGCCCTGCCCTCAGCCTACCTCTTGACAGACAGGATGGGTTGCAGCAAGGTGTCCCCTCGGCTCGGGCCTCCACACTCTTCAATGAGCTCTGGGGGTGGGTACTGGTTTGTTCCACCTAAAAATAAAATAAAATATCAAATCAAATCAAATAAAGTGTAAAATATGAAACTCAACAATAAAATGAAGTGAAAAAATGAAGTAAAATAAAGCATAAAGGACCATTAAGACATAAAACTTAAGACACAAAATAAAATCAAGTAAAGCATAAAATAAAGTAAAATATACAATAAAACAAAATAAAGAGTAACAAGATAAAATACAAAATCAAAAAAAATCCATTGACATAAAATCAAAAAATGTAAATTCAAACAAAGCATAAAATAAATACAAAAATAAAAGCAAATAAAATACAAGCAAAATAAGAGAATAAAATGCATCCTATTGTATAAGCAATATAAAATAAAATAGCATAAAAGAATAGAACGATATGAAATACAACCTACTGTAATGAAACTTAAAAAATAAACTGAAATTAAAACAGACTAAAAAACTAATCCTTTAGCCACCATCTCCCTCAAAGAAGCACTAGGCCATCAGCCAGCTATTCTCCCCTCCATCTTTTGCAAAGGTAAGGAATCTAAAGTTCAGGGTGGTCCACTGACCTTTCTAGATTCACACAGCTCATTAGTGGCAAAGCTTGGACTAGAACCAATTCATTAACATCCATACCTCTCAAGTTACAGAAGCACAAATGCTATGTCTCTACTTCTAAGATGTCCATCAGACTCCCTTTATTCCTTCAGTGACAAATGGACAGATGTTCCTCAAGGATCCCAACAGGGCTGTCACACCCGCTTATAAACTGAGAAACAGAAACTAATGTCTCCCAGCAAGGAGGACAATAAGGCCTCCCATGTCACAAGGAGGCACCCCACACATGAGTTGTTGTGGACTATGCACAGCTGGACAAAGCCCAAGACAAACTCCTGCAAATGTGACCAGCATAATACCCACCCCCAATCCTAAGCATCTCCATCATCATGCTAGGGATATAGATTTGGCACCAGTTGCCCATGAACTTGGTTCAACTGGAAGTGAGGCTACTAGAACAGGATGCAGGGAAGAATTTTGGCCAAGCTTCACTGTCATTGTGCCCTTCACTGGTGGCTTCATCTAGCCAACCTGAGGTGGGAGACCCTGGACTTCTGTCCTGTCTCCCTCACTTCCTGGCAAGTCCCTGAAGACCCTTGCTACTCAAAGTGTGGTAATCAGCATCAACCAGGAGCCTGTTAAAAATGCAGATTCTCCACTTTGCTGCAGCAGAAATTAAACACAACATTGTAAATCAACTGCACGTCAATAAAAAATTTTTTAAATGCAGACTCTCAGGCCCCAGCTCAGACCCATTGAGTCAGAATCCAAATTTTAACTAGATCCCCAGGAAATGCATGTGCATGTTAAAATCTGAGAAACACTGTTCTATAGCACTAGATTCTGAAACACTGGATACAGCAATAACAGTAACAATGTCTTATGGGTATACAGCAGTGGTGCTTTCATGCAGTTATTTGAACGTAGGCTTCACAAATAGAGAAGAGACTGTAATCCTCATTCTGGTAAATGAGAAAATCAAAAGGTTTGGTGGAAACCTGAGGCCTCCCAGCCATCAGACAAGAAACCAACGTTAGGCTTGGCAGTGTCAGGGCAACATAGCTCAGGGTTTTCAGGAAGTGGTGTGCTCCCTGGGGGCTCCCTCAGAGAATTCGGGGCTGCCTACACCTCAGCAAGATTGAAGGTGCAATGGGCACCCATTCACCCATATGCCAGGCTCTGTACGTTCCTCTCCCCACCCAGCATCCCCAGGGCTCCCCAACTGCTCACTTTTTAGGAGGTTCAGGAAGGCCTGCGTGAAGCCCCGGCCATAGGCCACCTCCACGTCTGAGAGCCCCTCAAGGTGCAGCAGGTGCTGTTCGGAGGGGCCGCTGGCCACATGGGTCCCCATGCCCAGGCCCAAGGCCAGCACAGAGTGATGCCTTTGCACTTGGCCTCCAGGGACAGAGTCCTTAGCTTCTCCCGATCCCAGCTGCTGGTCTCACTGGCCACGATGGTAGAGAGGACCTGCACTTTCCTGGGCAGCAGGGCCGCCAGGAGCACCTTCTCCAGTGTCCACTCCAAGGCATGGCCCAGAGCCGGGGCTCCCCACAGGGGGTGGTCCATGGCCTCGCAGACATGCCTCTGCATCCGGCGGCCATGCGAGGTCAGGTGGAAGCCCTTGCGCACAGGTGGCCGCCCTGTGCCCAGCCAGAAGTGGGGAGTCGTGTGTGTTACCAGGGCCATGCGGGCCCCGCAGGGGGACACGCTCGGCTGCGCAGCCACCTCCAGGTCGTCAAGCATGGTGTCCACCAGAGTCAAGGCTGTGCGGTAGAGGCCGTTGCCCACGCCGACGGAGCTGTCCACCACGAAGGCCACGTCCGCGTCCACGGCCAGCGGCCTGGGCTCGCCCAGCCCGCACTTCGGGTCCGGGCTGCACTGATCTGCGGAGGAGAGGCAGGGAGAGGCGGGGTTACCACGCGTCCTTTCCCTTCCCATGGACACACAATTCCAGGTGC
>NW_006798629.1:7011174-7047971 GCF_000442215.2 Lipotes vexillifer | reverse complement strand
CGCGCCATTCCAGGTGCTCGGTAGGGAAAGCCGCTGCTGAGGGCTGCCTGCATGGGGTTGACTCTGCCAGTAGACGGGCACTGTCAATAAATTTGCCTGTTTCCCAGAAAGAAAAGTTGAGAGTATCTGATTCCTCGGTTAATGTTTCTAACCACTAGGCCATACAGCTTCCTAATCACTAGGTTCACAGACCCCTGCCTGGTTCAATCAGGCCTGACCTCTTATGGGGGTGTGTGACCTGGGGCAGATTACTCAGCTTTCCCACAGCCTCAGTTTCCTCATATCAGATGGCGATAATGATAATAATAATAATAATAGTACCTCCCTTATGAGGTTGTTTGTGAAGTGTAACTTTAAAATGAGTTAATATATGTAAGGGCTCAGAACAACTCCTGGTGTGTAGTAAAAGCTCAGGCTCGATAAACCCCAGCTATATTTTTGCTTCTGCAGGAGGGGGATGGAGGCCCAGAGAAACCACATGTCAAATAAGACGATGGATGGGAAAGCAGTTCATCAGCTGTAATATACTCTACAAATGGCAGTTCCTGTATTTGACCCAACCAAGTTTTCAGAGCCAAATCTCTCATGGCAGTGTTAGGACTTAGTGTGGATCCAGTAAAGGGAACTATTAAGTCCCCTTTTGCTTTCACCTACAGGACTCACTCTGGCCCTGGGTGATGTGGGTGTGGATGAGAGCTCTTCACACGTGGGCATGTGTGGGTTTCAGCATCATGTTCTTTCTGGCCCAGGTCAGTGTGGGATACAATGATGGAAGCAGACTCTGAGACAGGGAACAATTTGCCAATACCCTGATGATGGCCAAAGGCAGTTCCAGGCCAAGAAACCAGGACTCTTGACCTTAGCTCAGTGGTCTTCCCTTTACACTAAGGTGTCACTGAGGAAGGAACACAAGCCCAGCCATCCACAGGAGCCTGGCAGTACAGGTAAGTAAGCAGAGCAGATCAGGGCTGAGAAGATAGGGAAGGGGCAGGGAGGGGAGGGTGGGGCACTAGCAGGCACCCGTCCCTCCAAAGGGGGCTGGCACCACTCATCTCTGGCTGACTGTGGCCACAAGTGAATGCAGTGTCTGGGATTCTCCAGATTATTCTGACTTCCTAAGAAAAACTAGAAATTCATACTTAATAGGAAATTCCCCAATTCTAAAGTTCTTCACATACAAAGCAAATACACATCTGAGCAGCAGAAGTGGCCTGTGGTCACCAGTTAATTCATCCTGTTCTGAAGACATCAGTCTGATCAGCAATGCCATCCAGGCTTACCATAGCAGAGAGTGCAGTGGGCCATGTTCTCCACGTCCTGCTGGTTCTCTGTCTCCCAGACATACAGATGAAATTTCTTGGTCCATCCATCTAGTGCCAACACATACACAAGGTTATTGTTAGCTGAACTAAATCTCAGGCCATGTTTTTCATGCATCTCCCAATTCAGATGAGAAAAATATTAATATGCTATTTTTAAAGAACACATATAATTCTCTATGTCTAAATAATTTGGGACTTCTATTCCAGTTATTATAGTCACTTAGTTCTCTAGTCCTAACCTGGTGGCTGGACTACCATTGGTGTGGGCACAGGAGCTGTGGGTCTTCAGACTCCCAATGTGTGTAAAACTCAACAAACATCAGGTTGTGCTGGAATGAGGGTAAGGGAGTTGAGGCTTCGGTCATTTATAAATTCTGTAAATCTTTAGTGATTGTCCATGGTATGTGATGCCATGTGATGGGAGTTATTAACCATGAACATGCAGACCCTTCAAGGACACGGTCATAGATCTAGGCCCTAAACCATGAGGATGGAGAGAGGCAGAGACCACCAGGGAGGCCTCTCTAGAGTATTCCTGGTGGTCAGAGCTGGGAAGAGTGAGGGGGAATCAGGGAAGGCTTTGTAGGGATGGCAAATCTGTTTATCTCCTTCACCAATCCTTTCCAATTATGATTAATTTAATAACTGATATCAGGTTTAAAAGACAAATAATATTAACAGTAATAAATCCAACAAGATCCATGTGATAACTGGCTAGATAATCAACAAACCCATTCTCTCTTCTTCTGAGGGTCACTACTAGACTACATTTCCTACCATCCCTTGCAGTTAGTTGGACCATATGACTGGGATTTAGCCAACAGCGTGTAGGTGGAAGTGATGAATGCCATTTCCAGGGCATGCACTAATCTCCACTGCCTCCTCTGACAGCCAGATGTAGAGGATCCAGAAAAGGTCTTGAAGCCCTCAGCCATGTTGGGGCCATTGACAGAAGGAACTCAGGTCCTAAATGCAGCAAAGCACCCCTTTCCTTCACCCACACACCCAAGGACCCACATCTCTGGTGACAGATGCAGAAATAACACTTTCTGGTGTTAAGCCCCTGAGACTTGGGCATGAATGGTTTCACAGTCAACCTGCCCTGGCTAATGCAGACTATTTGCAAGGTTTCCACCTCATAATGAAATTAGGAAAGTTTTCAGATGATTTCTCTCAGGAGTTGAGGTGTGGTTTGCAAACAGCTGGATATCTAAGCCTAGTCATGACCATCTCGTTGTCCACTCTGTCAAAGCATGTAGGACAGCGCCTCCCTGAGGGTCAGCCCCACCTCCTGCATTGCTGTGGCCAGGGCCAAGCCAACCTGGACCCTCCTCTGGTAGAAAGGTGCTCAGGATATGAAGATGTCGTGCCCACCCTTGGGAGTAGAGAATGGGCAGGGTCTACTCTGGAAAAGAACATTCTGTAACATACACTCCTTACAGATCATTCACTCTTCCTGTTTAGGATTGCAGCACATCCCAAACATGGTCCCTCACCTGAGCCTCCCTGATGGAAAAACACTTGTGGGGAAAGATATACAAAGAGTGGAACTTTCACTTATGCTAATGTAACACAAAACAAACATGGGAACGTTACTAAGTCTTCCATGCCAAAAACCATCTAAATTTAGGCTTTTTTCTGACTTAGAAATTCAAATCAACAAAGACTGATGAAATGGCTATTAGGTAAAAGTCTTAAGCCACTTGGAGACGCAAAAATGACACAGCCACACCTTCAAAGAGCTTAAAAACCTAAGCGGAAGGATAAACAAATAATATACAAGAAAGAAAGAGACCAGTAAAATATTTTGGGAACACAGGAAGAGGAGATTCATTTCAAAAGGAATGAATAAAAGGAACCAGATGAAGATAATGGCATCTGGCACTTTTGAGAGAATGAGTAGGATCCTTCTCTGGCAAAGAAGAAGGGAAAAGCATTACTGTGTGGAGGAACAGCAAGATAAATGCCCAGAGGTAGGCAGTGGTTATTTATGAATTCTTCTCAACGCCCCTACCCCCCAGACACTTGAGAAAATGCATCTGAAACCCTGGAACTCCCTGACAGAGGGAGGAGGCTGACAAGAACAGTGAGTGGAGAGTTGCCAACATCCAACATTCAGATCCACTTCACACGGTCATAGACCAAACAAAATGGACCTAATAAATCACCGAGGATTAGAGAAAACAAGGTCAGCATGGATATGACACATTAAGAGCTTTACTGGAAATCACATGAGGCAATCTGGAAGGCTTCTGAAACCAGGATCCACAGCAGTGCTCCAGGAGACAGGAGAAGACTGGAGTAACACAGGAACATTGACTTAACTCCAAGAGTTGTGGGGAGATGCTAAGCTGGTGTACATTATTTTTAAACCACAAGAAGCATGGCTGAGGTGTGTTATCTAATGAAGAATTGATGATAATTTTAAAGAAAGTATTTAAAGACTTCAAATAAATTCAAACATACCCTCAAGTTTGTACAAAGGTTTGGTTCACAGGAAAAATTCTATGCAGCACTAATAGACTAGGTGTCGGGAACTCGGGTCCTAGTCCTTGGCCTGCCAGAATTGGCTGTGTGGCCTTGGACAAGCCTCTGGCCTATTTCCTCAACAACAGAGTTTAGGGTAGGAGTCAATGCTGCTGAGCTTTCTTCCTATTTCAATACAGCCTGGTCCCCCGTTATTGTCCTCTGTATTTGCCTCGTGTTCAGGACACTATGTTGACTTTTCTACTCAGCTCAGCTCTTCAATCTGCTGTTTGGCTGGTTGGAAAACAACCTAATTCAACCGAATTGGAATAGCTACAAAACTTGCATCTACTTTTTAACATCTTTATTGGAGTATAATTGCTTTACATTATTGTGTTAGTTTCTGCTGTATAACAAAGTGAATCAGCTATACAGATACATATATCCCTATATCTCCTCCCTCTTGTGTCTCCCTCCACCCTCCATATCCCACCCCTCTAAGTGGTCACAGAGCACCACGCTGACCTCCCTGTGCTATGTGGCTGCTTTCCACTGGCTATCTATTTTACATTTGGTAGTGTATACATGTCCATGCAACTCTCACTTTGCCCCAGCTTACCCTTCCCCCTCCCCATGTCCTCAAGTCCATTCTCTACGTTTGTGTATTTATTCCTATCCTGTGCCTAGGTTCTTCAGAACCACTTTTTCTATTTTTTTGATTCTATATATATATATATATATATATATATATTAGCATACGGTATTTGTTTTTCTCTTTCTGACTTACTTCACTCTGTATGACAGACTCTAGGTCCATCCACCTCACTACAAATAACTCAATTTCATTTCTTTTTATGGCTGAGTAATATTCCATTGTATATATGTGCCACATCTTCTTTATCCATTAATCTGTTGTTGGACACTTAGGTTGCTTCCATGTCATGGCTATTGTAAATAGAGCTGCAGTGAACATTGTGGTACATGACTCTTTTTGAATTATGGTTTTGTCAGAGTATATGCCCAGTAGTGGGATTGCTGGGTCATATGGTAGTTCTATTTTCAGCTTTTTAAGGAACCTCCATACTGTTCTACATAGTGGCTGTATCAATTTACATTCCCACCAACAGTGCAAGAGGGTTCCCTTTTCCCCTCACCCTCTCCAGCATTTACTGTTTGTAGATTTTTTGATGATGGCTATTCTGACTGGTGTGAGGTGATACCTCATTGTAGTTTTGACTTGCAATTCTCTAATAATTAGTCATGTTGAGCATCCTTTCATATGCTTGTTGACAATCTGCATATCTTCCTTGGAGAAATGTCTATTTAGGTCTTCTGCCCATTTTTGGATTGGGTTGTTTGTTTATTTGATATTGAGCTGCATGAGCTCCATGTATATATTGGAGATTAATCCTTTGTCAGTTGCTTCATTTGCAAATATTTTCTCCCATTCTGAGGGTTGTCTTTTTTTGTCTTGTTTATGGTTTCCTTTGCTGTGCAAAAGCTTTTAAGTTTCATTAGGTCCCATTTGTATATTTTTGTTTTTATTTACATTTCTCTAGAAGGTGGGTACAAAACAATCTTGCTGTGATTTATGTCATAGAGTGTTCTGCCTATGTTTTCCTCTAAGAGTTTGATAGTGTCTGGCCTTATATTTAGGTCTTTAATTCACTTTGAGTTTATTTTTGTGTATGGTGTTAAGGAGTGTTCTACTTTCATTCTTTTACATGCAGCTGTCCAGTTTTCCCAGCACCACTTATTGAAGAGGCTGTCTTTTCTCCACTGTATGTTCTTGCCTCCTTTATCAAAGATAAGGTGACCATATGTGTGTGGGTTTATCTCTGAGCTTTCTATCCTGTTCCATCGATATATATTTCTGTTTTTGTGCCAGTACCATACTGTCTTGATTACTGTAGCTTTGTAGTATAGTCTGAAGTCTGAGAGCCTGATTCTTCCACCTCCGTTTTCATTCTCAAGATCGCTTTGGCTATTTGGGGTCTTTTGTGTTTCCATACAAATTGTGTAATATTTTGTTCTAATTCTGTGAAAAATGCCATTGGTAGTTGGATAGGGATTGCATTGAATTTGTAGAGTGCTTTGGGTAGTATAGTCATTTTCACAATGTTGATTTTTCCAGTCCAAGAACATGGTATGTCTCTCCCTCTGTTTGTATCATCTTTAATTTCTTTCATTATGGTCTTATAGTTTTCTGCCCACAGGTCTTTTGTCTACTTAGGTAGGTTTATTCCTAGGTATTTTATTCTTTTTGTTGCAATGGTAAATGGGAGTGTTTCCTTAATTTCTCTTTCAGATTGTTCATCATCAGTGTATAGGAATTCAAGAGATTTCTGTGCATTAATTTCGTATCCTGCTACTTTACCAAATACATTGATTACCTCTAGTAGTTTTCTGGTAGCATCTTTAGGAATGTATCTATATAGTATCATGTCATCTGCCAAGAGTAACAGTTTTACTTCTTCTTTTCTGATTTGGATTCCTTTTTCTTCTCTGATTGATGTGGTTAAAACTTCCAAAACTATGTTGAATAATAGTTGTGAGAGTGGGCAACCTTGTCTTCTCCCTCATCTTAGTGGAAATGTTTTTCAGTTTTTCACCACTGAGAACCACATTGCCTTTGGGATTGTCATATATGGCCTTTATTATGTTGAGGTAATTCCCTCTATGCCTATTTTCTGGAGAGTTTTTATCATAAAGGGGTGTTGAATTTTGTCAAAAGTTTTTTCTGCATTTATTGAGATTATCATATGGTTTTTAACCTTCAATTTGTTAATATGGTGTATCACATTGATTGTTTTGCCTATATTGAAGAATACTTGCATCCCTGTGATAAACCCCACTTGATTGTGGTGCATGATCCTTTTACTGTGCTGTTGGATTCTGTTTGCTAGTATTTTGTTGAGGATTTTTGCATCTATGTTCATCAGTGATATTGACCTGCAGTTTTCTTTTTTTGTGACATCTTTGTCTGGTTTTGGTATCAGGGTGATGGTGGCCTCGTAGAATGAGTTTGGGAGTGAATTCTAAAATTATGCTAAATTTTGTTAAATTACTCCTCCCGAAATCCCTTTAGCCTTCCTCTTAATATTTTCATCTGCTAAAGCTAATTGTTTTTTTCTGCATGATAGCCAGTATTCCATTCTTGGGAATTTTTCTTTTTAAGAGCAGTACACGGAAATAGAAATAGGGCCTGTTCATAAATCTCTCTCATAGTGTTCTTGTATAGATAAAATTAATTAATACGTGGAAAAAGCTTAGAACTTCTCAACTATCTTCTTTTCCTGTTTTTGTCTTTGAATTAAAATCTCATTGTGAATGGGGATTCCAGACCTTGGGCACGTTATTTAACTTCTCTGGGTCTCAGTTTCATCATCTGAAAAATGGGCCCATAATAATAGTTATCTGTTTGAGTTGTTGTAAGGATTAAATGAATCAATAAGTGGGAAGATCTCAGAATAGCACCTGGATCAATAAATGTGAGCTATTTTCCTAGCTATTGTTTCAAAGGAACAAATGCTAGGTATTTTATTAAAAAAATGAAATTCGAAATGAGGCAAACAAATTGCATTTTCCCTGTAATCCTCCACTTTTTGACTTTAAAAAAGAGGGTCACATTAAGTCTTATGTTTTGAAACATAAGGCAATTAGACAGTTCTTAATGGGATTAGGCAAGAATCGTCCAAATGCTATAATATTGCTTTATTTAGGGCTGAGGTTGATTCAGTGGATGGTTTAAGAAATCTTTCCAATATGCCCCATAACTTCCAAGCATGTTTAAATGGACGAGAATTTATGCATCTGTTTATACAATCATTTCAAATTGAACAACCATAATTTTTCTAGAAGTATGGGGGTGTTGTTCTGAAAAATAAAATAACATAGAGGTGAAAGACAAAAGCCCCACAGGTTGTCAAAGGAAGCCCTCAAGTGGATAATTCAGAAGGAAAATTACAGAACATTCCCACTCTCCTAACTGGATTCCACTAAGGATAAAGCACAGAGTAGGGAAGGTTATGAGATGCAATACGCCCAGTTGTGAAGAAATGAGGATTTGTTGAAAGTCTCTGAGGATGGGGTTTCACTGCATCTGAGCTGGCAAGTACCATTTAACAACTTTCTAAACTGTTAAATTGAAGGAACAGACTCATCCCCCAGCATCCTGGAGCAAGAATATGTCTAAGAAATGAAAAGAAGAGCAGACAGAAAGGACAGAACTGAGATGCAAGTACCTTTAAGCTGGCAGTTTCTTCTCATACACTCTGTCATTCTTTCACTCGCACCTAAAGCAGCTGAGAGGGCCAGAACATCTTGACAAAGGACCATCCAGATGCTGTCTGCCCAGGATCCCCTCTCAGAGAGCAGCACTGATGAACAATGGGGTGGGGTTAATCATAATTGTACCCTGAGTATCACTCTCCAAATGTTAGAGAAATGCCTTTTTTTTTTTTTTGGTACGCGGGCCTCTCACTGTTGTGACCTCTGCCGTTGCGGAGCACAGGCTCCGGACCCGCAGGCGCTCAGCGGCCGTGGCTCACGGGCCCAGCCGCTCCACAGCATGTGGGATCTTCCCGGACCGGGGCACGAACCCGTGTCCCCTGCATCAGCAGGCGGACTCTCAACCACTGTGCCACCAAGGAAGCCCCTGGGAAATGCCTTTTAAAAAGTAGATAATTACACCTGGATAGGAGCCTTAAATAACATCAAGTTGTGACACTCTCTCCATTTTAGAGCTGAGCAAAATGAAAGACAAAGAGACTTTTCCTACAGCACCTTGTTATTGATGAAAGAGCCAAAGACAAAAGTTCCATCTCTAATTTAAACTGTTATGTATTTGAAACAAAAGCAAAAATAAACAAATGGGACTACATTAAACTAAAAAGCTTTTGCACAGTGAAGGAAAGAAACCATCAACAAAAAGAAAAGGCAGCCTACTGAATGGGAGAAGATATTTTCAAACCATATATCCAGTAAGTATAGAAAGAACTCATATAACTCAACATCAAAAAACAAACAACCCAATTACAAAATAGGCAGAGGACCTGAATATTTTTCCAAAGACATACAGATGACATTGGATACATGAAAAGATGCTCAACATCACTAACCATCAGGGAAATCAAAACCACAATGAGATATAACCTCATACCTGTCAGAATGTCTATCATCAAAAAGAGAACAAATAGATATGGGAACATATGTATATGTATAACTGATTCACTTTGTTATAAAGCAGAAACTAACACACCATTGTAAAGCAATTATACTCCAATAAAGATGTAAAAACACCCAAAAACCCACAACATTGTAAATCAACTACCCTTGAAAATATTTTTTAAATGCAAAAAATTTTTTAAATTAATTTCATTGTGTGTGTGTACCACAGGTTCAATATATAAATTATGTCAAATTGATTACATTGTTTTTCAAAATAAAGAATTTTTGATATTAAAAAAAAAGAACAAATAACAAGTGTTTGTGAGAATGTGGAGAAAAGGGAACACTCATGCACTGTTGGTGGGAGTGTAAATTGGTGCAGCCACTGTGGAAAACTGTATAGCAGTTCCTCAAAAATTAAAAATAGAAGTACCATATGATCCAGCAATTTCACTTCTGGGTATTTACCCAAAGAAAACAAAACACAGATTCAAAAAGATATATGCACACTTATGTTCATGGCAGGATTATTTACAACAGCTACAAAATGGGAGCAACCTAAGTGTCCTTCGGTAGATCAATGGATAGAGAAGATGTTTTATTTATATATATATATATATAT
This sequence comes from Lipotes vexillifer, assembly GCF_000442215.2. Classification (NCBI taxonomy): domain Eukaryota; kingdom Metazoa; phylum Chordata; class Mammalia; order Artiodactyla; family Lipotidae; genus Lipotes; species Lipotes vexillifer. Next base: position 7,038,392 of record NW_006798629.1, on the reverse strand, counting down.
ACACACACACATAAATATATACATATACATATATAGAGATGTGTATACACACACACACAATGGAATATTACTTAGCCACAAAGAGAATGAAGTCTTGCCATTTGTGACAATATGGATGGACCTAGAGGGTATTATGCTAAGTGAAATAAGTCAGAATGGAGAAAGAAAACTACCATATGATTTCACTCATGTGTGGAATCTAAGAAACAAAAAAAAATGAACAAACATAAAACAGAAACAGACTCATAGATACCGAGAGCCAACTGGTGGTTGCCAGAGGGAGGAGGGTGGGTGGATGAGAGAAATAGGTGAGGGAGGTTAAGAGGTACAAAATTCCAGGCTTCCCTGGTGGTGAAGTGGTTAAGGATCCGCCTGCCAATACAGGGGACATGGGTTCGAGCCCTGGTCCAGGAAGATTCCACATGCTGCAGAGCAACTAAATTCCTGCACCACAACTACTGAGCCTGCACTCTAGAACCCGCGAGCCACAACTTCTGAGCCTGCGTGCCACAACTACTGAAGCCCGCACGCCTAGAGCCCATGCTCCACAACAAGAGAAGCCACTGCAATGAGAAGCCCGTGTACCACATGAAGAGTAGCCCCCGCTCACCACAACTAGAGAAAGTCCATGCACAGCAAAGAAGACACAATGCAGCCAAAAATAAATAAATAAAATAAATAAATTTATAAAAATTAAAAAAGAGGTACAAAATTCCTGTTACAAAATATATGAGTCACAGCTATAAAACATACAGTGTGGGGAATATAGTCAATAACTATGTAATATCTTTGTACGGTGACATATCATAACTAGACTTATTATGGTGACCATTTTGTATGTATAAAAATATCAAATCACTATGTTGTACACACCTGAAACTAATAAAATATTATGTCAATTATACTTCAATAAAAATAAAAAATAAAGTGTGACTTGTTTCACCCTGCCTTTACTAATCCAGAGAGTTGCCACCATCCCCCAACCCATCCCTGTCCAGACACCCTGGGAGGCAAGAGGGATTAACAGGGAACAAGGGACTCACCCTCTGCATCTTAACTTTATTTCTGAAAACTCAAGATATTTTGTCCATCCTTCCCAACAGTTCGCAAGCTGTCATGATCTTCCTATTGATTTTAGAAGCATATTCACGGCTGTGTCAACAAAATCTCTCACCTAACACTTGTGCTACACACCCAACCTTCAGAGAAAATTAAATGGTCTAACACAGCTGAATTCCTTAGCTCTTAGGTTGAACCACGACACTTCCATTTTTGCAGATCAGAAACGGTTGAATATTGGCAATGGAATGAAGCTCAGTCTGATATTCAAAAGCATCCTGAAATCACTTAAAAAGGAAATCGCCTTTCATTCTGATAAATCATCCCAGATGTTCCATGAGAATGTGTTACATGGGTTTCAGTTAGAAAAGTAAAGTCTAGAGAATAGATCAATAAATACATTGTGGTACAAATAGAAAACAAACTTATGGTTACCAAAGGGAAAAGGGGAGAGATGGATAAATTAGGAGTTGGGGATTAACATATACATACTACTATATATAAAATAGGTAACCAACAAAGATCTACTGTATAACACAGGGAACTATATTCAATATCTTGTAATAACCTATAATGGACAAGAATCTGAAAAAGAGTGTATATATATATATATATATATATATATATATATATCTGAATCACTGTGCTGTATACCTGAAACTAACACAAAATTGTAAATCAACTATACTTCAATTTTTAAAAATTATGGTATATACACACACTAGAATACTTCAGAAAAGCAGTTTAAAAAAATTGCTCATATAAACAACATGGATGAACAAAAGAACAGACATTGAGTGAAAGAAGCCAGATATAAAGAGTACATTCTGTAGGATTCAGTTTGCACCAAGGCTCAGAACAGGTGACGGAAGCCAGAAAGGTCGTACTAGAAAACGTATAGAATGCCAAAAGTATTCAATATCTCGAACCATGTCTAGGTCACAGTGCTTTAAACATATACAAAAATCCATCTAGCTGTATCCTTAAAATCAGTGCCTCTTACCCACTTTGTATATGGATGTGGATTTTATATCCCAAATAAAAAAAAGGAGAGAAAATTACAGTCTGTGGACCCCCGAGATACAGGTTAGCCTAGAGTGGTTAAGCACAGGCTGTGAAGGCAGATAAAATCGGTCAGATATTTGATCTTTGATGATATACTTAACCTCTCTCTAAGCCTCAGTATTCTTATCTCTGAAATGGAGATCACAATGACATTTACCTTATACAGTTTGGGGGATAATTCAATAAGACAGTGTTTAAAAGGCACATGGCACAGAGGCTCAAGGATGGCCAGTAGGTACCAGCAGTAGCACTGGTAGCAGAGTCTGTAATGAGACATACCCCCAACCCCGCACCTGCCCCCTCCCATGCATATACTTCAGTTTCTGGAGAATTCTTCCCCTGACCAGCTGTCACTCCTCATGTGCTCCTTGGTGGAGGGACAGGAACCAGGCACTAACCCCCAGAACCCGGCACAGCCGTGGTCCCCCACTTACCAGTAGGGCTTCTGGGAGGTTGTGGTCCTCTGTGAAGGTGATGACCGCAGAGGTGATGTCCAGCGCACTGAGCTCCGGCGTGGCTGTGCTGATGGAACCTGCATCCTGGGTCCAGCCCGCCTGGAAGAACACGGCCACCTTCCTCAGGAGGTGGCCCGTGCGCACGCGCTTGAATACATGTCTCACCACAAAACTCATGGAGTCCCCAAGGTTCCTGCTGCTAGAGGACCCTGCCAGGGCGAGTCCCCTGACCTCCTGCAGGAGCGCGGGCCTCCCCTTATGGTCGGAAAAGCGAACCACGTAATCTGTTTTGCTGTCGTAGGAGACGATGGCCACCCAGGCACCCGTGGGGCAGTTACTCCCACTGATTTCCATCTTCATCAACAGAGATAGTAAAATGCCTCTCATCCTCTCGAAATCCAACTGGGAGACGTCATTTGACAGGTCCAAGGCGAAGACCACCTCGGTCGGGAACACTGGGCATTCGGAAACACCTAGACACGTAGATACACAGATTTAGGATTGTCTATAATGTCTGTAAACGGGTGAAGGTTGGAGTGAATAAGAAGAAATGTTATCTACCTGAACAGGCTAGAAGGGAAACGATTTTGGAGAGAAAAGACGTTGTTAGTTGACATAGGCGAACCCACGTTTGCCAGCTTCAATACGAAAACCATCTCCTCTGAGAAATTCAAGCCTCTCCAAGTTCTGCCTGAGTGTGGCAGAGAGACCTCACCTTGCTCCCCAATATCCACTTTCCCTTTTTACATGGTAACAGAAACCCAGTCTCTGGCTGGGTATATGGCTACCTGGAACAAAGGGTACATTTCCCAGTTGGGTAGCATCTTACTAAGCTCTGGATAACAGAATTGGAACCATGGGAGGTACAACCTTGAAAAAGTATCCTCCTTTCCTTTACCTGCTGGCTGAAGCTTGATGGACATCTTGGACCGTGAGGTGATTTTGGAAACAGCATCCCCACCCCAGTGGCAGTTCAGGAAAATATAAAGAGGCTGCATCCCTGAGCACCTATCCCTAGGCACCATGGCACTCCATCATCCTGGGACTGGCTACTTCCAGGCTGATTTGAGGACTATGTTGGTGTCCCTGCGTTTGAGCACTGAGTCACACTGTACTGAACTTAAATCTAATACACTTAGCTACTCAGAAACTATATATACACACACATATATGTACACACATATCTTAAATTCTATATAATAAAATATAGTAATATTAGTAATTAATTATTAATATTAATCATTGTATTGTTGGCTATTGATATATTGTTTATTAATGTTAGTAATAATATTAATTGTATACTGCATATATTATGTATAAGTGTGTATACACAAGCAATATATTTTCATGGAAAATACTAGAAAACAATATATTAAAATTACCCATAATTTATCATATATATGTGTATATATGTATATCATTTGTTTTATTTTATTTTATAAGACTTGGAGCTTAGAATATGCTCTATTCTGAATCTTTTTTCACTTTATGATATTCCTTCCATCAATAAATTTAGAGCAGTATCATTTGGTCTCCTATGATGTCTCATGATTTCTTCTGCCAACATCCCTTTGTGATGAGAATACTTGAACTTGTGTATCTGTTCATTTCTGTCCAATTACAGCTCCAAATAGGTCTACAATTATGGCTTTTGATATGTATTGTCCAATGGCTCTTCAGAAAAGTTGTACCAATTGACATGCCTACATTTCTCAACTCTGGATAGGGATTTTTTTCCTCATCTTAAAAAAATTTCCAATTTGAAACAAAAAAAATCTTATTTTAATTTGTATTCTTTGACTTCTTGTGGGGCCAAACATTTTTACAGGTTTATTGTATTTTTTTCTTTTCTGAATCCTCCATTCATGTTTTTGGCCCGTTTTCAGTCTAAAAGAGTTTTTTAAACGTAGGTTTAGCAAATATGAAATATCTGTGTTTGTAGATGAAAATGATTGAGTAGCAGTGATTTTATATATTTCAACATGATAGAGTAAAGAAGTTAGGGCCTTTCCCTGGGCTCATTGCTTATATTGCATAGATTTTCCCCATTTTTCTGTTTGTTTTTGAGTTTACAGTGCTCCTGAATGTAAAAGGGGTTTAACTTTTAACTCTGAAACTCTTTTCCTTTGTGGTCAAGGTGATGGTATTATTCTTTATGATTTTTAGGAAAGAAAATTCCAGAATCTCCCTGAACAGCAACTGGATGGGAATGGACAGAATATGGGAGAGTCAGCATAATAGGGGTGGGATGATTGTGGAGAAGACCCAAACTAAGCAATTTGCCAAGTCAATGTTCACTGCCTATTGCCAGTAAGTGGAGAAATGTGTATATTATAGGATGCAAATATCCTGGAGCACATTGAAGACAAAGAATTCCAATCTGGGAATGTGACAAAGCATTACTTAAGATTTGATGATTCACAGTTCCATTTTTAAAACACAAATGTTAATTTAAAAAGACCCATTTCTTACTGAAGGTTCACTGTTGATCCCTCTTGTTTAAATGGATGAAATAAAAGAACCTGTTTTGTGATAAGAAGCACCAAGATGTGCAGGTGTGCAATTATCATTGCATTGCGTGAGGTGCCAATTGTAGAGGAATTTTTCTTCACTGGTGAGATGGCATGCCTTTCATCCACTTCATTTCTTCTAATTTAATTTAATTTTACTGAAGTATGGTTGATTTATAACATCGTTTTAGCTTCACGTGTACAGCAAAGTGATTAGTTATACACATATATGTATTATATATTCTTTTACAGATTTTTTTCCCTTATAGGTTATTACAAAATATTGAGTATAGTTCCCCTGTGCTATACAGTAGGTCCTTGTTGGTTATCTATTTTATGTATAGTAGTGTGTATATGTTAATCCCAAACTCCTAATTTGTTCCTCCCCCCTTTCCCCTTTGGTAACCATAAGTTTGTCTTCTATGTCTGTGGGTCTATTTCTATTTTGTAAATAAATTCATTTGTAACTTTTTTTAGATTCCACATATAAGTGATATCATACGAGATTTGTCTTTATCTGACTTACTTAGTATGATAATCTCTAGATCCATCCATGTTGCTGCAAATGGCATTATTTCATTTTTTTTAATGGCTGACTAGTATCCCATTGTGTATATGTACCACATCTTTGTCCATTCATCTGTGGATGGACATTTAGTTTGCTTCCAGGTCTTGGCTATTGTAAATAGTGCTGCAATGAACATTGTGGTGCATGTATCTTTTTAAATTACGGTTTTCTCCAGATGTATGACCAGGAGAGGGATTGCAGGATCGTATGGTAGCTCTGTTTTTAGTTTTTTGAGGAACCTCCATACTGTTCTCCATATCATCCACTTCACTTCTGAGACCACATTGGTGAAACTTACTTACCCAAGTGGGGACTGAGCCAAATATGTTAAATTATAAGAGCTTCCCATGATGGACCATGGCACCTCCAAACCCCAGGTGACTTATGTTCTCAGTGCATGATCCATTCCCACTTCACACCCCTGGCTCCTTTCTAGCCTTTCCCAACAACTTACAGCAATTTTCGTGAGCAAAATTGATGATTTCACAAGGCTGTTAGAAAGATGGAGAAAGAAAGGAAAGAGTACTTAATTTGAAGCATGTTCCTCCTCACCGTCATGACTTAGAAATGTCATATGGATGTTATCCCTGCCTATCTGAAGCTTTTTAATCCACAACAGAAAACCCAAAAGTTGTTACAACAGATGGAACTTTCCAGAAGTTATATTTTTGGATCCAGTGGATATTTTTTAACTATTTTATATACAATATACTGCCCAAATTATTAGAGATAGGTAGATAAGGGGAACCTTTATTTTTTTAAAAAAATCTGCCTCACAAAGGAATGGAATCAAATCTGATTTTGAAGAAGTTTAGTTCCAGGAATGTCAGCACAGAAGGCAGAAAAATGCCTGTAATTCTTGGATCTCTACCTTAGCGATTTCTGTAACATTTCTTTAGAATGACAGGCAAGACATTCTACCCCCAACACCTCCCCTAGAATTCTGTTCCATTCCTTTGATCCCTTCCTCTCTGTTCTGTTCTCCCCTTGACCCCATCACTTCCTGCTCCTCAGTTGCCCCACGTCCTTCCCTCCCCTCCCCTCAATAGTATTTTTGTACTTGTGTGACGAAAAATCATCATAAGACTGAGATCATTTTCCGGTGTGCCATAAGACACAGTGGCCTGTACTATACTATGTGTTGGCTTATGAATACTTTACAAGCAATTTTTGAACCTTACAAAAATGCTTCCCCCCCCGACTGGGATAGTAACCTCAAAGTCTTTCTTTTCATGCCCACTGGTATTTCTCAAAAACATCCAGATTTAAAATATTATTCTACTCTTTAAAATATTTAAAATATTGTTTAAATATTTAAAATATTATTCTACTCCTTTTATTTAATTTGGTTACAACCTACCAGAGTAAAGTCTATAAACTTAAAGTACTAAGAGAACTTACAAGAGGAGAAACTAAAGAATCTTTACAGATTTCTATTTTGTGAAAGTGGAAAGTTTTTTGTTTTAAAACTTACAATTAAAATCTTCATACCAGCAGAAACAACAGATTCTGTAACTATTTCAGATATTGGAATAATCAGATAGAAAATATAAAATAACTACATTTTGTATGTCTAAAGAAATAAAAGATATCCTTGAAAATATTTTTAAAAAATCTTCACCTACCATCACATCTATCACATCTTTGGGGACCTTGATGCCCTGGAAAGAACAGAAATGGGTTTCAAATGCAAGATTCTGGAAGTCCAACACATTATTCTGAAGAGTTGGCAAGAGAGTTTGAGAAAGCTCACCACACTACAGAGACCTCCTTCTGCCTTGCTCCTGGGCCTGAAGTTCTGTCTGACTCCTTAAGGAAGGAGGTCAGAGTGTCTAGGAGATGTATCCGAGACCTCAGAGTCCAGGGTGCCCAGGGAGATGCTACAGAAAGACTCTTAGGAGACCAGGTTATTTTGAGACTAAGCCACAGATTTTTTTGTTTTTTTGTTTTTTGGGGTTTTTTGTTTGTTTTAATTAATTTATTATTTTATTTTATTTTTGGCTGTGTTGGGTCTTCGTTGCTGCACACAGGCTTTCTCTAGTTGCAGCGAGCGGGAGATACTCTTCATTGTGTTGCGCAGGCTTCTCATTGCGGTGGCTTCTCTTGTTGTGGAGCACAGACTCTAGGCGCATGGACTTCAGTAGTTGTGGCTTGCAGGCTCTAGAGCACAAGCTCAGTAGTTGTGGCACATGGGCTTAGTTGCTCTGCAGCATGTGGGATCTTCCCGGACCAGGACTCAAACCAGTGTCCCCTGCATTGGCAGGCAGATTCTTTTTATTTTTTTTATAATTGTGTGTGAACTTTTTTTTAAATTTATTTATCTTATTTATTTTTTATTTTTGGCTGCATTGGGTCTTCATTGCTGCACACAGGCTTTCTCTAGTTGCAACGAGAGGGGGCTACTCTTCGCTGTGGTGCCGGGGCTTCTCATTGCGTTGGCTTCTCTTGTTGCGGAGCACAGACTCTAGGTGCACAGGCTTCAGTAGTTGTGGCTCGTGAGCTCTAGAGTACAGGCTCAGTAGTTGTGGCACACGGGCTTAGTTGCTCCACAGCATGTGGGATCTTCCTGGACCAGGGCTCGAATCCATGTACCCTGAATTGGCAGGCAGATTCTCACCCACTGCGCCACCAGGGAAGCCCCAAGCCACAGTTTAGGATCAAGTTCAGGAAAAGGCCATTCAAGATCCCAGGACCACTTATAGGCAGTCTAAAGTGGACCCCTGTCCTCCCCTACCTCTTCTCTTCAGGCCACCCACCACCACCCTATCTATTCCCTAGCATCACACAAGTCTTCCCTGGAGCCCTTCACAACAGATCTGCCTGACTCCAGCCACTCTGGGAGTCTGGAGATCTTTGTGCTTATTTGTACTCTACGAGGTAGTCATTTGTGACTTCCTGCAGCTCACTATAATCTCCTCAGCCTTTGTTTCTTTATCTGTAAAATGGGCATGGTGGTCCTTCTTCTTTTAAGATTTTTGTGCACCTCTCCAGCAAACGCTAAACTGCAGTGAAACCACCTGGTTCAACCCACAGCTGACTCACTGCACCTTCCTTCACGGATGATGGCCTCATCTCTTAGGACAGGCATGGGGCAAAGCGACAACCACCTCTAGTCTTTCCTTTCATACCAAATGACCTTCTAGGGAATTTTACAAATATCTGTGGGCTTTCAACATTATCAGTGTGGTTAAGATTATATAAATATCATATTTTGTTAGGATTTCTTTCTGGTTTTTGTATAAATGTTGCCGCTCATCTTGTTTACACTGATAAACACACTCTCCAGTGAGTTTTATGTATTGTTTTATGTACTTAGACAGATCCATGAATCTCCAGCCACTCCACATATTCCCCATGTTCAAGTCAAAATATGTATATTTAATAAATACTATACTGTGTAAGAACTTGAAGCTAATGTCCTCTAAATTAAATTTGGCCCATTCCCTATATAGCTCCTCCTGTGCATTTTAAATGTTTATTTCTTCTTAGAGATGTCTCATCAAATCCTTATTCAATTTTACACAAAGGTTGAAAATAAAAGAAAGGAGAAATCCATGTTACCACTGGTCCTGGAGGGCCTGGGTCACCTGGAGTTCCAACGAATCCAGGAAGTCCAGCATTACCCTAAAAATGACCAAACCAAAGAGATAAGCTTCCCCCTTGAACACGACTTGATTAAAACCAATAGACCCACCTTGAGATTCCAAGTTGTCATTATATCTGAGTCTAATGAGTCTGCTATGGACCAGTTAGTTCATGAACCGTCATCAGTAGAGTGAGACACGGAGACTGGGTGGGGGAGGCGGGGATGGGGGGGGTCTTTGTGGGAACCATCTAAGTCCCCCCTATACACACCTAACCCCAGCCAACATGTGTAAATTCACACAAACACTTCTAAACAGAGCCTTAAAGTATGTCTCGATATTCAGCTGAGGCTCCAGGTCATATAATTAAATGAATGCAGGAAATGTGTATTGAAGGCCAGGCATCAGGAGAAAGGAATCTTCTGGTCTTCAGTGTCTCAGAAAAGGTCTATGCTGACCATGGACTCACTGCTTATCTGACAGGGATTTGAACTGACACAGCATTATCTGAGTATAATTGATGCTTTATCTTTTTTTAATTTTAAAACAAGAGAGAGAAGTTTAGCTGAGCAGGGTAATATTAGCCAGTAGCAAGCCAAGTTAGGCATAGTTCTAATTTTTCTTTATGTCCTTGCCAGTTTATGAAAATACCAGTTATTGGGTGCCCAGACAATATACATTCTCTTTCCGTTCCTCTCTTCTACGTTGAACACTAGTCCATGTTCTTTTCCCAGAAGGCCTTGCTCTCTAATGTATATCAGCTAAACACTACCAAGTTGTTAGGTATCTGCAGGGTTACTCTTTCCAAAAAGAGATGGTAGTGATTGTGGCTCTTCAATACTGAATCTTCCAAACCTGAAGGAATGGGTTTTATTGGTAGACTCTATAAAGCACAGAGAAAAACATGACTAAGTCCACTAAGATGGCAGCCACATTCTTGAGAGTTTAGTCCTAGAATAGCTAAGAGAAAGTAAAGGCTTGGAAGAATCTTAAAGAAACAGTAATATTTGCCCTGCAGCTAAACCAATACTTTTTCAAATGATGTCTAGATTTACCAAAGACAGAGGTGTCTCCAAACTTGTTCTTTAAAAGGTTGATACTACATAACTGAAACTCCAACTTGAATTTTCTGTTGTTATGGTTTGGTGAGCTGCATTTGCATTCAGAAGATATATGATAATGGGACTAAGTGGGGAGTGACCAGGAAGGTGTAGAATATTCTGACGAGGACATGGGCTTCCTGCTAAGAAGTCCATTAACCCAGTGGAAGTATAGTCCTGTGAGTAGACTGTCATGATGTGGGCCTCTATAGATCTGGGGAAATTCCTTTGGTTCTTACCCTCTTCCCTCCGATTCCCTTTGCCCCCTTCTTTCCTTGGTGGCACAGGTCACCAACTTCTCCCTTAATAGAATCAAAAGTAGAACCATGAGTGTAAAGAAAAATAAGTACAAATAACTGACACATGCTGCATACCAGACGTCAGGCCCAGAAAGATATCTTCTTACTTGTGCGCCAGGGTAGCCAGGAAATCCGGGTTCCCCCTAGTGTCAGAAATGAGATAAGGTCTTGTTTAGTGTCATGCGATTAAGTCTTTCTTTGACATTCCTTGGGGGGAAAAGAAGATACTATAATTTTGAGAAAACAAACTCAAAGCAGGTGCCAGAAAAAACAACTATCGCAAAGGCTGTTGTCTTAAACTACTCCCAGGTGGCCGTATTTTATTTCTATAATTCAATGCAAAGCAACATGCAAGTGATTTTTACAAATTCTTCCTCCCTCCTTGATATATTGTGTAATAAAACTTTCTTCTTGTGCATTTTTATTTATCTATCAGTTTAAATAACCAGAGATATGATCCAATTGAAACCAAGGGAAGGGCTACCAAATTGACTGCTGGGAAGCAGATGATCATTGTCAGACCAAAGACATACTACCAAGCAAGTATTCACTCAAGAAGTATTTATTTAACACCTACTATGTTCCAGGCATGTCTCTAGGTGTTGGGAGTTCCATTGTGAACAGAACAAAGACCCTGCCATCAAGGAACTTACCTGCTAGTGAGAAAGAGATGTAAAATCTACTAGGGTGAGATCAATGCTATTCCAGAAAAAGGATTAAGAAATAAAGAATGTAAGGGTGAGGGGTTAGCCATTTTATATAAGGGGGTCAGGCAAAACCGTTTTGTAAAGGTAGCATTTGGGTAAAGACCAGCATGAATTCAGGAAGCAAGCCAAGCAGATGTGTGGAAGTAGAGCATCCCAGGCAGAGGAAAGAGTATGTGAAAACCATAAACAAGGGTATGAATGTGTGCTGTGTTTGACCAACAATGAAGCAGAATAATGGGATGGGGAGGGGCAGATTATGTAAAATCTTGTGGGCCACATAACAGTGGGGTTAACTCTGAATGCCATTGGGAGCCATGGCTGGGTTTTGAGTAAAAAAGTGACATGACCTGCCTCTGTATTTACAAGATGGCTCTGGTGTCTTCAAAGAAAGCTAACTAGAAGGGCAGAAGCAGGGGGAACAGTTAGGTGGCTCTGACACTAATCCAGGTGCTAAATCATGTTGGCTTGCCCAGAGTGTAGCAGTGGTGGTGGTGAGACAGAATGACAGCTGGATATATTCTGAAGATAGACTCACCCTTAAGTGTTGATGGATTAAATGTAAGGGGTGAGAGAAAGAGACTTATTAAAGATGAAACAAGCATCTGTTTTAAGTAACTGGAGGGATGGAGTCTCCGCATCCCGAAATGGGGAAGGCAGGAGGAAGGGCAGGTGAATCAGTTTGGGCTGACTGGATGTTTGATGATATTAAAGGATCATTGCTCATTCTTAGGTGTGATGATGGTATTGTGGTTATATTTTTAAAGAATCTTTTAGAGATGCAAGCTGAAATATTTATGCATGAAATATATGATATCTGGGATTTGCTTCAAAATAATTGGTGGGGGAGTGGGAAAATGTGAGTGGGACTATAAATAAAACAAAACTAAATTGGCCAAGCGTTTTTCATTGTTTGAGCTAGGTAATATGTACACAGGGGGAGGTATCATCATATTAGTCTCTCCACTTGTATATATGTTTGAATTTTTCCATAACAAAAGATTAGAAAACAAAAGAAGAAGAAAAAAGTTGCTTGGGGACATGCCAACTTTCAGGTGCCTATGAGATAAGCAAGTGGAAACATATTTGGAGCTTAAGAGATTGGTCCAAGCTAGAGAAGTAAACTGAGATCAGAGGACAGATGGCACTTGATGCCACGAGACTGAATAAGGTCACCTGAGGAGTGAGTAACGAGGGAGAGAAATATGAGGATAGCATCTTGAGTCCTCAACATTTAGAGCTCAAGAACATTCAGAAGATCCAGCCAAGAGCAGCCAGTGAAAACCAAGGAAGTGGTATGTGCTGGAAGTTGAGTGAGCAAAGGTTTAAAGAACAAGCCCATTATCGTCTCTGTCAAATGCTGCTGACACGGAACACAATGAGGGCAGAGAACTGACCACTGGACTTAGCACCATGGGTTTTTCTGTTTTTTGTGTTTTTTTAAAAAATATTTTGATCTAATTTATTTTCTTTCTTTCTTTATTTTCAGCTGTGTTGTGTCTTCGTTGCTGCACATGGGCTTTCTCTAGTTGCAGTGAGCGGGGGTTACTCTCCGTTGTGGTGCGTGGGCTTCCCATTGCGGTGGCTTCTCTTGTTGCAGAGCACGGGCTCTAGGTGCATGGGCTTCAGTAGTTGTGGCACGAGGGCTCAGTAGTTGTGGCTCATGGGCTCTAGAGCGCAGGCCCAGTAGTTGTGGTGCACGGGCTTAGTTGCTATGCGGCATGTGGGGTCTTCCCAGACCAGAGCTCGAACCCCTGTACCCTGCCTTGGCACACAGATTCTTAACCACTGTGCCACCAGGGAAGCCTCTGGGTTTTTTTCTTCTAATTTTTATTTTATATTGGAGCATAGTTGATTAGCAGTGTTGTGTTAGTTTCAGGTGTACAGCAAAGTGATTCATTTATATATATACATGTATGTATTCTTTTTCAAATTCTTTGTCCATTTAGGTTATTACAGAATATTGAGCAGAGTTCCCTGTGCTATACAGTAGGTCCTTGTTAGTTACCTATTTTAAATATTGTAGGGTGTACATGTCAATCCCAATTTCCCAATCAGTCCCTCCCCCTGCCTTCCCGCCCTCAACGCCAGGAAACGTAAGTTTCTTCTCTAAGTCTGTTTCTGTTTTGTAAATAAGTTCATTTGTTTTGGGTTTTTTTTTTTTGGTATGCAGGCCTCTCACTGTTGTGGCCTCTCCCGTTGCGGAGCACAGGCTCCGTACATGCAGGCTCAGCGGCCATGGCTCACGGGCCCAGCTGCTCCACGGCATGTGGGATCTTCCCGGACCGGGGCACAAACCCGTGTCCCCTGCATCGGCAGGCGGGCCCTCAACCATTGCGCCACCAGGGAAGCCCTGTATCATTTTTTTGATTCTTCATATAAGCAATAAATGATATTTGTCTTTCTCTGTCTGACTTACTTCTCTTAGTATGATAATCTCCAGGTCCATCCATGACATGCAGATGGCCAAGAGGCACATGAAAATATGCTCAACATCACTAACTTTTAGAAAAATACAAATCAAAACTACAATGAGATATCACCTCACACCAGTCAGAATGGCCATCATCAAAAATCTACAAACAATAAACGCTGGAGAGGCTACGGAGAAAAGGGAACCCACCTACACTGTTGGTGGGAATGTAAATTGCTACAGCCACTATGGAGGACAGTATGGAAGTTCCTTAAAAAACTAAAAATAGAGCTACCGTATAATCCTGCAATCCTACTTTTGGGCATATATCCGGAGAAAAACATGGTTCGAAAGGATACAGGCACCCCAGTGTTCACTGCAGCACTGTTTACAATAGCCGAGACATGGAAGCAACCTAATGTGCATTGACAGATGAATGGATAAGAAGCTGTGGTTCATATATAAAATGGAACATTACTCAGCCATCAAAAATAATGAAACAATGTCATTTGCGGCAGCATGGAGCACTATCGGTTTTACCTCTACTGAAGCAGATATGGTTGAGCAAGGAGGGCCAAAGGGTGAAGGCTCAACTGTCATCAGTTACAGAGAACAAGAGGAGAGAAAGTAGTGTTTCTAAACCTTGACATTACTGACATTTTGGACCTCATGGTTCTTTGCTGTGAAGGGCTATCCTGTGTACCCCAGGATGAAAACACCTCTGGTCTCTACATACTAGATGCCAGTAGCCTCTCTTGCCACAGTTCTTTTTTTTTTTTTTTTACTTTATTGGAGTATAATTGCTTTACAATGGTGTGTTAGCTTCTCCTTTATAACAAACTGAATCAGCTACACATATACATATATCCCCATATCTCCTCCCTGTTGCATCTCCCTGCCATCATCCCACCCCTCTAGGTAGTCACAAGCACTGAGCTGATCTCCCTGTGCTATGTGGCTGCTTCCCACTAGCTATCTATTTTACATTTGGCAGTATATATAAGTCCATGTCACTCTCTCACTTCATCTCTGTTTACCTTCCCCCTCCCCGTGTCCTCAAGTCCATGCTCAACATGTGCATCTCTATTCCTGTCCTGCCCCTAGGTTCTTCATAACTTTTTTTTAAGATTCCATATATATGTGTTAGCATATGGTATTTGTTTTTCTCTTTCTGACTTACTTCACTCTGTATGACAGACTCTAGGTCCATCCACCACACTACAAATAACTCAGTTTCATTTCTTTCTATGGCTGAGTAATATTCCATTCTATATATGTGCCACATGTTCTTTATCTATCATCTGTCGATGGACACTTAGGTTGCTTCCATGTCCTGGCTATTGTAAATAGAGCTGCAATGAACATTGTGGCACATGACTTTTTTTGAATTATGGTTTTCTCAGGATATATGCCCAGGAGTTGGATTGCTGGGTCATATGGTAGTTCTATTTTTAATTTTTTAAGGAACCTCCATAATGTTCTCCATAGTGGCTCTATCAATTTACATTCCCACCAACAGTGAAAGAGGGTTCCATTTTCCCCACACCCTCTTCAGCATTTATGGTTTGTAGATGTTTTATGATGGCCATTCTGACTGGTGTGAGATGATACCTCAACGCACTTTTGATTTGCATTTCTCTAATGATTAGTGATGTTAAGCATTCTTTCATGTGTTTGTTGGCAATCTGTATGTCTTCTTAGTAGAAATGTCTATTTATGTCTTCTGCCCATTTTTGCATTGGGTTGTCTATTTTTTTGATATTGAGCTGCATGAGCTGCTTGTAAATTTTGGAAATTAATCCTTTGTCAGTTGCTTCATTTGCAAATATTTTCTACCATTCTGAAGGTTGTCTTTTCATCTTGTTTATGGTTTCCTATGCTGTGCAAAAGCTTTTAAGTTTCATTAGGTCCCATTTGTTTATTTTTGTTATTATTTCCATTTCTCTAGGAGGTAGGTCAAAAAGGATCTTTCTGTGATTTATGTCATAGAGTGTTCTGCCTATCATTTCCTCTAAGAGTTTTACAGTGTCCAGCTTTACATTTAGGTCTTTAATCCATTTTGAGTTTGTGTATGGTGTTTGGGAGTGTTCCAATTTCATTCTTTTACATGTAGCCGTCCAGTTTTCCCAGCACCACTTATTTAAGTGGCTGTCTTTCTCCATTTTGAGTTTGTGTATGGTGTTTGGGAGTGTTCCAATTTCATTCTTTTACATGTAGCCGTCCAGTTTTCCCAGCCCCACTTATTTAAGTGGCTGTCTTTCCTCCATTATATATTCTTGTCTCCTTTATCAAAGATAAGGTGACCTTATGTGCATGGGTTTATCTCTGAGCTTTCTATCCTGTTCCATTGATCTATATTTCTGTTTTTTTGCCAATACCATACTGTCTTGATTACTGTAGCTTTGTAGTATAGTCTGAAGTCAGGGAGCCTGATTCCTCCAGTTCTGTTTTTCTTTCTTAAGATTGCTTTGGCTATCGGGGTCTTTTGTGTTTCCATACAAATTGTGAAATTTTTTGTTCTAGTTCTGTGAAAAATGCCAGTGGTAGTTTGATAGGGATTGCATTGAATCTGTAGATTGCTTTGGGTAGTAGAGTGATTTTCACAATGTTGATTCTTCCAATCCAAGAACATGGTATATCTCTCCATCTGTTTGTATCATCTTTAATTTCTTTCATCAGTGTCTTATAATTTTCTGCATACAGGTCTTTTGTCTCCTTAGGTAGGTTTATTCCTAGATATTTTATTCTTTTTGTTGCAATGGTAAATGGGAGTGTTTTCTTGATTTCACTTTCAGATTTTTCATCATTAGTGTATAGGAATGCCAGAGATTTCTGTGCATTAATTTTGTATCCTGCTACTTTACCAAATTCATTGATTAGCTCTAGTAGTTTTCTGGTAGCATCTTTAGGATTCTCTATGTATAGTATCATGTCATCTGCAAACAGTGACAGCTTTACTTCTTCTTTTCCGATTTGGATTCCTTTTATTTCCTTTTCTTCTCTGATTGCTGTGGCTAAAACTTCCAAAACTATGTTGAATAAGAGTGGTGAGAGTGGGCAACCTTGTCTTGTTCCTGACCTTAGTGGAAATGCTTTCAGTTTTTCGCCATTGAGGATGATGTTGGCTGTGGGCTTGTCATATACGGCCTTTATTATATTGAGGAAAGTTCCCTCTACACCTACTTTCTGCAGGGTTTTTATCATAAATGGGTGTTGAATTTTGTCAAAAGCTTTCTCTGCATCTATTGAGATGATCATATGGTTTTTCTCCTTCAATTTGTTAATATGGTTAATCACATTGATAGATTTGCGTATATTGAAGAATCCTTGCATTCCTGGAATAAACCCCACTTGATCATGGTGTATGATCCTTTTAATGTGCTGTTGGATTCTGTTTGCTAGTATTTTGTTGAGGATTTTTGCATCTATGTTCATCAGTGATATTGGCCTGTAGTTTTCTTTCTTTGTGACATCCTTGTCTGGTTTTGGTATCAAGGTGATGGTGGCCTCGTAGAATGAGTTTGGGAGTGTTCCTCCCTCTGCTATATTTTGGAAGAGTTTGAGAAGGATAGGTGTTAGCTCTTCTCTAAATGTTTGATAGAATTCGCCTGTGAAGCCATCTGGTCCTGGGCTTTTGTTTGTTGGAAGATTTTTAATCACAGTTTCAATTTCAGTGCTTGTGATTGGTCTGTTCATATTTTCTATTTCTTCCTGATTCAGTCTTGGCAGTTTGTGCATTTCTAAGAATTTGTCCATT
The DNA here is from genome assembly GCF_000442215.2 of Lipotes vexillifer. Classification (NCBI taxonomy): domain Eukaryota; kingdom Metazoa; phylum Chordata; class Mammalia; order Artiodactyla; family Lipotidae; genus Lipotes; species Lipotes vexillifer. The sequence continues at coordinate 7,020,878 of NW_006798629.1, read as the reverse complement.
TCTTCCAGATTGTCCATTTTATTGGCATAGAGTTGCTTGTAGTAATCCCTCATGATTTTTTTTATTTCTGCAGTGTCAGTTGTTACTTCTCCTTTTTCATTTCTAATTCTATTGATTTGAGTCTTCTCCCTTTTTTTCTTGATGAGTCTGGCTAATGGTTTATCAATTTTGTTTATCTTCTCAAAGAACCAGCTTTTAGTTTTATTGATCTTTGCTATTGTTTCCTTCATTTCTTTTTCATTTATTTCTGATCTGATTTTTATGATTTCTTTCCTTCTGCTAACTCTGGGGTTTTTTTGTTCTTCTTTCTCTAATTGCTTGAGGTGCAAGGTTAGGTTGTTTATTCGAGATGTTTCCTGCTTCTTAAGGTGGGCTTGTATTGCTATAAACTTCCCTCTTAGAACTGCTTTTGCTGCATCCCATAGGTTTTGGGTCGTTGTATCTCCATTGTCATTTGTTTCTAGGTATTTTTTAATTTCCTCTTTGATTTCTTCAGTGATCACTTCGTTATTAAGTAGTGTATTGTTTAGCCTCCATGTGTTTGTATTTTTTACAGATCTTTTCCTATAATTGATATCTAGTCTCATGGCGTTGTGGTCGGAAAAGATACTTGATACAATTTCAATTTTCTTAAATTTACCAAGGCTTGATTTGTGACCCAAGATATGATCTATCCTGGAGAATGTTCCATGAGCACTTGAGAAAAATGTGTATTCTGTTGTTTTTGGATGGAGTGTCCTATAAATATCAATTAAGTCCATCTTGTTTAATGTATCATTTAAAGCGTGTGTTTCCTTATTTATTTTCATTTTGGATGATCTGTCCATTGGTGAAAGTGGGGTGTTAAAGTCCCCTACTATGATTGTGTTACTGTCGATTTCCCCTTTTATGGCTGTTAGCATTTGCCTTATGTATTGAGGTGCTCCTGTGTGGGGTGCATAAATATTTACAATTGTTATATCTTCTTCTTGCATTGATCCCTTGATCATTATGTAGTGTCCTTCTTTGTCTCTGGTAATAGTCTTTATTTTAAAGTCTATTTTGTTTGGTATGAGAATAGCTACTCCAGCTTTCTTCTGACTTACATTTGTATGGAATATCTTTTTCTATCCGCTCACTTGCAGTGTGTACGTGTCTGTAGGTCTGAAGTGGATCTCTTGTAGACAGCATATATATGGGTCTTGTTATGGTATCCATTCAGCCAGTGTATGTCTTTTTGTTGGAGCATTAATCCATTTACATTTAAGGTAATTATCGATATGTATGTTCCTATTACCATTTTCTTAATTGTTTTGGGTTTGTTATTGTAGGTGTTTTCCTTCTCTTGTGTTTCCTGCCTAGAGAAGTTCCTTTAGCATTTGTTGTAAAGCTGGTTTGATGGTTCTGAATTCTCTTAGCTTTTGCTTTTCTGTTAAGGTTTTGATTTCTCCATCGAATCTGAATGAACGCCTTGCTGTGTAGAGTAATCTTCATTGTAGGTTTTTCCCTTTCATCACTTTAAATATGTCCTGCCACTCCCTTCTGGCTTGCAGAGTTTCTGCTGATTGATCAGCTGTTAACCTTATGGGGATTCCCTTGTATGTTATTTGTTGGTTTTCCCTTGATGCTTTTAATATTTTTCCTTTGTATTTAATTTTTGATAGTTTGATAAATATGTGTCTTGGTGTGTGTCTCCTTTGATTTATCCTGTATGGGGCTCTCTGTGCTTCCTGGACATGATTAACTATTTCCTTTCCCATATTAAGGAAGTTTTCCACTATAATCTCTTAAAATATTTTCTCAGTCCCTTTCTTTTTCTCTTCTTCTTTTGGGACTCCTATAATTCCAATGTTGGTGTGTTTAATGTTGTCCCAGAGGTCTCTAAGACTGTCTTCAACTCTTTTCATTCTTTTTTTTTTATTCTGCTCTGTGATAGTTATTTCCATATTTTATCTTCCAGATCACTTATCCATTCTTCTGACTCAGTTATTCTACTATTGATTCCTTCTAGAGAATTTTAAATTTCATTTATTTTGTTGTTCATCATTGTTTGTTTGCTCTTTATTTCTTCTAGTTCCTTGTTAAACATTTCTTGTATTTTCTCCATTCTAAGAATTTGGATCACCTTTACTATCATTACTCTGAATTGTTTTTCATGTAGACTGCCTATTTCCTCTTCATTTGCTTGACCTAGTGTGTTTTTTCCTTGCTCCTTCATTCACTGTGTGTTTCTCTGTCTTCTCATTTTGCTTAACTTACTGTGTTTGTGGTCTCCTTTTCTCAGGCTGCAGGTTCATAGTTCCCATTGCTTTTGGTGATTGCCTCCAGTGGGTAAGGTTGTTGCAGTGGGTTGTGTTGTCTTCCTGGTGGAGGGGACTGGTGCCTGTGTTCTGGTGGATGAGGCTGGATCTTGTCTTTCTGGTGGGCAGGACCACATCCGGTGGTGTGTTTTGGGGTGTCTGTGACTTTATTTTGATTTTAGGCATCCTCTCTGCTAATGGTTGGGGTTGTGTTCCTGTCTTGCTCGTTGTTTGGCATAGGGTGTCTAGCACTGTAGTTTGCTGGGTTTTGAGCGGAGCTGGGTCTTAGCATTGAGTTGGAGATCTCTGGGAGAGCTTTCGCCATTTGATATTATGTGGAGCCTGGAGGTCTCTGGTTGACCAATATCCTTTACTCAGCTCTTCCACCTCAGAGGCACAGGCCTGACAGCCAGCCTGAGCACCAAGACCCTATGAGCCACACAGCTCAGAAGAAAAGGGAGAAAAAAAGAAAGTCACAGAAAAATAAAATAAAATTAAATTAAAAGGGTATTCAAATAAAAAATAATTTTTAAAAATAAAAAACTTAAAAAGTAATAAAAAAGAAAGAAAGAAGAGAGCAACCAAACCAAAAAACAAATCCACCAATGATAAGTGTTAAAAAATATACTAAAAAAACAAACAACAAAAACCTGGACAGGCAGAACCCTAGGACAAATGGTAAAACAAAGCTGGACAGACAAAATCACACAAAGAAGCATACACATACACACTCACAAAAAGAGTAAAGGAAATATATATATAGTTGCTCCCAAAGTCCACTGCCTCAAGTTTGGGATGATTCATTGTCTATTCAAATATTCCACAGATGCAGGGCACATCAGGTTGACTGTGGAGATTTAATTCACTGCTCCTGAGGCTGCTGGGAGAGATTTCTCTTTCTCTTCTTTGTTCCCACAGATCCGGGGTTCAGCTTTGGATTTGGCTCTGCCTCTTTCTTTAGGGTGCCTGAGGGCGTCTGTTCTTCGCTCAGACAGTAAGGCTTTAAAGGAGCAGCTGATTAGGGGGCTCTGGCTCTCTCAGGCCAGGGGGAGGGAGGGGTACAGAATGCAGGGGGAGCCTGCAGTGGCAGAGGCCGGCGTGACATTGCAACAGCCTGAGGCACACCATGTGTTCTCTTGGGGAAATTGTCCCTGGATCACGGGACCCTGGCAGTGGCGGGCTGCACAGGTTCCTGGGAAGGGGTGTGTGGATAGTGACCTGTGCTTGCACACATACTTCTTCGCCTTAGCGTTTCAGGCCCGTCTCTGTGGTCCACGCTGATAGCTGCGGCTTGCGCATGTCTCTGGAGCTTGTTTAGGTGGTTCTGTGAATCCCCTCTCCTCATGCACCCTGAAACAATGGTCTCTTGCCTCTTCGGCAGTTCCAGACTTTTTTCCGGACTCCCTCCCAGCTTGCTGTGGCGCACTAGCCCCCTTCAGGGTGTGTCCGCGCAGTCAACCCCAGTCCTCTCCCTCAGTTCTGATCTCTCAAGCCCGAACCTCAGCTCCCAGCCCCCGCCCAACCCGACGGGTGAGCAGACAAGCCTCTCAGGTTGGTGACTGCTGGTCAGAACCAATCCTCTGTGCGGGAATCTCTCCGCTTTGCCCTCTGCACCTCTGTTGCTGTGCTCTCCTCTGTGGCTCCAAGGCTTCCCCTCGCCACCCCTGTCTCTGCCAGTGAAAGGGCGTCTTAGTGTGTGGAAACATTTCCTCCTTCACAGCTCCCTCCCGGAGGTGCAGGTCCCATCCCTATTCTTTTGTCTCGGTTTTTCTTTTTTCTTTTGCCCTACCCAGGTACGTGGGGAGTTTCTTGCCTTTTGGGAAGTCTCAGGTCTTCTGCCAGCATTCAGTAGGTGTTCTGTAGGAGTTGTTCCACATGTAGATGTATTTCTGTTGTATTTGTGGGGAGGAAGGTGATCTCCACGTCTTACTCTTCTGCCATCTTGAAGGTCTCTCTCCTCTTGCCCCAGTTCTGACAAACAGCACATCTCTAGATACTGCCAAATGTCCCCTGGAGGGTAAAATCACCCCTTATTGAGAACCACTGGTACAGACTACTCCTTCAAAGAGTTTTATCAGAGAGAAATGGGGTGATGGGAGTATGTAATTAAATGAGGGTTTTTTTGTTTTGTTTTGTTTTCAGATGGAAGATATTCCCACCTTTTTGTATACTGCTGGGAATGGCCTATGGTGAGGGAAGAAAATTTGATGATGCAGAAGAGAAAGGCAACACTTGCAAGAGCTAGGGCTCTTGGAAGCAAAAAGAGAATGGAATCCAGTCCACAAGAGGAGAGATGAGGCACACAGACACATAAGGGCACTGACTCTCATCCAGTGCAGTGGAAGGGAAGGCAGGACATGTAATCACGGAGGCAAGCAGGTGGCCTCCATTGTGGTGGATGTATGTAGCAGTTTTCTTCTCAATGCTTCTATTTAATTAATGATATAGGAAGCACAGTCATCTGCTGAGAATGTAGAAGAGAAAGCAAGTCTTGGAGGTTTTAGGGGAGAGGAGAGGGTATAAAATAGTCAACTTGGAGGGAAGAAGAGTGAACTGACTAGGAAAACGTTGTCAGCTAAGCAACCGTAGGGCCATAAGGGAGACCATGATGTGTTGCCAGGAAAAAATCATGCAAATGTAGACTGAATCTCTGTGTTCCAGTGTTAACTCTATCACCGTGAGCACAGACTGCCCTTGTGCTTAGCTCACAGCTGGCATGTGGCTCAAAATGTGCCCGTTTAAATTCTACCCAGAATTCCCTGCTATGCAATCTCTCTCCTAAAGAAGACAGACTTAATTTGCCAGGATGGGGCTCCAGTGGCTAGCTTTTACACTCAGCTCTGTCTCTAGCTGTGTGACCATAAGCAGGTTACTTCACTTCTCTGAGTCTCCATGTTCTAATCTGTAAATAGATAAGGCTAAGCTAGATGATCACCCCATTGTCCCATCATTCCACAGATATTTACCAAGACCTTACTGTGTTTGGGGCCCTTTCCTGCTTGATAAAATGGCAGTGGTGTCATCCTGTAGCCATAAGGGAAACAAGAGAATTGAGACAAGTCAGCCCAGAGTCCTGTTCAGTAGCTGAGCATTACTACACATTCCAGTGATTTCCTAGTTTGTGAGGCAATAAATGTAACTCATAGACTGAAGAATAACTGTAGCTAATGACATTTGATTCATTCAGCAAGGTTCACGTGGCTTCCATGTTTCAAAACCTCTGTCAGTGACCCATGAACTACATGTTAAAATACCAGCTTCTTATAGGAGTGGAAATATTCAAATATACTTATTGAACACCTACTCTCTGCCAGGCTTTATTCCAGCAATACAAAAATGAATAAAATGTCTAGAAAAATGATACAAATGAACTTATTTACAGAAATAGACTCACAGACATAGAAAACAAACTTACCAAAAGGGAAAGTTTGGGAGGGATAAATTAGGAGTTTGGGAGTAACCTATGCACACCACTTTATATAAAATAGATAACTAAAAAAGACCTACTGTATAGCACAGTGTACTGTACTCCAAAACTTGTAATAACCTATAATGGAAAAGAATGTGAAAAAGATTTATATATATATATATATATATATATATATATCACTTTGCTATATACCTGAAACTAACACAATGGCAATTTTTAAAAATAAATTAATTTAAATAAATTAATTAATTAAATACTTAAGAAATTTTAAATGAATAATATGCAAGCCTGCTGTCAAGTTCACAAACTGGAAGTAGACACAGGGATAAATTATAATACAACCTAGATGGGAAAGGCTACTGTAGAAATATCAACAATGGGCTTTAGGAACACAGAGCATAGCACAACAATTTCTGTCTGGGGAAGCCCAATAGGGCATCCACAAGGAGAAACTGATATTTGAGTTGGTTTAAGAAAAGGAGTAAAAATGGTCCAAAAGAGGGAGATGGGGAAGGACATCCCAAATAGAGGCAAGAGCGTTCACAAAGGCAAGGAGTTGGGACAGGGTCTGGCATGCCTAGAGCTGGGGTGGGGCCATCTGGCACAGGTGGAAGATGACGTAAGGAATTTGGTTTTTCAATAAGGGAGTAACAAACCCAGCTTTTATTTTTTAAGGCTGGAACTCTGGCAGCTACAATATGTCATAAACGACATGCAGAAATCATTCCTGGCATACCACTTGGGTAATAACACCTATTCTAGTGAAATAAAATAAAAACTATAGTCTTTAGTTGAGAAAAATCTGTAAGGTAACCCTCAACTTTGTTCCTTTTCTTCCTGGACGTCCATATCCATCTGGACCAGAAAGATCCTAAGAAAATGATACACAATTAATTGTAGAGTCATCCACATCAACACTTGGTCAATAATATTATCTGAACTCTTGGACAAATCAGCAGTGCAAGGAGGTGGAGAAAGCAGAAGAAGCTTGGTGGAGGGTTGGAGGGGCTTGGTGGAGGTTTACCCTACCTTTACAGGATAAACACTAGACTACCTTCATAGGCTAAGGAGGGGATAAGGGTTTAAAATTTTAAAAAAACTATGAGATAAAACTTTATAAGACTATGAGATAAGTTTGTGTGTGTGTGTGTGTGTGTGTGTGTGTGTGTGTGTTAATTTTTAACCCTCTTTTCAGCAAGATTCTGACCTCAGCAAGATGCTGCTACCTTGGTTGTAGGAAACCAAGTCACTGTACAAAGCTCCCCCTGGGCTAACCTTGCTTTCTTTGTAGGATAAAATAACAACGGAAGAAGTTCCAGAATTGCTAAATCTCTAAGGATAAAGAGAAGTCTGGGGAGCGGAGGGAAGACTGGGATAGAGGCAGTGTCGTGTATATGATATAAACCCAGACAGACTTGAATATGCCACTTCCAGCACTGGTTCTATGAGTGACCTTGGCCAAGTTACTCAGCCTCTATAAGCTTCAGCCTCCTCATCTTTTATATGGGGATAACAACATCATCTACAAAGCATGGTTTTTGGAAAGATTAAGTGGGATTGTGCATGGAAAGCACTTAGCATGATGCCAGGCACAGAGAAAGTACTTGATAAGTGGCCATTATTCTGCTGCTGGTGGCGGCTGGAATATTGGCGATGTTGCCAGAGGAGTGTAATGGTGGTGGTGACGGTAGTTGTAGAGGGGTGGTGATTCATGGTATTAGTGGTCATGGTGATGGTGATGTTGTTGGAGGTGGTGGTGGTGGAATTTGACATGGTGTTGATGATGATGGTCACTATGCAAATGTGGACAATGCTACTGGGATCTTAGCATCTGTACATATAGACAGTGAGCATCCTGTAATAAAGAGTGAATTCAGAACCTTTTAGTTGTTCTTTGCTGAATGGACAAAGACTGTGCCTAAATCAAGTAGATCAACTGAGGAAAAGTTTTTTTAAATTTTAAGCCAAAAGAATCATGGCTATGACCTAAGGAGGAAAGTTTGAAATATTAGAAAATAAAAAGGAAGGTAAAAAATATTGCCAGAAATAAATTACTAAGGGGGGAAAAATGATGCAAATGAGGTTCAGTTGCTGTTAACACCAGCTTCTCTCTGCTTAAGGACATGTAGGGCCTCCAGCATCTTCAACCCCAGAGGCCCAAAGTATATTTTGGAGATTACCCCTCTGATGTGACACCTTCAAGAAAGGCATTGCTCCCCAGCTTTTTCTGTCCCAGAGAGAGGTCAGCAGGCACAAGCTTTGCATTATTTTAAGTCAAGATATTTTAAAGCTAAACAGTGTTAACTTCATCATCTGACTTGAGTGTAGATACATTTGATAGTAATCCTAATTTTTTTCCCTTTCCGCATTTAAGCTTCTTAGTCCTGTTTTTGTTTCCTTTCCTTACTAACAACTGCAAGTTCAGTGCGGAGTGCAAAACAGCTGCAGGTCCTTCCTACTGTTGATGAAAGAAATCTCAGAAACATGAGTGGGAAAGACAGCATTACTCTGTATTATAAAGCTAATTCTAGTGAGGTAGTGAATTGAAAATAGTCATGAAATAACTAACTTGCTCTCATGTTCAGAGTGATGACTGAGGTAAAAATGCACAGCCCTGCAGATCATCCCTAGTCTCCAAAGATTATTGCTGTGCTCTGAATAATCAAACACAGACCCTTAAAATTTGCAACTCTGATTGGCTGTCTTACTTGTTTTTTTTGAAAAAAAAAAGTTTCATTGAACATCTCTGTATTCCTAAAGACTCAAATGCTTGTAAAATATCTTTGTCAAACAGAAGAGTCTCTTTGGAACTACCCTCTTCAACAACATGTCAGAAGGCAAAATAAATCCCGAGACACCTTTGGATTCTTTACTGATGTAAGGAGTTTGGGAGTCTTTGAACTATGTAGATTCACAACAGCTCTACTGATGATCATATCATATTTGTGACCCCAAATATTCATCAAGAATGTTAGAATTTTGTGTGGAACAAGAACAAATAACAAGAAATTCGATCAGGAGTCCAAAACAGAGAAACTAGACTTACAGGTTTCCCCCTTGGTCCTTGTAGACCTGGTGGTCCTCTTTCTCCTGCATCACCAAGCTCGCCCTTTTAAAATAAAAGGTAAACATTAAATTAATTTTCTGCTATGAGTTCATGCAATTTTATGTCATTTTCCTTAGAGGTTTTATACTCCTTTCAAGTCCTCTTGGCATCATCCTACAGTCTAAGGTCAATATCTTCCTTTAGACTTTGTTAAATACAGGTAACTAACAAATATAGTGAAGATTTTGGTACTGTAAATTAACAAACCAGGTATGCAGCATGAGTTAAAGAATTTTATATTACTATGGCTTTTTCTAGGTGTAAGTGTATAAATCTATATTTGTGCTGAGTCTATATGTTTATCTATCTATTGATGTATCTTTGTCTACTAATATATGTGTCCATCTAACCATCCATCTTTCTATATATCTGTCTAAACATCTTTCCTTCTCTGTATACATCTATCCAGCTACAAGATAATGGACAGTCAATATCACCACCAAGGGACTTCCCTGGTGGCACAGTGGTTAAGAATCCACCCGCCAATGCGGGGGACACGGGTTGGATCCCTGGTCCTAGAAGACCCCACATGCTGTGGAACACCTAAGCTCATGTGCCACAACTACCAAGCCTGCACTCTAGAGCTCCCAAGCCACAAATACTGAGCCCACGCACCACAACTACTGAGCCCACATGCTGCAACTACGGAAGTCTGTGTGCCTATAGCCCGTGCTCCACAACAAGAGAAGCCACTGCAATGAGAAGCCCGCGCAGCTCAATGAAGAGTAGCCCCCGCTCGCCGCAACTAGAGAAAGCCCGTGGGCAGCAATGAAGCCCCAATGCAGCCAAAAAAAAAAAAATCCAAAGCCATGTGAAGTCTCTATTATCACAGAGTACTTATAAAAAAAAAATCCTGGTGGCGCAGTGGTTGAGAGTCCACCCGCCGATG
>NW_006798629.1:6986722-7011031 GCF_000442215.2 Lipotes vexillifer | reverse complement strand
TCTCAGTGTACTTATAAATAAACAAACAAACAAATATATATATATATATATATATATATATATATATATATATATATATATATCATTACCAAGCACATCAGACACTCATGTTGGAAATGATCATATAAGGAGATATTCATATAAAAGATTCCAAGCTGCAGTCTAGGAAGAGTGTTTTTTCTGACACTTACCTTCATTCCTCTTGGTCCATCTTTTCCTTTGGAACCATTTGGCCCTGGAGGCCCAGGATTCCCCTGTAATAAGACCATGACCCAAATCATCTCTAATGTTTGATACAATTAATTTTATCCTCCAAAGTGCATAATAGACACATTTAACATCTGAGCTGGGGATTGAGGTAGGGCAGTAAGGTGTTCTGTGCAAGAGGCCACGTCCTCCACATACCAAGAATTAGAGGAATTACCTGTCTACTAGAGGGAAAAACACCATCTGATTAAGAGACTGGGAAGACAAAAGCCTGGACTTTTACCCACTCCAAATAGAAAATATGATCAAATGAGAATGAAAATGAATGATACGATCAGTTATGGGGCTTGACTTTTCCCAATCAAGAGAGAGATGGCTTAGGCCATTCTGAATCTCCAGATACACTAATCCTGGCTTAAATTATGCTGCTTGGGTTTTTTAAGCTATCTCAAATGCTCCTGTAGGAAGCCACTCCTGATTGCCTGCCTCAGCCTGATCTGACCCTTCTGTGAACCACGGGATAGCGAGTGAGGGAGGCACCAAACAGGCACTAGAAAGACCCAAGCTGGCGGCCAGTTCAGCCACCTACTATCGAGATGAAAAGTTATTTGATCCCTTTGAGCTTCAGTTTTCTCCTCTATAAAACTGGGATAATTTTAAGCAATGCTTCCTTATATGTTTGTAAGGAATAAATCAGTCATTAATGGCCCTTTCATACTACTATTTTTTTCTTTCACTATAAGTAAGTATGAGCATGTGTTACACACCCCTGTGGCTCAAGCCAATCTCATTCATCACTATATTCCAACAATATACTTAGAGAAGAAGGGATACATAGCTGGTGATCAATGTCTACTGCCTTGAATTAGCTATTTCTAGAAATTCCTGATACCCACCGATCCTAGAACAAACAGTGTAGCTTTACGTTATTTGTCCAGGGACATGCAGGACTGTGAACTGACCATTGGTAATGAGCAGCTGTGTTGAGCTGTTACTTTGTCAAACCTACCTGAGCACCCAGTAAGCCTTTTTCTCCAGAAATTCCTGGTGGTCCTCACCTTCCTCTTGGTCTCTGGTCCAAAGATGAAATTAAAATTCAACCAATTTTTATAGAGCTATTTATTTTCCACGTAACCACAAAATTACCTTGGATGCTAGTGGAAGTACAAATTAAGGTACTCTGACCCATCACTATCCCATGTATCACACTTGAATCAAGCAGCCTCTGCCCTCTGAAGCACCCCAACTCACTCACTCCAAACTCCCTCCAACTGAAGCAGGATGTATCTATATTTTTAACCACCTCTCCAGTTGAATCTGATGAACACTAAAGTTTGAAAATTGCTTTTATATTTTAATTCACCCAACTAATTTTACATCCTAAAAGGGAAATGAGAGGAGCTGCTGGGATACTGATCTCCTTTGAAAAATCAACCTTTCCCTTATCTACACAAGGGCTAAGGACAAGCGTTCGCATTCTGATATTACCAAGAACCCAAACACATTTAAGTGGCCTAGTCTCACTGGGTACACTGCTGGGCAGTTGTTCATTTTCTCCCCAATCTATTTGACTTTACCGATTTTTGACACTTTAATTTTTCTCCAGCTTTTCTGAGAAATTCTTTCTATTAGAAGCATTGATCCTGGCTTCTATACTCCTGGATGAGGTATTGTAATTATCTGTTTAAACAGACCATCATACCCACACCCCAGTGGGAAGGTGAGAATCAAGGGGAGTTTTTATGGATTATCTTACTCATGGTTGCTCCCCTTACATTCAGCTGTATAATAAAGTGAACTTAAAGAAGTCCAGGACACAACATCGGTGGGGGGCAGGGGGGGTCCACATCTGAATTAAGCCAGTGATCAAAAGGAAAGCCAAAAATATCTCTCAGTTGTTTCCCCCTAGATTCAGATACTATTTTCTATCATAAAATAAGTACAATTTCTAATAACACTCGATAACCCACTTCTTTCTTTAGTACTTTTGTCAAGTAGAAAAAACAGCAGAAACCTTCTCAATGATAATCTGACACTCACAGGAATTTCAAAAGTGTGGAGAATGATTCAATGTGTTAGTAAAGTTTTTTTGTTTTAAAGTTCTTTTGCGGATCCTTGGAAACAATTTGGCTTTCAAAATAAAGATGCAGAAAGTGTTCCAGAAGGGTTTACAGAATGACATATTTGGGTTATGCTTAGAAGATTACAGAAGAACTGGTTGGAGGTTTAATTTATGGTTATTATCAATAACTTGCAATGCCCCACTGGACTGAACTCCTTCAGGGCAAGACCCTTGCCTTAATGGTCTGAATGACCCAGGCATATTTGCAAAGTGCCCTCTGTATACCTGACACTCAATAAACACTTTGCTGATTTTTCCTGCCAAACTGAATACAACTTTAATGAATTAAACACTATTTGAGTAATTTGCGTACACAGCTTCAGAGGCAGTAGTTAAGAGCATAGATTTTATAACTAGACTGCCTGAGTTTGAATCCCATGTCTATCACCTACAAAGCTATGTGAGCTTGGCCAATTTACCTAACTTCTCCACCCCCACTCCATTTCTCCCCTGAAAAATGGGGATACTAAAACCTCCCCATTGAAGGATTGAATGAGCTAATACAAGACCTAAGGGTCATACATAGGACATAGTAATTGCTCAAAAAATATTAGCTACCAGGGTTTAACCTGCCCAGAAGAGAGGCTATACAATTTTCTTTGGGAGGCCCTGGGAGGGAGGCATCCTAGACCATTCTGATACATGTTAAATCCCTATCAAAGAATCTAAGTTAAAAATTCAAACAAGTAGTCTTCAGCACTAAAAACAAGTTCCCTGATACAATCTGTGAGCCTGGATACCCAAGCTTTCCTTCGTAACCCCGTTCACCAGATTCTCCACGCACACCCTGTCAAAACGAATAAAACTTAGTGAGTTCGCCAGGCACCTTCAGTGTCCCTATTGAAGGCAACCTTCCCTGCAAGATGTCACTTGAAAGCCATAAGAGAAAGGCAAAAAAGATCTGCATGTCTGCGTTCAGTCCCCTTAGGATCAGAGTTGGAAAGGAAATTGCGGGGGTTGGGGTGTGGTTCCCACTTATTTGGTTAGGAAAATGCAAAAACACATTTTTACTGTCTTTCCCAGTCTTCTTCCAATATCTAAGCTAGTGGTGGAAGCAAAAATACTTTGTTTAAACAACCCAAACTCCCATTTTACATAATAACTTGTTTCTAAAAGCGCATCCTCTCCTTTTAAGGGACGTGGGCTAAATGCTCGCTGGTGTTAAGGATGCTTATCCCATGTGAGGAAATTCAGAATGTTGAGCACAGCGACAAGTGTGACATTTTGGAACAAAAGCACAAAAAGCACACAAAGAAATAGCAGAAAACTGGCTTTAAAACCCTACAGATTCTTACAGCATTAAGCTAGTTTTCTAGGCAAGGGGTGAACTGTTAAACTGATTCATCCGGTAACTGATTTAATTTCTCCCTCAAATATCTTCATTTCTACAGAGGAGATGTGTTTTCTAAAATTGAGGGTAATACCCACTCTGTGAATGATGCTGCCTTCTTTCTCATGTTACTCACATGTTGACTAGGTTACTGATTATTCATAGATTTTCAAGGAGAAGAAATCCTAAACTAAGAATTAGTCAATTTGTGGATCAAATACTAGTGCTTCTTAAGTTTTTTAGACCATTCAGATAAATAAGAAGCACTTCTATTGATCATTACGGTTAAATCATTCTGTCCTTCAAGAGTTGATATCTAGATTTACAAATGTGAATCAAGTCTTAAAAAGCATGTAGCTAGAAATTTTGAAACAGGTTGTGAAATGTTGTTTAATGTGCACATCACATTAGTGACATTCATGGTGCAACACTTCAGCAAACAATATGGCTCTATACAGCAAAGGTCAGACTCTTTTATTGTAACTCCATGCCTATATATTTTTTTTAACTTTTTTTAAATTGAAGTATAGTTAATTTACAATCTTGTGTTAGTTTCAGGTGTATATACATTTATATTTATATATATACACACCCACATATTTATATTCTTTTTCATGTTCTTTTCCTTTATAGGTTATTACAAGATATCGAATATAGTTCTCTGTGCTATACAGTAGGTCCTTGTTGGTTATCTATTTTATATATAGTAGTGTGTATATGTTAATCTCAAACTCCTAATTTATCCATGCCTGTACATTTATATTAAGGAAATTGTCAGTGAAGCAAAAGCAAGAACAAAACAAAAACCTTGTAATACAGCTTTTCTTTACATCACTGACCATGACATCTAAAAAAATAGAAATACCTAAATGTTCAACATAAAAGTAGTTTAGTAAGTCATTTTTCTTCAGCAGAGTAAGATATAATGTTTTAAAGTGATAATAGGAAGATTTGGAAACACAGAAAATCAGATATAAAATAGTGTATTCATTATAATAACCCCTTATTATCTATGCAAGTAAAGGAAACACACAAACAAAAATAATTGCAGGACAGTGGTGAGTTAGTGGACATTTTAAAAGGTAATGATATTCTTAACTTTATCATAATTAAAAAATTAAAATTTTCCCTTATTGCCAAAACAATCTATGCATTGATTTATTTGCGATAGTACAATCTTTTCCATAAATAAAATCTTAGTTAGAATTTCATTTTATTGTGCATCTTGCAAAAGCCAACATATCTAATTTTATAGACAATAACAAGCCATATTTTCCCAAGGTCAAAGGAATGCTGTAATTTGGAGTTCAGCACCTCTGTAAGCTATATTCTTCCAACAGTACTGGCTGCTCTTTAGAAAGTTATAGCCTCAAAACATGTCAGTCTATATGATCACTGCTCCAACACTGGGTTAACTAGCAAACCATTGGCTTGTTATATAAATCCAGTTCACCCTGGTGTCTGCAAATAGTTATGAATTTTATCTCTTACTAAAAAATCAAAGCTTGAATAGAAAAAAGAGTGAAGAACTATAGGGATTGTTGAAAAACAGCCCAAACTATAGGGATTCATCAAGATGATAAGGTATTAATGGGAGAGGCTTTCTATTAAAGATGGCAGTGTGCACACACTTTGCTCCCAAAATGAGAGGTTGCTGTTTCCAAAGCTGTCCCCAGAAGACAACAGTGCAGAGGCCCAGAGAGACATCAGCGTGGATGAGAGGAGGAGGACAGTTGGCCCAAGAAGGAGGAATCTAAGAAAAATAAACCTCACATGTTTGAGTATATTGGGAGGTTATGAGTTGTGTCAAAGAGCTTTATGATTAACTAGTAATAGGCACACAGAACACAAAGCAAATGGGGAGAGAGGGTGACTCAAGGAATATCACAGTTAGATAGCTGTAACTGATATTTACCAGTCAACATCTGAATAATGAATTGATTTGAACAAAAGTGGAGAAAATAAGTGTATTTTAAGGATGAATTGGGGGGAAGCATATGGAGGAGATGGACAGGTTAAGAAAAATCTTTATCCACCACTGGAAGAAATCAATAGAAAAACATCTAAAACTGAAAACCAAGAAATAGCAAAGTAAGTATGTTCTTTAGAAAAATGGCAATAATACCAGAAGGAACAGCTCCAAGAGATGAAAATAAGTGCTCCTGAAGACCTGGGAAACAAGTGCTCCTGAAGACCTGGGAAACAATGGGCAGGGAAACATTTTTCATTATAAGCTTGCAAGTGCAATTTGACTTTAAATTTACCACAGGTTCAGCTCTGGTTTCAACTAAATAAAAAGGAAAAACATAGGAGATGGAGTTCAGTTTAGGGAACCAAAAGTAACCAAGACCCAGGTGAGCAGAGGACCCACTGCCAATGGCTATTTAGATAAACTGCACACAGCATTGCAAAAGTATTAAATAATTTAAGAGTAGGAAATTCCTTCCACTGCGTAGAGTCACTGAATTTCCCTAAAACTTAGCCTAGTCAACTCGTAGACTATTTCTTTCTGCCTTTTGGGGGGATAAAAACAATAGGCTAAAGTGATAGTTCAAGACATTATTTATGTCACAAGTGTTATAAAACTGAATTCAAAGCACAAGAAATGGTCTATTTAAGAATTTATTTCCATCAACATTTTATGAGAAAGATTAAGATTTTACTTGATGTCAACAGAACTTGTTTGGATGTGTGAGACTTGAGATTTCTCAATAGCTATGCTTTCCAACATGTTTGGTTTGAAGCCACATACACATGCACTCATTCCCAGGCTCAGAAATGACATAAATCAGTCTCTGACTTTTCCTCCATCTCTAAATCATGAGAATGCTAGAAAAAAAATACCAGCAGAGCATGACCAGAATAGGTTAGAAAGGAATCTACATAACAAATTTAACTCTCATTTTGTACAAAAATTTTGAAGAGATTCCTAATCTTTGGATTTGAATCCAAAGCTGTGTGGCCTCTAACAACTAACTTCACTTTGCTAAACCTCTATTTCCTCTCTTAGCCCTAAAAATTAATTAATGATGCTCATAACTCCTGGGGTTGCAGAAAGGTTTACATGAGGCCATATAAATAAAGGTCTAGTGCAGTGACTGGTGCTGGGTAAATGCTCAGTAAAATATGATTCTCCCACAGAGATATCCCATCCTACCCTGAAATCACACCATTCCTTCTTTGGAACCAGTAAAAGTTCAATTTTTTACCTTTTTTAGTGACTATAAGATCTCCTTATGCACCCACAGGAAGTTCCACTTCTTTAAATGGAAAAATCATTATTTCAGAGTTAAAAGCAATTCTTTAAGATGTTAGCTTATTTTCCATCTAAATGAAATATTATAGCAGGTTGGAGAGGGAGCAGAGAAGAACCATACAGACTTCTCTTTCTTCATGGAAAAGGTCTCCATGGAAATTTCCCAGGGATCATGCAGCCTCCGACAACCCAACCAACACTCCCCTTTATGTCAGAGAACTTATATAAAATAGCCATATATGTGGAACAAGAAGCCACTCTTCTCAGAAAGCACTGACCTTCAGCCCTGGCAGACCTCATCTTCCTCTTGAACCCTAAGGAGAAAAGGGAGGCAGAGACCTTACAGAAGGAAACCGGCCAATTTTCACCCCATCCTACCTCTATCCTCCACAAAAGCAGATGAAATACATCCCACACGTGGCTATATCTACCTGAGGGCCAACATTTCCCATTTCCCCCTGAGGTGCATCAATACTAGAAATTCCCTGGAAAGAAAGAGGTAAAGGAAAGACCAGTTTAGATGTCTACACACTTCTCAGTTGACTCTCTAGTCATGGGCTGCCCCATACAGAAGCCACTAACTAGCCCCATGTGGTTACTAAGTTTAAATTAATCTAAAGTAAATTAAATTTAAAATTTTAGTCTCCTCAGTTACAGTAGGTACATTTCAAGTGTTCAATAACCACATGTTGCTTGTGGCTACCATATTGGGCAGCACGGATATAGAAAATTCCCATGATCTCAAAAACTTCTATTGGTCAGCACTCCTCTAGAAGCAAATGGGTTTAATTCTGGTGTTTTAAAATATCCATGTCATAAGCATTCTTTACCCAAAGATTGTTTGACAACACCTCAGGGTTCCCCATGCTGGGACAGTAGTCATAGGTGTTCTCCAACAAGCCATGCTTAATGCTTGAACAATGCTGGCACTTCCCTCTCTATCTGCATCATGTAGGGTACAGCTGGAAAATGGAAACAGGAGGCAAAAGAGTGTGTCTCTGCACACATGGAGTAATGGGTACACAGGGGATGCTATACACAGTCAGATGAGGGAACTCTCTAGAGCTCTCACTTACTTAAGGTCAGAAAATGAGTGGTGTCCAGAGAATAAATGAATCCAAGATTCAGGAGAAATGGAAAACCACCTTGGATGACAAGTAGGAATATTTTAGATAACTATTCAGTGAAGTCACATGTTAACCCAATAAGAATACATAAATTGGGAAAGAATATGAAGTACAGAAACAAAAACATTTTGGACAAAGCTGTTCTTCCAACTGTTATTTATAATAGATAAAATTCTGAAGCAATTTGAATATTCTACAATACTAGGGAAGTGTTATTTAATTATGGTAGAAACACTTACTGAAATTATTTTTACCAAAAATTTATATGGTAGAAAAAGTTGTGCTATCATGTCTTTCTTTTCAAGTATGCTAGATTTTGTGAAAAAAAATTTATCCCAAACAAGGAGAAAGACAAAATGATGATTCCTCACTTTTCTGTATTGTTTTATATTGTTTTTTATATTTATATTGTTTTCTATATTGGACATTTTTTAATAAGCTCATGAGATCCTCATCTGACTTTCTCAGGGAGAACAACTTTGGCATCAACAAGTTAGGAGCAGAGATTGGTTCAAGATGGCTGAGTAGAAGGATGTGCTCTCACTCCCTCTTGTGAGAGCACCAGAATCACAATTAACTGCTAAACAATCATTGACAGGAACATACTGGAACTCACCAAAAAACAGACCCCACATCCAAAGACAAAGGAGAAGTCACAATGAGATGGTAAGAGGGGCACAATCACAATAAAATCAAATCCCATAACTGCTGGGTGGATGAATCACAAACTGAAGAACACTTATACCACAGATGTCCACCCACTGCAGTTAAGGTTCTGAGCCCCACTTCAGGCTTCCCAACCAGGGCGTCTGGCAACAGGAGGAGGAATTCCTAGAGAATCACACTTTGAAGGCTAGCGGGATTTCATTGCAGGACTTCGACAGGACTGTGGGAAACACAGACTCCACTCTTGGAGGGCACACACAAAGGAGTATGCACATCAGGACCCAGGAGAAGGAGCAGTGACCCCATGGGAGACTGAACCAGACTGACCTGCTAGTGTTGGAGGGTCTCCTGCAGAGACAGGGGGTGGCTGTGTCTCACTGTGAGGACAAGGACACTGGCAGCAAAAGTTCTGGGAAGTACTCCTTGGCATGAGCACTCCCAGAATCAGCCATTAGCCCCACTAAAGAGCCCGGGTAGGCTCCAGTGTTGGATCACCTCAGTCCAAACAACCAAAACGGAGGGAACACAGCCCCACCCATCAGCGGACAAATGGATTAAAGTTTTACTGAGCTCTCCCCACCAGAGAAGCAACTAGCTCTACCCACCACCACCAGGAAACTTGCACAAACATCTTAGATAGACTCATCCACCAGAGGGCAGACAGCAGAAGCAAGAACTAAAATCCTGCAGCCTGTGGAACAAAAAAAACACATTCACAAAAAGATAGACAAGATGAAAAGGCAGAAGGCTATGTAACAAATGAAGAAACAAAAAAAAACCCCAAAAAACAACTAAATGAAGTGGAGATAGGCAACCTTCCAGAAAAAGAATTCAGAATAATGATAGTGAAGATGATCCAGGACCTCAGAAAAAGAATGGGGGCAAAGATTGAGAAGAAGAAAGACATGTTTAACAAAGACCTAGAAGAATTAAAGAACAAACAGAGATGAACAATACAATAAGGAATTATTGTAGGAGGAAACAATAGCAGAAAAACTGAGGCAGAAGAACAAATAAGTGACCTGGAAGACAGAATGGTGGAATTCACTGGTGTGAAACAGAATAAAGAAAAAAGAATGAAAAGAAATGAAGACAGCCTAAGAGACCTCTGGTACAACATTAAACACAAAAACATTCACATTATAGGGGTCCCAGAAGGAGAAGAGAGAGGGAAAGGACCCGAGAAAATATTTAAGTAGACTACAGTTCAAAACTTCCCTAAAATTGGAAAGGAAATAGCCACCTAAGTCCAGGAAGCACAAGGAGTCCCAAACAGGATAAACTCAAGGAGAAACACATCGAAACACAGTGTAATCAAAAGGGTAAAAATTAAAGACAAACAAAAATTATTGAAAGCAGCAAGGGAAAAATGACACATAACATACAAGGGAACTCCCATAAGGTTAACAGCTGATTTCTTAGCAAAAACTCTACAGCCAGAAGGGAGTGGCATGACATATTTAAAGTGATGAAAGGGGAAAACCTACAACCAAGATTACTCTACCCAGCAAGGATCTCATTCACATTCGATGGAGAAATTAAAAACTTTACAGATAAGCAAAAGCTACGAGAATAAAGAACCACCAAACCAGCTCTGCAACAAATGCTAAAGGAACTTCTCTAGGCAGGAAACACAAAAGAAGTAAAAGATCTACCAAAAAAAATGAAAACAATTAAGAAAATGGTAGAAGGAACATACATATCGATAACTATCTTAAATATAAATGGATAAAATGATCTAACCAAAAGACACATGCTTGCTACATGGATACAAAAACAAGACCCGTATATATGCTGTCTACAAGAAACCCTCTTCAGATCTAGGGAAACATACAGACTGAAAGTGAGGGGATGGAAAAAGATATTCCATGCAAATGGAAATCAAAAGAAAGCTGGAGTAGCAATAATCTTATCAGAAAAAATAGACTTTAAAATAAAGAATGTTACAAGATACAAGGAAGGACACTACATAATGATCAAGGGATCAACCAAGAAAGATATAAAAATTGTAAATATTTATGCACCCAACACAGGAGCAACTCAATACATAAGGCAAATGCTGATAGCCATAAAAGGGGAAATCAACAGTAACACAATCATAGTAGGGGACTTTAACACCTCACTTTCACCAATGGACAGATCATCCAATATGAAAATAAATAAGGAAACACAAGCTTTAAATGACACATTAAATGAGATGGATTTAATTGATATTTATAGGACACTCCATCCCCAAACAACAGAATACACTTTCTTCTCAAGTGCTCATGGAACATTCTCCAGGATAGATCATATCTTCGGTCACAAATCAAGCCCTGGTAAATTTAAGAAAACTGAAATCATATCAAGTATCTTTTCCGACCACAATGCTAGGAGACTAGATATCAATTACAGGAAAAGATCTGTAAAAAATACAAACACATGGAGGCTAAAATATACACTACTAAATAACAAAGAGATCACTGAAGAAATCAAAGAGGAAATCAAAAAAACCCTACAAACAAATGACAATGAGAACACGAGGACCCCAAACCTATGGGATGCAGCAAAAGCAGTTCTAAGAGGGAAGTTTATAGCAATACAATCCTACCTCAAGAAACAAGAAACATCTCAAATAAGCAACCTAACATTACACCTAAAGCAATTAGAGGAAGAGGACCAAAAAACCCCAAAGTTAAAAGAAGGAAAGAAATCATAAAGATCAGATCAGGAATAAATGAAAAAGAAATGAAGGAAACAATAGCAAAGATGAATAAAACTAAAAACTGGTTCTTTGAGAAGATAAACAAAATTGATAAACCATTAGTCAGACTCATCAAGAAAAAAAGGGAGAAGACTCAAATCAATAGAATTAGAAATGAAAAGGGAAAAGTAAAAACTGACACTGCAGAAATCCAAAGGATCATGAGAGAATCCTACAAGCAACTATATGCCACTAAAATGGACAACCTGGAAGAAATGAAGAAATTCGTAGAAAAGCACAACCTTCCCACACTGAACCAGGAAGAAATAGAAAATATAAACAGACCAATCACAAGCACTGAAATTGAGATGGCGATTAAAATTTTTCCAGCAAAAAAAGCCCAGGACCAGATGGCTTCACAGGTGATTCTATCAAACATTTACAGAAGAGATAACACCTACCCTGCTCAAACTCTTCCAAAATATACAAGAGGGAGGAATATTCCCAAACTCATTCTATGATGCCACCATCACTCTGATACCAGAACCAGACAAAGATGTCACAAAGAAAGAAAACTACAGGCCAATATCACTGATGAACAGAGATGCAAAAATCCTCAACAATATACTAGCAAACAGAATCCAACAGCACATTAAAAGGATCATACACCATGATCAAGTGGGGTTTGACCCAGGAATGCAAGGATTCTTCAATATATGCAAATCAATCAATGCGATATACCATATTAACAAACAGAAGGAGAAAAACCATATGATCATCTCAGTAGATGCAGAAAAAGTTTTTGACAAAATTCAACACCCATGTATGATAAAAACCCTCCAGAAAGTAGGCATGGGGGGAACTTGTCTCAACATAATAAAGGCCATACATGACAAACCCACAGCCAACATCATTCTCAATGGTGAAAACCTGAAACCACTTCCTCTAAGATCAGGAACAAGACAAGTTTGTCCACTCATGACTATTATTCAACATAGTTTTGGAAGCCTTAACCATAGCATTCACAGAAGAAAAATAAATAAAGAAATCCAAATTGGAAAAGAAGAAGTAAAACTATCACTCTTTGCAGATGACATGACTATATAGAGAATCCTAAAAATGCCACCAGAAAACTACTAGAACTAATCAATGAATTTGGAAAAGTAGCAGGATACAAAGTTAATGTACAGAAATCTCTTGCATTCGTATACACTAATGCTGAAAAATCTAAAAGATAAATTAAGAAAACACTCCCATTTACCATTGCAACAAAAAGAATAAAATACCTAGGAATAAACCTACCTAAGGAGACAAAAGACCTGTATGCAGAAAACTATAAGACACTGATGAAAGAAATTGAAGATGATACAGACAGATGGAGAGATTTACCATGTTCTTGGACTGGAAGAATCAACATTGTGAAAATGACTCTACTTCCCAAAGCAATCTATAGATTCAATGCAATCCCTATCAAACTACCAATGGCATTTTTCACAGAACTAGAACAAAAAATTTCACAATTTGTATGGAATTACAAACGACCCCGAACAGCCAAAGCAATCTTGAGAAAGAAAGACAGAGCTGGAGAAATCAGGCTCCCTGGCTTCCAACTATATTACAAAGCTACAATAATCAAGACAGTATGGTACTGGCACAAATAAAGAAATATAGATCAATGGAACAGGATAGAAAACCAGGGTAGTATAAAGCAATCACACTACTGGGCATATAAACCCATGCACACATGGTCACCTTATTTTTGATAAAGCAGGCAGAACATACAATGGAGAAAAGACAGCCTCTTCAATAAGTGGTGCCAGGAAAACTGGACGGCTACATGTAAAAGAATGAAATTAGAACATTCCCTAACACCATACACAAAAATAAACTCAAAATGGATTAAAGACCTAAATGTAAGGCCAGACACTATAAAACTCTTAGAGGAGAACATAGGCAGAAAACTCCATGACATAAATTACAGCAAGATCGTTTTTGACCCACTGCCTAGAGAAATGGAAATAAAAACAAACAAACAAAAAAAACAAATGGGACCTAATGAAACTTAAAAGCTTTTGCAGCAAGGGAAAACATAAACAAGACGCAAAGACAACCCTCAAAATGGGAGAAAATATTTGCAAACAAAGAAACTGACAAATGATTAATCTCCAAAATATACAAGCAGCTCATGCAGCTCAGTACCAAAAAAACAAACAACCCAATCCCAAAATGGACAGAAGTACTAAAGAGACATTTCTCCAAAGAAGATATACAGGTTGCCAACAAACACATGAAAGGATGCTCAACATCACTAATCATTAGAGAAAAAGAAACAAAATTGAGTTATCTGTAGTGAGGTGGATGGACCTAGAGTCTGTCATACAGAGTGAAATAAGTCAGAAAGAGAAAAACAAATACCGTATGCTAACACATATATATGGAATCTAAAAAAAAAGATGGCTCTGAAGAACCTAGGAGCAGGTCAGGAATAAAGACACAGATGTAGAGAATGAACCTGAGGACATGGGAAGGGGAAGGGGAAGCTGGGAAGAAGTGAGAGAGTGGCATGGACATATATACACTACCAAATGTAAAATAGATAGCTAGTGGGAAGCAGCCACATAGCACAGGGAGGTCAGCTCCGTGCTTTGTGACCACCTAGAGGGGTCGGATAGGGAGGGTGGGAAGGAGGGAGACGCAAGAGAGAAGAGATATGGGGATATGTGTATATGTATAGCTGATTCACTTTGTTATAAAGCAGAAACCAACACACCATTGTAAAGCAATTATACTCCAATAAAGATGTTAAAAATAAATAAAATAAAATTGGAGACTTTTAATACTGGAAAGATCTTAGGCATCATTGAGTCTGAAAATTTCATTCTGGAGATGAAGAAACCAGGGACAAACAAGGTAAAGTAACTTATATTACTAATGTTGTGGGAAATAAGATTTGTACAAAAACAAAAAAACAAAAACAAAAACTAAGAGACATGGATGCTAGGCAAGGATACAACTGGGGATTAGCATTCAGAGTTCCTGTTTCCATGGATATCGGAGTCCCACAGGTCTGCTCTCTGTTTTTCTATGTTGATCCAACCGGAATGCCCAAGTCTCCTCCACCAGCTAGCATCTGCTCCCGTGGGTACCAGTATCCCCAAGCAAACAGAGACCATCTTACCTGGTGTCCATGCCTTCCTTTTTCTCCCTTAGGGCCTTGGATGAAAGTATCAATTCCAGGATCCCTCTGAGAAAATAAAAGTTTTCTTAGCTCAAATGGACAGGAAAGACAGGAAAAGAAAATATAGGAAGTCAGACTTTTTTAAAAAAGAAAGGTACCAAAGTCGTGACTTTTCATTTTCTGGGTCCGCTCAGTAATCCCAGATAACCAATGCAATTAAAATTCCAAACTCTTTGAGAGCCCAATTGTTCTATAAGATGGGTTTCCTCTCAAATCTCTTATTTGTAGCAATACTTAGATAGGCTGAACAGATGCCTCATTAATGAATAATTCGTTGTCTCTGCCATTGTGCCCATGCAAACAGTTCACAATCCTTGTATTAAAGCAGCAGAAATCCCTCAACCACCACTCACAGGATGTCCCCTCAGCCCTGGCTCTCCATGCTCTCCAGGTTTTCCGGATGTTCCCATCAGGCCCTTAAATCACATTAAAAAAAAAAAAGTGTCACTTTTTAAAATCACCTATTGCCTAAAGGGAGAGGGGAAGTGAGACTCAAATTAAAAGAGCAATTTAGTACTTGAACTTTAAAGCATTCGCTGCCAAAGAGGTGAGAATGAGACACAGAAAAATACATACTTTTATTGGAAATCTGTGATATGCTTGGCTCTAGATGTGCCTTACCTCATTTAACACTCACAACTCAAGAATTAACCCATTTGTGTATGAGGAAGTTGGACCTCGTCTCCCTACCTCCAAACCCCTGGATCTTTCCACAACTTCCTGATGCTCCCACACAGAAACACATGTAAGAAAATGAAGAAGGCTTTCTTCATCACAGATGTGCACAGCACTAGCAGAGCAAGATCTCATGAAAAAAGAGAAGAAAAAAGAGAAAAATACTTGCAGGGCTCCTGACTGCTGTAGACAGGGAACCAGAGAGGTGGAGCAACTTGCCATGAGACTATGACATGATAAGCAAATGGTTGCTTCTCTCACAATCTGCTGTTAATTGTACCATCTTTGTATCCTAGCTCCTACAGAGCCACAGAGTTGGAGAGAGCCCCCAACCACAGGAACCTTCCTCAGAGGATGTTATGTACATGATTCTGGAGGGTACACAGCATACTCTGAAAACAGTGAAGTAGGGACCCCCTCTGAGATCTGGGTCTCAGACACACAGGGAATGGGATATTCTCTGGACTCCACAAGAAGCACCTCCTAATGTTACTGAAGACCCCTCGTCACCTCTTCCCTGGCCTGATATAGTGGTAAGAGGAAGTTCATTAATTCCAAATTCCCATCCTGCTGCTTAATTTACTAGCAAGGCAAATTCATTTGACTTCTTTAAGACAATTTTCTCATTTGTGAAACTGACATATTTATCTTATAGGGCTGTCATAGGGAGTCAATGGAATAATAAATTAAAATGCTGAGTACAAAGCCTGGCATATGGTTCTTAGTATGTTTTGTTCAACATCTAGTCCCTCCTTTTTCTGATCCAGACACTGGCTTCCACAGTAATCTCCCAAACCTGTAGCGTAGCTTTAACATGTTCTTCCTTGCCAAGAAACATTCAGTAGTTTCTAGGCAAACTGATTACTCAGTAGGAATAAACAAGACACTTAAACATGGCATTAAGTCGACGCCAACTTGCCCATCCAGACTTTACTCCCATTCTTATACATTTTATCTCTCCCTCCACTCCTGTTAAATTGGAATCCTTGTTTGTCCAAACCAGCTCTGAGTTCTTCTAACCCTAAGCCTTTCCATTTTCTTAACCTGGAATACCTTGTGTGTGCCTCTCACAGAGGTCTGTGTAGAGAATGTCTTGATTTCCTGTGTGCCCTGGAATGCCCAAGTCCTGTCCGCCCTCAGCACATTCTAAAATGCCGACAGGACCTCAGTAGAGAAGGCTGGTCTCTTCCTGCTTGACCTCCCTCACAATCTGGTTGTTATTCGTGCTTTATTTCATCCCATCTTTACTCCCTCAATGAAGACTTCTTGACTGCACAGGCTGGATCAGAATGCCCTGCCATTTACCACACCTTCATGTACTTATCTCAGCAGTAATCTTATATCTATTTCCATGATTACTTCATTCATGTCTGTCTCTCCCCATAGAGGCCAGCTCTGAGACACAGAACTCATTCCTGTTCTGTTCCAGTCACGCCTGTATTAAAACAGATGCTCAATAAATTTTGATGATTGGATGGAGAAAGGCCACTCTATTTTAGATTCCTCTCCAAGTCACTGTGTGTTCCCACTGATTCTTTATTTGCCCCATTCTTACAGATATTATTTTTTCAACATCTTTATTGGAGAAAATTTCTTTACACTGGTGTGTTACGTTCTGCTTTATAACAAAGTGAATCAGCTATACATATACATATATCCCCATATCTCTTCCCTCTTGTGTCTCCCTTCCTCCCTCCCTATCTCACCCTTCTAGGTGGTCACAAAGCAACAAACTGATCTTCCTGTGCTATGAAGTTGCTTCCCACTAGCTACGTATTTTACATTTGGTAGTGTATATATGTCCATGCCACTCTCTCATTTCATCCCAGCTTATGCTTCCCACTCCCCATGTCCTCAAGTCCATTCTCTACGTCTGCGTCTTTATTCCTGTCCTGCCCCTAGGTTCTTCAGAACCTTTTTTTTTTTAAAGATTCCGTATATATGTGTTAGCATACGGTATTTGTTTTTCTCTTTCTGACTTGCTTCACTCTGTATGACAGACTCTAGGTCCATCCACCTCACTACAAATAACTCAATTTCATTTCTTTCTATGGCTGAGTAATATCCCATTGTATATATGTGCCACATCTTCTTTATCCATTCATCTGTCAGTGGACACTTAGGTTGCTTCCGTGTTCTGGCTATTGTAAATAGTGCTGCAATGAACATTGTGGTACATGACTCTTTTTGAATTATGGTTTTCTCGGGGTATATGCCCAGGAGTGGGGTTTCTGGGTCGTACGGTAGTTTTATTTTTAGCTGTTTAAGGAACCTCCATACTGTTCTCCCTAGTGGCTGTAACAATTTACATTCCCACCAACAGTGCAAGAGGGTTCCCTTTTCTCCACACCCTCTCCAGCATTTACTGTTTCTAGATTTTTTAATGATGGCCATTCTAACCGGTGTGAGATGATACCTCATTGTAGTTTTGATTTGCATTTCTCTAATGATTAGTGATGTTGAGCATCCCATCATGTGTTTGTTGGTAATCTGTATATCTTCTTTGGGGAAATGTCTCCTTAGTTCTTCTGTCTATTTTGGGATTGGGTTGTTTGGTTTTTGGTATTGACCTGCATGAGCTGCTTGTATATTTTGGAGATTAATCCTTTGTCAGTTGCTTCACTCGCAAATATTTTCTCCCATTCTAAGGGTTCTCTTTGCATCTTGTTTAAGTTTTCCTTTGCTGTGCAAAAGCTTTTAAGTTTCATTAGGTCCCATTTGTTTATTTTTGTTTTTATTTCCATTTCTCTAGGCAGTGGGTCAAAAACGATCTTGCTGTAATTTATGTCATGGAGTTTTCTGCCTATGTTTTCCTCTAAGAGTTTTATAGTGTCTGGCCTTACATTTAGGTCTTTAATCCATTTTGAGTTTATTTTTGTGTATGGTGTTAGGGAATGTTCTAATTTCATTCTTTTACATGTAGCCATCCAGTTTTTCCAGCACCACTTATTGAAGAGACTGTCTTTTCTCCATTGTATATTCTTGCCTCCTTTATCAAAAATAAGGTGACCTAATGTGCACGGTATATCTCTGGGCTTTCTATCCTGTTCCATTGATTTATATTTCTGTTTTTGTTCCAGTACCATACTGTCTTGATTACTCTAGCTTTGTATTATAGTCCGAAGTCCAGAAGCCTGATTCCTCCAGCTCAGGTTTTCCTTTTCAAGATTGCATTGGCTATACGGGGTCTTTTCTGTTTCCATACAAATTGTGAAATTTCTTCTTCTAGTTCTGTGAAAAATGCCATTGGTAGTTTTATAGGGATTGTATTGAATCTGTAGACTGCTTTGGGTAGTATAGTCATTTTCACAATGTTGATTCTTACAATCCAAGAACATGGTATACCTCTCCACCTGTTTGTATCATCTTCAATTTCTTTCATCAATGTCTTATAGTTTTCTGCCCACAGATCTTTTGTCTCCTTAGGTAGGTTTATTCCTAGGTATTTTATCCTTTTTGTTGCAGTGGTAATGGGAGTGTTTCCTTAATTTCTCTTTCAGACTTTTCATAATTAGTGTATGGGAATGCAAGAGATTTCTGTGCATAAATTTTGTATCCTGCTGCTTTACAAATACATTGATCACCTCTAGTAGTTTTCTGGTAGCATCTTTAGGATTCTCTATGTATAGTATCATGTTGTCTGCAGACAGTGACAGCTTTACTTCTTCTTTTCTGATTTGGATTCCTTTTATTTCTTTTTCTTCTCTGATTGCTGTGGCTAAAACTTCCAAAATTATGTTGAATAGTAGTCATGAGAGTGGGCAACCTTGTCTTGTTCCTGATCTTAGAAGAAATGTTTTCAGTTTTTCACCATTGAGAACAATGTTGGCTGTGGGTTTGCCATATCCTTTATTATGTTGAGGAAAGTTCCCTCTATGCCTACTTTCTGGTGGGTTTTTATCATAAATGGGTATTGAATTTTGTCACAAACTTTTTCTGCATCTATTGAGATGATCATAGGGTTTTTCTCCTTCAGTTTGTTAATATGGTTTATCACATTGATTGACTTGTGTATGTTGAAGAATCCTTGCATTCCTGAGTTAAAACCCACTTGATCATGGTGTATGATCCTTTTATGTGCTGTTGGATTCTGTGTGGTAGTATTTTGTTGAGGATTTTTGCATCTCTGTTCATCAGTGATATTGGCCTATAGTATTCTTTCTCTGTGACATCTTTGTCTGCTTTTGGTATCAGGGTGATGGTGGCCTCGTAGAATGAGTTGGGAAGTGTTCCTCCCAATACTGTATTTTGGAAGAGTTTGAAAAGGAGATGTGTTAGCTATTCTCTAAATGTTTGATAGAATTCACCTGTGAAGCCATCTGGTCCTGGGCTTTTGTTTGTTGGAAGATTTTTAATCACAGTCTCAATACCAGTTCTTTTGATTGGTCAGTTTATATTTTCTATTTCTTCCTGTTTCAGTCTGGGAAGGTTGTGCTTTTCTAAGAATTTGTCCATTTCTTCCATGTTGTCCATTTTATTGGCATATAGTTGCTTGTAGTAATCTCTCATGATCCTTTGGATTTCTGCAGTGTCAGTTGTTACGCCTCCTTTTTCATTTCTAATTCTATTGATTTGAGTCTTCTCCCTTTTTTTCTTGATGAGTCTGGCTAATGGTTTATCAATTTTTTTTAATCTTCTCAATGAACAAGCTTTAATTTTACTGATCTTTGCTATTGTTTCCTTTATTTATTTCTGACCTGATCTTTATGATTTCTTTCCTTTTGCTAACTTTGGGGGTATTTTTGTTCCTCTTTCTCTAATTGCTTTAGGTGTAATGTTAGGTTGTTTATTTGAGATGTTTCTTGTTTCCCGAAGTTGGATTATATTGCTATATACTTCCATCTTAGAACTGCTTTTGCTGCATCCCATAGGTTGGGGTGGTCGTGTTTTCATTGTCATTTTTTCTTGGTATTTTTTATTTCCTCTTTGATTTCTTCAGTGATCTCTTGGTTATTTAGTAGTGTATTGTTTAGACTCCATGTGTTTGTAATTTTTACAATTTTTTTCCTGTAATTGATATCTAGTCTCCTAGCATTGTGTTCAGAAAAGATACTTGATATGATTTCAATTTTCTTAAATTTATCAGGGCTTGATTTGTGATGCAAGATATGATCTGTCCTGTAGAATGTTCCATGAGCACTTGAGAAGAAAGTGTACTCTGTTGTTTTCGAATGGAATGTCCTATAAATATCAATTAGGTCCATCCTGTTTAATATATCATTTAAAGCTTGTGTTTCCTTATTTATTTTCATTTTGGATGATCTGTCCATTAGTGAAAGTGGGGTGCTAAAACCCCCTACTATGATTATGTTACTGTCCATTTCTCCTCTTATGGCTGTTAGCATTTGCCTTATGTATTGAGGTGCTCCTATGCTGGGTACATAAATATTCACAATTGTTATATCTTCTTCTTGGATTGATCTCTTGATCATTATGTAGTGTTCTTCTTTGTCTCTTGTAATAGTCTTTATTTTAAAATCTATTTTGTCTGATACTAGAATTGCTACTCCAGCTTTCTTTTGATTTCCATTTGCATGGAATATCTTTTTCCATCCTCTCACTTTCAGTCTTTATGTATCTCTAGGTCTGAAGTGCATCTCTTGTAGACAGCATATATATGGGTCTTATTTTGGTATCTGTTCAGCCAGTCTATGTCTTTTGATTGGTTCATCTAATCCATTTACATTGAAGGTAGTTATTGATATGTATGTTCCTATTACCATTTTCTTAATTGTTTTGGGTTTGTTATTGTACGTCTTTTCCTTCTTTTGTGTTTCCTGCCTAGAGCAGTTCCTCTAGCAGTTGTTGCAAAGCTGGTTTGGTGGTGTTGAATTCTCCTAGCTTTTGCTTGTCTGTAAAAATTTTAATTTCTCTGTCAAATCTGAATGAGAGCCTTGCTGTGTAGAGTAACCTTAGCTGTAGGTTTTTCCCTTTCATCACTTTAAATATGTCCTGCTACTCCCTTCTGGCTTGCAGAGTCTCTGCTGTAAGATCAGCTGTTAACCTTATGGAGATTCCCTTGTATGCTATTGGTTGTTTTTCGCTTGCTGCTTTTAATATTTTTTCTTTGTATTTAATTTTGTATAGTTTGATTAATATGTGTCTTGGCATGTTTCTCCATGGCTTTATCCTCTATGGGACTCTCTGCACTTCATGAACTTGACTGACTATTTCCTTTCCCATATTAGGGAAGTTTTCCACTATTGTCTCTTCAAATGTTTTCTCAGTCCCTTTCTTTTTCTCTTCCTCTTCTTTGACCCCTATAATTCGAATGATGGTATTATAATTATAATTATAATTATAATTCGAATGTTGTCCCAGAGATCTCTGAGGCTGTCCTCAATCCTTTTCATTCTTTTTTCTTTATTCTGCTCTGCAGTAGTTATTTCCACTATTTTATTTTCCAGGTCACTTATGCGTTCTGCCTCAGTTATTCTGCTATTGATTCCTTCTAGAGAATTGTTAATTTCATTTATTGTGTTGTTCATCATTGTTTGTTTGCTCTTTAGTTCTTCTAGGTCCTTGTTCAATGTTGCTTTTATTTTCTGCATTCTATTTCCAAGGTTTTGGATCATGTTTACTCTCATTACCCTGAACTCTTTTCCAGGTAGACTGCCTATTTCCTCTTCATTTGTTAGGTCTGGTGGGATCTGCTCTGTTTCTCTGCCTTCTCATTTTACTTAACTTACTCTGTTTGGGGTCTCCTTTTCACAGGTTGCTCGTTAGTAGTTCCAATTGTTTTTGGTGTCTGCTCCCAGTGGCTAAAGTTCGTTCAGTCAGTTGTGTTGGCTTCCTGGTGGAGGGGACTGGTGCCTGTGTTCTGGTTGGTGAGGCTGGATCTTCTCTTTCTGGTAGGCAGGACCATGTCTGGTCGTGTTTTTGGGGGTGTCTGTGACCTTATTTTGATTTTAGGCAGCCTCTGTGCTAATGGGTGGGGTTGTGGTCCTATCTTGCTAATTGTTTGGCATACGGTGTCCAGCACTGTAGCTTGCTGGTCGTTGAGTGGAGCTGGGTCTTAGAGTTGAGATGGAGATCTCTGGGAGAGCTTTCACCGTTTGATATTACATAGAGCTGGGAGGTCTCTTGTGGACCACTGTCCTGAACTCGGCTCTCCCACCTCAGAGGCACAGACCTGACACCTGGCCGGAGTACCAAGACCCTGTCAGCCACATGGCTCAAAAGAAAAGGAGAAAAAAAGAAAGAAAGTATAAATTAAATTAAATAAAGTTTTTAAAATTAAAAATTAAATGGTAATAAAAAAAGAAAAAAGAAAGAAACAAAGAAGAGAGCAACCAAACCAAAAAGCAAATCCACCAATTATAACAAGCACTAAAATCTAAACTAAAAAATAAAAACAAAACAATGGACAGACAGAACCCTAGGGCAAATGGTAAAAGATAATCTATACAGACAAATCACACAAAGAAGCATACACATACAAACTCACAAAAAGGGAAAAAAATATTTATCTCTTTTTGGAAGTCTGAGGTCTTCTGCCAGCATTCCGTAGGGGTTCTGTAGGAGTTGTTCCACATGTAGATGTAGTTCTGATGTATTTGTGGGAAGGAAGTTGATCTCCATGTCTTACTCCTCCGCCACCTTGAAGGTCTCTCTCTTACAGATTTTACTTTATCCTATCTTGTATTAAGGCTCTTCCTATACAAATCTTGTCTCCTGCACCAGTTAACCAGCTCTTTGTTGGTTATAACCATGACTTATTTACCTTTGAACTCTTCTCTGTGTCTACCAAAATGCCCTACAAGTAGGAAGCACTTTACAGGTTTTTATTGAGTTTAACAAAATTTGGTGGAAAATGAAGGCTATCCAGTCTTGAAGGAAGTGTGGTGTGCTCCACCTTCTCCAAAATCTGATCCACAAACTGCAGGTTGTAAATTGAACCTCAATAAAGAGCCATGATTTGTGGCTCTCTGTTTTACTTATCAAGAAATCAATGCACACCTTGGGGTAAAAGCATTGTTCTAATTCCATGAGGGGTAAAAAAAACATAAGTAAATAAATTTCACCTCCTTTACCTAATCCAGCGAATCAACAGAAGCTGATTATAGTGCTGTGTTGAGATGGATCCTTCAGGCTGGATTCCATAATTGATTAGTAATGTCTACCATGGGCACAGGAAGGGAGAGTGGCAGTACATACTCCAGGTATCTGCTTTCCCTTACACAGAAAGATAATGTCAAGCAGATAGTGCAAACAGTGTACATTGGAAGGATGTATAGGAGGGGGAGATCCCTTCAGACTGACATGGTCAAGGAGGGCATCACAAGGAGGAAAGAGAGGAGATGGAAATTGAAGAAAAAGTGATATTCAAATAAGCATTGAAGATGAAGGCAGGGAGGGATTAGGGGAGGGATGGAGTGGGAGTCTGGGTTAGCAGATACAAACTACTATATATGGAATGGATAAACAACAAGGTCCTACTATATAGCACAGAGAACTATATGCCATGCCCTGTGATAAACCACAATGGAAAAGAATATGAAAAAGAATGTATATGTATAGCTGAATCACTTCGCTGTACAGCAGAAATTAACACAACATTGTAAATCAATTATACTTCAATTTTTTTTTTTTAATTTTTAAAAGATGGAGGCAGGAAAAGGCATTCCAGGATGGGGTACCTAGCACAGACCGAGACACAAAGGTGGGTATGTCGAAGGAATCTGCAGGACACAGTGAGAAGTACAGTCTGGCTAAAAGGACAGTTCTTGAATGAGATTAGTGAAGGATGTGGTTGAAAGGCCTTGGATGTCAGACTAAATCATTGGTGACAGGGAGCCACGAAAATCTTCTGAGATGATAGGGAATGATGCACATAATAAAGCACAAAAGGTTAAGTAACTTGGTTTACATTACTTGTTTCACTATCAGCAGAGTCAGGCCTTCAGTAAAGATTCCAAATACTTGTCTAATATTTACTGCCCTTTACCTCACAATCTAGTACTAAAGCCACTAAATGGTTTCTTGTCAGAGCTTAAAAATAAGCT
>NW_006798629.1:6981807-6986712 GCF_000442215.2 Lipotes vexillifer | reverse complement strand
AGCAGGAATATGAGAAAAAGAAGAGAAGAATATACTCACACTTTACCCT
This sequence comes from Lipotes vexillifer, assembly GCF_000442215.2. NCBI lineage: Eukaryota > Metazoa > Chordata > Mammalia > Artiodactyla > Lipotidae > Lipotes > Lipotes vexillifer. The sequence goes on along the minus strand of NW_006798629.1, from coordinate 6,986,663 downwards.
ATTTTCCCAATTTCCTTTTTCTCCAGATGACCCTGGGACTCCATGATCACCCTGGAAAAAGAAAAATAAACATGCAAAGAATCCTTGTTACATTAGTCACACCAGAAACTTTTTTCACGTACTTTCGCATTCTAGCCAAGAGCAGAAAGTTCTAAATCTGACTGCGACAGACTAGTTGCCCTGAACAACCTTCCCTTTGAAAAACAATTTAAAACCCAGATAACAAATTAAATTACACCTTATATACATCCATGAGCTGATTAAGAAAAAGAGAAATCCTTAGAGTTCAAAATAAACAGAAAGCAGGAATCTAGGGAAGTCATAGCCATTGGCTGCCTTAAGGACTTCTGTTCACTCTGTAAGTGTGTGGTGTGAAAAGGCACATTTATCTTAAAGTGGTTGCAGGAGGTAGCATCACCAAGTACATAGCAGAAGCAAATAATCCCCACTCAGGCCTCAGTGTCTCCTCACAGATAAAGTTCCATCAAAAATGAGCTTAAATCAAGTCACAATACACATGAGGGAGACACCATGAGGGAGAAGCCAGCAGAACCAACAGACAACAAATCAGACTTGGAGTGACTATAGATATCAGAATTATCATAATGTAAAATAAGTATCTTTAATACATTTAAATAACCAAAAAGGATGAGGTAAAAAAAAAAACAAGCCACTACATTTTTTTAAAAAAAAGACCAAGCAGATTTGAGAGAGAATCAAATAGAACTTCTTGAAGTGAAAATTAGAATAACCTAAATTAAAAATCCAGTTGACAGGTTAAATGCTATGTTAAACACAAGTGACATAAGGATTGGTGAGCTAGAAACTGAAGAAATAATTCAGAATGCAGCACAGAAAGATAAATAAATAGAAAATATGAAAGAGAGGTTAAGAGATATTGATGATAAAATGAGAAAGTCTGCAAAAGTTTAATTAGACTTCCATGAGGAGATCATAGAGAAAATGGGAAAAATAAAAACTTCAAAATGATAATCTGTTAAGGATTTTTCAAAACTTAGAGAAGGTACAAATGCTCAGATTCAAAAGCCTAATAAGTCCCAAAAAGGATAAATGGAAAGAAATCCACACCTGGACACATCATACTGAAACAGCAGAAAACTAGAAACAAAAGGAAATTTGTAAAACAGCCTGATATTTTTTAAAAGACTGCTGACAAAGGAACAACAATTATTTTATGGATAACTTCTTAGCAAAAGTGAAAGACAAGACAGGAGAATATAAAAGTACATTTCCAAAGTGCTGAGAGAAAATGGATTACCCAAGAACAATCTCTCAAGAAAAGGGTGAGATCATGAGATTTTTTATGAGAAAAAAAACAACCCAGGGAGTTTACAACCTTCATTAAAGAAAAACTCTAAAAGTTGTACCTTAGGCAAAAGAAACATCATCTTTTCATGCTCTTTTTTTTTTTTTTGCGGTATGCGGGCCTCTCACTGTTGTGGCCTCTCCCATTGCGGAGCACAGGCTCCGGACGCGCAGGCTCAGCGGCCATGGCTCACGGGCCCAGCTGCTCCGCGGCATGTGGGATCTTCCCAGACCAGGGCATGAACCCGTGTCCCCTGCATTGGCAGGCGGACTCTCAACCACTGCGCCACCAGGGAAGCCCTTCATGCTCTTTTGAAGGCATCAGTGATAGTAATAAAAATGACGGTAAAGCCAGATAAGCATCTGGCATAAATAAAGCAATAATTATAACAATGTCTCATCAGTGTAAATTAACAAAATGAAAAGATGGAAATAAAATACTGGACAATAATATGAGACATGGGAGCTAAGTTTCTAAGGTCCTTGTATTTTGAAGATAAGAGCAAATATATAAATTAACATTAGACATTTTTGAGCATGCATGTTTATTTAAATTTCTAGACTAATCATGACACATATAGAGAGTATTAATGTCAAACTAGTGGGAGCAGGGAGGGGCTGGGGACAAAAAATGAGAGACTTTCTGTACCTGTTCTCTATCCAAGCCATCAGGATCTTCTTCACCAGGATTGCCCTGTGGAGCAAAGGAAGATGAGAATGTTAGGGACAGGAGGACCAGGTTACATGGTTATTGCTTTGATGTTAATTTCCTTGCTAATATCGTTCTCAGTTGGTAGAAGAATCTAGACCTTCCAAAACTACATTTATATACTGCATTCAAGTATTAAAAAGCAATAGTTACTTTCTCCCTGAAATGGAGAGTAGCATTATATACTGTTTTTTCTTTTTTTTCTTTTTTTTTTTTTTTGCGGTACACGGGCCTCTCACTGTTGTGGCCTCTCCTGTTGCGGAGCACAGGCTCCAGACACGCAGGCCCAGCGGCCATGGCTCACGGGCCTAGCCGCTCCGCGGCATGTGGGATCTTCCCGGACCGGGGCACGAAACCGTGTCCCCTGCATCAGCAGGCAGACTCTCAACCACTGCGCCACCAGGGAAGCCCTATACTGTTTTTTCTGACAGTTTAGGGTGCTAAAGAAAAAGATAAGGAGAAAAAGGAACTAGGATTTTGAATGGACAAAAAGACTTCCTTTAAAATTTTACACAGGGACAAGTACTGTAACTCCCTCACAGGACTGAATGAAACATTTTTCACGGATGTCTACATGCTAACATTGGTCCTTTTGCCACTGACTTTTTTTTCATAGTTTTACATTCTTTTATTCTGAAGCTAAGGCACATAAAAGTAGCCTGAGAATATGCCACTGACTTTTTTTTTTTAATTTAAAAAGACTGGCAAATATGCCTGAATTAATCTGCATAATGGAAACTTGGAAGATGGCAAAATAAGTAGGAATTAAATGAGTGTGTATGTGTGTGTGTGCATTATGAAAGACAATTAAAAGAAAAACTTCTTTAGAAAAGAACTGAAAAATGGGCTAACTAGTGATGAGAGTAAAAACTGGCAGCTGCATTGTGACAGTTCATCAAGCACTGCATCACTTTCAAATTATGGACCCTTCGTTTTGCCAACTATCTCAAAATGACAGTTAATATATTTATTATAAAGCATCTTTCAAAGAAAAATATTTGGAGTTTTGCAAGCAGAATAAGATGCATTTCACATGTGTGGGATGGTTGGTTGATTTACTCCTACTGGCCACACAAGGAAATCAAGTTTCAGGCATTTCTTTAGCAAAAGTACAGCTGAGTTAGTGCATGAAAATAAGCATACGAAACTCTTGGACTAAAATTACATGCTGTGTTTGGCACAGGCCACAGAGGTGAATCAGTGGTACCAGGGGACCTGAATAAAGGAGTTCTATCAGCCCTTGTCTGACCTGTTCACCACTTTGTAAACATTCCCAAGGATAATGTGGGGAACAGAGAAGGTACCTAGTAAATGTTTTTTGAATGAATGAATGAGCAAGTGGATACTTTGCTTCTGAATCTGAATATACAGTCGTTCCCTATTATACCAGCCCTGTCCTAGCATCCCTCTCCCACTTGACACCCAGCTTGACCAGATCCTCCTGACTACACCTTGATTTCAGGACCAACTCTTCCAAATAAACATTATAAACAGGTGGCTCAGTAATTATAGAGTTAGCAAGCCTTGAAAATTATCATATAGATCTCTGCCTTAAACCTGAAATACATGCCTTACAAATAGCCATTCATTAGCATGACAGTTTGGCCGTTTAATAGCATCTGACATATCCCCTTTTCTAAAAGTTTTAAGCCCTACCTCACTCAAGCAAGGAAAAGCAAGCGAGCTTGGTATTGCAGTTCCCAAAGAATCTGTTCTCCAGTTTGAGAAGAGTAAGGAAGGTCACTCACCTTTTCTTTTGAAAATCCACCCACTCCCTAAAACTAAGAAGAAATAAAAGCAACTGAGCTTGAATGAGACTTTTAAACTATTGTTTCATTTAGGAAACCATGTGTTCCTTAATTTCAAGAAAATGTAATTTTTAGATCAAAATGAAGATTTCTCCTCCAGCAAACCATATTGGACATCGCAGCATTCTGATTACTACCATTCCCCTGCACCTGTGATGTGAATAAAATTGCACCCTGTATCTCCTCACACAGTAGGGGTGAGCTGGAAACAGTAGTGACTTGCCATTTATTATAACAATCATATTTTGTCAAACAAAAATGAGAACACACTGGCTAACAAGCATGAGAAGTCTTCCAAGAACAACAGGACAAATTAATTGAAAGAGAAACTTGTTAGAATACATAGACTATGGTCAGAGTGATCAGAAAAACTCTGTAGGATTCTGAGGTTGTAGACAAAACTTTCTGGCCTTGCTAAAGGAGATTCTCTTATCCTGGAAGGTTAAGGGACATTTAAGGCAAACAGTAAAAAAAAAAAGCTGCCCCACCCGTTATCCCTTTAGCCTTTAACATTTCATCGCTCTCAAGCCCAACTTCCAACTGCCAGTTTTGTGACTCTTCTCCTGAGGGTGTTTTCCTGGGACCAGAGCCTGTCCACACACAGGATAGGTCAGAAGTGCTGGGGAATTAATGTCCCCTGGGAGCAGCCCTCAGCTAATGCCTGACAGGATTTGGTGTATGAATACCCCAACTCCCTCACCCCTCGAGTGGAATAACATAGAGGTGCACATTCTTCCACACTGGCTCCTACTGTTCCGCAGCAGGACTAAGCTCTCTCCACCTACAGTGGTAATCGAATAATAAGGCACCCTCTTTAGGCCACCTGTCTAACTTCTCTACTCCCCTACCAGTGTTTATTTTGGTACCCTCACAATAAACTATTTACACTTGATTCCTTTTCTCAGCCTCTAGTTCTGGGAAGCCCTCAATCTGAGAAAGAGCTAAAACATCATAGTTATGGTGAAGAATTAAGATTTCTCTCAAACCCAAGGGATAAAACAGAGATAGGGAAA
>NW_006798629.1:6954451-6981795 GCF_000442215.2 Lipotes vexillifer | reverse complement strand
AGGGAAAGAATTCCACAGCTCAAGGTCACAGTCACCTTGGGTCCTCTCGTACCCCAGCATCCTTCCTCACCTTGGGGTCCAGGAAGACCTCAGGGGCCTCTTTCTCCCTGTGGAATAATGATACACATGGAGACAGTACAGCAACTATCTAAACCACCACCCAATCAATTCCAACCAGCGATAACGACTGTCAGAATGACTAAAATATGGCACGGTCCTTATGATTACTTCCACATCCTCAAAGACGTGATTGGATCACCTGCAAGAGCAATCAGAATGCTCATCCATCAACTGCCCATATTGATGACTCCAAGTCATACAAATCTGAATTATCTAGATTTTTGATCAATTCAGTCAAGCCACATGGGCAAAACTTAAGCATTCAAACAAAACAGGTGTATCTAAACATTTCCTTCAGGCAGCTAAAACTGGATGAAAGTTTCCTTGTGGTTCCACAAAGGATAAACCACATTATTTAACTCTTCCTCTTCTAGGTGAAATCTTGCCCGTCCCTAAGATATAGATCATATGTCACCTCCTCTTCTGAGAAGCCTTTTCTGCTATATTGCGTGTTTTTTTTGTTGTTGTTGATTTTTTGCGGTACGTGGGCGTCTCACTGCTGTGGCCTCTCCCATTGCAGAGCACAGGCTCCGGATGCGCAGGCTCAACGGCCATGGCTCACGGGCCCAGCTGCTCCGTGGCATGTGGGATCTTCCCAGACCTGGGCACGAACCCACGTCCCCTGCATCGGCAGGCGGACTCTCAGTCACTGCGCCACCAGGGAAGCCCTATTATCTGTTTTTGTGTTATATTTCTGCTATAGTGTGAACTTCTTGGAGACAAGGACAATGCCTCATTTCTTTATCTCAGTGTTTCCAGCCCTAAGCATAGCGCCTGGCACACAGTATCATCCAATCAGGATTTGAAGAATGACTTCCTGAATTCTATTAACGAATATAACCTTTTCATCTAGTATTGGATAAGGAAGGGAATGATAGACATCATGCCCTTTGCCAAGCTGACTAAATATAGAAAGCACTGTACATCCCCTGAGCTTTTATCAAAAGAGGGTCTACAAATGTTAACATCTAACTTTGACTTAATGAGGCCAGATAACTTCCCTACATAAGCTGCCCAGGACAGTAAAAGGGAACATGGGAAAGTAAGAGGTACTCCGGGTCTAGGTACTCTGGGTGTGCGTACTAGAGTAATAGGGAAGAAACTTTGTATTCTATTACAAGTTAATCACTAAAGGGATGTTGCCTATAAGCTTAAAGTATACATAATGGCCCATCTCTGGGAACCCTGCCTCCCAGGTAATGAGCATCAAGCTAAAATACCTTTGTTTAGCTCACAGGAAACATCCTGACCAGGCCCACCTGTGAAAGACTGCAGGAAGGAAGAAATTAACACGTCTCCTCTGGAGGCTGGCTGGAACCAGAAAATGTTTGACTTTACTTCCTCCCATTTCAGTATAAAATAAGCCTGAATTCTACCTCAGGCAAGACAATTCTTTGAGACACAAGTCCACCACCTTCTTGGTCTGCCGGCTTTCCAAATAAAGTCATTATTCCTTGCCCCAGCACCTCATCTCTCAATTTATTGGCCTGTCATGGGGCAAAAGCACTATAAGCTTGGACTTGGTAACACTAGTTCTGCTTCCAACTTGTTTTATGAGCACATGACTCTATAAGTAACAGTTTCCTCCACTGATAAAATATGAATCTGGATAATACTGATTCTAACCATTCATAGGATTGCTGCATTGAACACATGAGATACTGTATTGAAAGTACTTTTCAGATCACATGGAGTGGAAAATGAGGTGTTTTATACATAACAGACAACAATAGCTAATGAGACAAGCACAAATTCTGGCTTCAGACAGACGTGGGTTCGGGTACATCTCCAGGCCTTTGAGGAGTTTGGGATTTTGGGGACACAAGCCACCTGTTTCCTTGCATGGCCCTGCAATAAACCTTTCTCCACTCCAAACTCCATTTTGGTTTGCTTGGCCTCACTGTGCGTGGGGCACACAGACTTGCATTCAGTAACAATTATGCTGAGTGAAATAAGCCAAAAAGACAAATACTGTATGATTCTATTTAATGAGGCACCTAGGGTAGTCAAATTCATAGAGACAGAGAGTAGAATAGTGGCTGTCTGGGGTTGCAGGGAGCAGGGGATGGGGAGTTGGCATTTAATGGTTATAGATTTCCAGTTTGCAACATGGAAAGGGTTCTGGAGATGGGTGGTGGGGATAGTTGCACAACAACATGAATGTACTTAATATCACTGAACTATACACTTTAAAATGGTGATGATGACAAAGTTGATGTTATGTGTATTTTACCAGTTAAAAATTAAAAGGAAAATTGCAAAGGAAAAAACTCCCCATTCCCATGACTTCTATTTCCACTTTCTAAAGTTTCAGTTGTTGTACATACATGACTATGTGTTTTTTTCAAAATTAGTCCTCAGAAAAAAAGAGTACTCCTAATTTGAATCTTCACAATGTCTTTACAAAGTTTCTCGTACTTGGAAGACTCTCTCCATTACTTAACTTTAAACAGCATAGTATTGTCACACAGTCAGAGTTAATTTGAGATATTTATGGGATGTTTATGGAGGCCACCTACCAGATCAATTTAAAAAGGGAAAATAAAAGGAGGTAAAGAAATCTAACAGAGATTATTTATTATATATGAAGGTAAGACCTCATAATTTCAAATGTTAGCTACCATGAAACAAGACTTTTAACAATCACTTTTACAAACAATAGAATTTGTGATTACATGGTGGAAACCATAAAAATATTCTTAGAAGAAAAATGAGGCAATGGGTTTTTGAAGCTGGAAGTAAAATTTGCCATGCCAGACTTCTTAGATTTAAAAGAGGTTTATCTTTTAAAACTTAGAAGTGAATACAATGTACTCTAGAAAGCCAGGTGAGATGTTTCCAAGAAGTGGCTTCAGCAATGCTGAAGAAACTGATATAGAAACTACATGGGAAGAATTTTTAATAAAATGAGAAAGAGAAAAAAGAAGAATTTCTAATTTAATATATCTTTTAACATCATGAAAGACATTAAAATGCTTATGTGTAACTAAGTATTATAAATAGACGTTTGTCTAATTCACCTACATCCTTATAAGTTCATATTCTCTAATTGGGCAAAACATTTTTAGGATGTTCTCATGAGAAAATGGGAATTGTCTTATAATGGGCACATGTTAAATTGTTTTGAGAAGAAAATTTGGGCTCATTCAGAATTAAGTTCTATCGTGTTTAAAAATTGGTGTCCCATTTGCTCACAGCAGTTCCTTATTAAAGCTAACAAATATAGTCATGACTTAATGGAGAGAATTACATCACCAAAAGATTTTCAAGTGTTGGGCTGGTGCACGTTATTATATGAGAAATTGGAATTGTAAGAAGAAAAGTACCTTACATTGTAAATGAAATGAGGAAATGTGGACACAATGTCTAGTGGTGCCTCTGGCGCATAGGACACTCTCAACAAATGTTAGCTGTTTTTGTTACTATGGAAGTTACATAACTATTTTTTGTGACCTTAGATAACCTAACTAATTTGATATATAACTGAGACTTTATGTGTGATCAGCGCATATGAAAACTACCATCTCATTATAGGTAAATTTTTGAAATATACATAATCCATGAGTCTGGCAGATTGTATTTTCCAAAGATGGCCATGAGGAAATCGCTGTACTCTTCTGCCCTGTGACCTTGCACTCTCGCATCAAGAGGAAGAGTCTAGTCCCCCACTCCCTCTGAAATCTGGCCAGCAAGCTACCACTTGACTTCTGAGGCTGCTCAGAGCCTGGTGACTTCAGGCCTGGGCTCCTGAAATGGACACTCCCTGTGAGACCAAGCAGCCTTGCAGCTCCACCTCAGCCTGCCCTTCCGCATTCCAATCCCTCCAGGCATGGAGAGGAAGCCACCTCAGCAGCGGGTCCTCCAGCACCAGGCTAGGGATGGTGAGGGGTGGGTGGGGAGGAGACCCCAGAAACCCAGCAAACAGTAGGAAACAGTTCCTTTTTCAGTTTCCCCACCCAGAGTCTGTGACTGTTGTTTTACACCATCAAGGGTGTTGTTGTCATTTGGGGTAGATGGGGGAATTAGATAACTGGAACGTGAGTTGGTTACTTGTCCTTGTGTAACAGGGGCCCGCATACCCAAAAAAAAAAAAAAAAAATGCTTTGCTGATGGTACTGATGAACCTAGTGGCCGGGAAGGAATAAAGACGCAGACATAGAGAATGGACTTGAGGACATGAGGCAGGGGAGAGGAAGCTGGGAAGAAGTGAGAGAGTAGCATTGACATATACACACTACCAAATGTAAAGTGGATCACTAGTGGGAAGCTGCTGCATAGCACAGGGAGATCAGCTTGATGCTTTGTGACGACCTAGAGGGGTGGGATAGGGATGGTGGGAGGGAGGCTCAAGAGGGAGGGGATATGGGGATATATGTATACATGTAGCTGATTCACTTTGTTGTACAGAAGAAATTAACACAACATTGTAAAGTAATTATACTACAATAAAGTTTTTTTTTTTAATGCTTTGCTGAAACCCTTCAGGGAGTTTGAGATTTGGGGGTCATAAGCCACCCATCTCCTTGCTTGACCCTTAAATAAACCTTTCTCTTCTCCAAACTCAGATGTTTTGGTAGTTTGGTATCACTGTGCATCAGGCAAACAGACTTGCTTTCTGTCACATAACCTTTGTATTCTATTGCTTTTGCTACAAGTTAATCACTAAAGGGATGTTACCCATAGCTTAAAGTACACATAATGGCCCATCTCCTGGAACCCTGCCTCCATGCCTGAGCATTCAGCTAAAATACCTTTGTTTAGCTCACAGGAAACATCCTGACCAGGCACATCTGTGAATGGCTGCAGGAAAGAAGAAATTAACACACCCCTCTGGAGTCTGGTGGAACCAGGAAATATTTGCAACAACTTATCACTTTTTTACTTTCCCTCCTCACCTCCCTCTCTCTGTTCTATAAAAGGAACTAGCATTCAAATCAAGGCAAGATGGTTCTTTGGGACAATAGTCTACCATCTTCTAGATCTACTGACTTTCTGAAAAAAATCAGTATTCCTTGCCCCGACACCTCATCTCTCAATTCATTGGCCTGTCATGGGTGAGCAGTATGAGCTCACTTGTAAATTTTGAACTTGAACCTACAAATTCTGGGCATGTTCTGAAACCCATCCACTTGCAAGAGCTGTCTCTGTCACTGAGCAGACCAATCTGACCTGCTTTGTGGGGAAGCAACATTAAAAGCCATTCAGAGGACAACACAGTTTGAAGTCACCTCTCTTGTGAGAAATGCAAAGAAAATGAGCGCTACTGAGATGCACTGTCACATTTGGTAGCCACAGGTGGCTGCTGAGCACTTGAAACATGTCTGGTTCAATTAAGATGTGTTCTAAGTGTAAACTACGCACTGGATTTCAGGGACAACATTTTTTTTTTCAGGTTAAGCTTTTTTAAAGTGAATCAGTTATACATATACATATGTTCCCATATCTCTTCTCTCTTGTGTCTCCCTCCCTCCCACCCTCCCTATCCCACCCCTCCAGGCAGTCACAAAGCACCTAGCTGATATCCCTGTGCTACGTGGCTGCTTCCCACTAGCTATCTACCTTACGTTTGGTATTGTATATATGTCCATGCCTCTCTCTCGCTTTGTCACAGCTTACCCTTCCCCCTCCCCATATCCTCAAGTCCATTCTCTAGTAGGTCTGTGTCTTTATTCCTGTCTTACCCCTAGGTTCTTCATGACATTTTTTTTTCTTAAATTCCATATATATGTGTTAGCATACGGTATTTGTCTTTCTCTTTCTGACTTACTTCACTCCATACGACAGATTCTAGGTCTATCCACCTCATTACAAATAGCTCAGTTTTGTTTCTTTTTATGGCTGAGTAATATTCCATTGTATATATGTGCCACATCTTCTTTATCCATTCATCCAGTGATGGACACTTAGGTTGTTTCCATCTCCAGGCTATTGTAAATAGAGCTGCAATGAACATTTTGGTACATGACTCTTTTTGAATTATGGTTTCCTCAGGGTATATGGTTTTCTCAGTCTTGGGATTCCTGGGTCATATGGTAGTTCTATTTGTAGTTTTTTAAGGAACCTCCATACTGTTCTCCATAGTGGCTGTACCAATTCACATTCCCACCAGCAGTGCAAGAGTGTTCCCTTTTCTCAACACCCTCTCCAGCATTTATTGTTTCTAGATTTTTTGATGATGGCCATTCTGACTGGTGTGAGATGATATCTCATTGTAGTTTTGATTTGCATTTCTCTAATGATTAATGATGTTAGGCATTCTTTCATGTGTTTGTTGGCAGTCTGTATATCTTCTTTAGAGAAATGTCTATTTAGGTCTTCTGCCCATTTTTGGATTGTGTTGTTTGTTTTTTTGTTATTGAGCTGCATGAGCTGCTTATAAATTTTGGAGATTAATCCTTTGTCAGTTGCTTCATTTGCAAGTATTTTCTCCCATTCTGAGGGTTGTCTTTTGGTCTTGTTTATGGTTTCCTTTGCTGTGCAAAAGCTTTGAAGTTTCATTAGGTCCCATTTATTTATTTTTGTTTTTATTTCCATTTCTCTAAGAGGTGGGTCAAAAAGGATCTTGCTGTGATTTAGGTCATAGAGTGTTCTGCCTATGTTTTCCTCTAAGAGTTTGATAGTTTCTGACCTTACATTTAGGTCTTTAATCCATTTTGAGCTTATTTTTGTGCATGGTGTTAGGGAGTGATCTAATCTCATACTTTTACATGTACCTGTCCAGTTTTCCCAGCACCACTTATTGAAGAGGCTGTCCCTTCTCCACTGTACATTCCTGCCTCCTTTATCAAAGAAAAGGTGACCATATGTGCATGGGTTTAATCTCTGGGCTTTCTACAGGGACAACATATTTTTAAAAGTAAGCTATCTCATCAACTTTTAAATAAATAACATGTTGATTACATTTTAGATATACTGGGTTAAATAAAATATGTTATTAAAATTAAATTCTGTTTTTCTTAACTTTCCTTAAGGCGGCTACTAAAATTTTTTTAATTATATAAGATTATGTATGCCACTCACATTATTTTTCTAGCTCTGTACTAGAGGTTCTTTATAAAATGTCTTGGTTTTAGGATGTTAAGACAGCAGAGAACAGGGAAAAAAATCATCTCCCATCCTAGACAGAGGCAGCCTTGTTGATCCTGTTTGTCTGAAATTGGCATCAATGATTCTAATGGGTTGGTCAGACCTTAAGTTACTCTCTTAAGCCTGGCCAGGCTCATTGAACCACAGGCCAAGCAGAAAAAAATAACACTTAAAGGACATCTTCTTTGTTGTATAGGAGAAGCTAACACAACACTGTAAAGCAACTATACTCCAATAAAAATTAATAAATAAAAATAAAGGATATCTTAATTCATCACAAAAATAGGAAGGAATATTTTCACTACTTCTAAGCAAAATAGCAAAAGTTCACAATTCACATTTCTGAATGTATTTCTAACATCTCAGACCATGCTTATGAAGGCAAAATAAAGAGAAAAGTTGAGACATTCAAAGAAAGATAGACAAAATGTAAAGGCAGAGGACTATGTACCAGGTGAAGGAACAAGATAAAACCTCAGAAAAACAACTAAATTAAGTGGAGATAGGCGACCTTCCAGAAAAAGAATTCAGAATAATGATAGTAAAGATGATCCAGGACCTCGGAAAAACAATGGAGGCAAAGATCGATAAGATGCAAGAAATGTTTAACAAAGACCTAGAAGAATTAAAGAACAAACAAACAGAGATGAACAATACAATAACTGAAATGAAAACTGCACTAGAAGAAATCAATAGCAGAATAACTGAGGCAGAAGAACGGATAACTGACCTGGAAGACAGAATGGTGGAATTCACTGCTGCAGAACAGAATAAAGAAAAAACAATGAAAAGAAATGAAGAAAGCCTAAGAGACCTCTGGGACAACATTAAATGCAACAACATTCTCATTATAGGGGTCCCAGAAGGAGAAGAGAGAGAGAGAAAGGACCTGAGAAAATATTTGAAGAGATTATAGTCAAAAACTTCCCTAACATGGGAAAGGAAATAGCCACCCAAGTCCAGGAAGCACAGCAAGTGCCACACAGGATAAACCCAAGGAGAAATACACTGATACACATAGTAATCAAATTGACAAAAATTAAAGACAGAAAAATTATTAAAAGCAACAAGAGAAAAATGACAAATAACATACAAGGGAACTCCCATAAGGTTAACAGCTTATTTCTCAGCAGAAACTCTACAAGCCAGAGGGGAGTGGCATGATATATTTAAAGTGATGAAAGGGAAAAACCTACAACCATGATTACTCTATCCAGCAAGGATCTCATTAAGATTCGATGGAGAAATAAAAAACTTTACAGACAAGCAAAAGCTAAGAGAATTCAGCACCACCGAAGTAGCTTTAAAACAAATGCTAAAGGAACTTCTTTAAGTGGGAAACACAAGAGAAGAAAAGGACCTACAAAAACAAACCCATAACAATTAAGAAAATGGTGAAAGGAGCATACATATTGATAGTTACCTTAAATGTGAATGGATTAAATGCTCCAACCAAAAGACACAGGCTTGCTGAGTGGATACAAAAACAAGACCCATATATATGCTGTTTACAAGAGACCCACTTCAGACCAAGGGATACATGCAGACTTAAAGTGAGGGGATGGAAAAGATATTCCATGCAAGTGGAAATCAAAAGAAAGATGGAGTAGCAATACTCATATCAGATAAAATAGATTTTAAACTAAAAAATGTCACAAGAGACAGGAAGGACACTGCATAATGATCAAGGGATCAATCCAAGAAGAAGATATAACAATTATAAATATAATATATGTACCTACATAGGAGCAACTCAATACATAAGGCAAATGCTAACAGTTATAAAAGAGGAAATTGACAGTAACACAGTAATAGTGGGGGAGTTTAACACCTTACTTACACGAAGGGACAGATCATCCAGACAGAAAATTAATAAGGAAACACAAGCTTTAAATGTCACAATAGACCAGATAGATTTAACTGATATTTATATACATTCCATCCGAAAACAGCAGATTACACTTTCTTCTGGAGTACACACGGAACATTCTCCAGAATAGATCACATCATGGGTCACAAATCAAGCCTTGGTGAATTTAAGAAAATTAAAATCGTATCAAGCATCTTTTCTGACCACAACACTATGAGATTAGCAATAAATTACAGGGAAAAAAAACATAAAAAATACAAACACATGGAGGGTAAACAATACGTTACTAAATAACCAAGAGATCACTGAAGAAATCAAAGAGAAAATCAAAAAATACCTAGAGACAAATGACAATAAAAACACGATGACCCAAAACCTAGGGGATGCAGCAAAAGAAGTACTCAGAGGGAAGTTTATAGCAATACAATCCTACCTTAGATTGTATGAAACAAGAAAACTCAAATATACAAGCTAACCTTATACCTAAAGGAACTAGAGAAAGAAGAACAAACAAAATCCAAAGTTAGTAGAAGGAAAGGAGTTATAAAGATCGGAGGAGAAATGAAATAGAAACAAAGAAAACAACAGCAAAGATCAATAAAACTAAAAGCTGGTTCTTTGAGAAGATCAACAAAATTGATAAACCTTTAGCCAGACTCAAGAAAAAACAGAAGAGGACTCAAATCAATAAAATTAGAAATGAAAAAGGAGAAGTTACAATGGACACTGCAGAAATACAAAGCATCATAAAAGACTACTACAAGCAATTCTATGCCAATAAAATGGACAACCTGGAAGAAATGGACAAATTCTCAGAAAGGTATAACCTTCCATGACTGAACCAGGAAGAAATAGAAAATAGAAACAGACTAATCACAAGTAATGAAATTGAAACTGTGACTTAAAATCTTCCAGCAAACAAAAGGCCAGGATCAGATGGCTACTTAGGAGAATTCTATCAAAAATTTAGAGAAGAGCTAACACCCATCCATTTCAAACTCTTCCCAAAAATTGCAGAGGAAGGAATACTCCCAAACTCATTCTATGAGGCCAGCATCACCCGGATACCAAAACCAGACAAAGATACTACAAAAAAAGAAAATTACAGACCAATATCACTGATGAATATAGATGCAAACATCCTCAACAAAATACTAGTAAACAGTATCCAACAACATATTAAAAGGAGCATACACCATGATCAAGTGGGATTTATCCCAGAGATGCAAGGATTCTTCAATATATGCAAATCAATCAGTGTGATACACCATATTAACAGACTGAAGGATAAAAACTATATGATCATCTCAATAGATGCCAAAAAAGGTTTTGACAAAATTCAACACCTATTTATGATAAAAACTCTCCAGGAAGTGGACATAGAGGGAACCTACCTCAACATAATAAAGGCCATATATGACAAACCCACAGTAAGCATCATTCTCAATAGTGAAAAACTGAAAGTATTTCCTCTTAGATCAGGAACAAGACAAGGATGTCTACTCTCACCACTGTTATTCAACATAGTTTTGGAAGTCATAGCCATGGCAATCATAGAAGAAAAAGAAATAAAAGGAATATAAATTGGAAAAGAAGAAGTAAAGTTGTCACTGTTTGCAGATGACATGATACTATACATAGATAATCCTAAAGATGCCACCAGAAAACTACTATAGCTAATCAATGAATTTGGTAAAGTTGCAGGATACAAAATTAATGCACAGAAATCTCTTGCATTCCTATACACTAATGATAAAAAATATGAAAGTGAAATTAAGGAAACACTCTCATTTACCATTGCAACAAAAAGAATAAAATACCTAGGAATAAATCTACTTAAGAAGGTAAAAGACCTGCACTCCGAAAATTATAAGACACTGATGAAAGAAATCAAAGATGAAACGAACAGATGGAGAGATATACCATGTTCTTGGATTGGAAGAATCAATATTGTGAAAATGACTATACTACCCAAAGCAATCTACGGATTCAAAGCAATCCCTATCAGATTACCAATGGCATATTTTACAGAACTAGAACAAAAATCTAAAAATTTATATGGAGACACAAAAGACCACGAATAGCCAAAGCAATCTTGATGGAAAAAAACAGAGCTGGAGCATTCAGACTCCCTGACTTCAGACTATACTATAAAGCTACAGTAATCAAGAGAGTATGGTACTGGCACAAAGAGAGAAATATAGATCAATGGAACAGGATATAAAGCCCAGAGATAAACCCATGCACCTATGGTCTACTAATGTATGACAAAGGAGGCAAGGATATACAATGGAAAAAAGACAGTCTCTTCAATAAGTGGTGCTGGAAAAACTGGATGGCTACATGTAAAAACATGAAATTAGAACACTCCCTAACACCATACACAAAAATAAACTCAAAATGGATTAAAGACCAAATGTAAGACCGGACACTATGAAACTCTTAGAGGAA
Organism: Lipotes vexillifer; assembly: GCF_000442215.2. Classification (NCBI taxonomy): domain Eukaryota; kingdom Metazoa; phylum Chordata; class Mammalia; order Artiodactyla; family Lipotidae; genus Lipotes; species Lipotes vexillifer. The sequence continues at coordinate 6,970,268 of NW_006798629.1, read as the reverse complement.
AAAATATGAAGAACACTCTTTGACATAAATCACAGCAAGATCTTTTTTGACCCACCTCTTAGAGTAATGGAAATAAACAAATGGGACCTAATGAAACTTAAAATCTTTTGCACAGCAATGGAAAATATAAACAAGACAAAAAGATAACCCTCAGAATGGGAGAAAATATTTTCAAATGAATCAATGGACAAAGGATTAATCTACAAAATGTATAAACAGCTCATGCAGCTCAATATTAAAAAAACAAAAAACCCAATCCAAAATTGGGCAGAAGACCTAAATAGCCATGTCTCCAAAAAAGACATACAGATGGCCAAGAGGCAAATGAAAAGCTGCTCAACATCACTAATTAATAGAGAAATGCAAATCAAAACTACAATGAAGTATCACCTCACACCAGTTAAAATGGGCATCATCACAAAATCTACAAACAATGAATGCTGGAGAGGGTGTGGAGAAAAGGCAATCCTCTTGCACTGTTGGTGGGAATGTAAACTGATACAGCCACTATGGAGGACAGTATGGAGGTTCCTTAAAAAACTAAAAATAAAACTACCATACGACCCAGAAATCCCACTACTGGGCATATACCCTGAGAAAACCATAATTCAAAAAGAGTCATGCACCACAATGTTCATTGCAGCTCTATTTACAATAGCCTCGACATGGAAGCAACCTAAATGTCCATCGACACATGAATGGATAAAGAAGATGTGCCACATATATACAATGGAATATTACTCAGCCATAAAAAGAAATGAAATTGAGTTATTTGTAGTGAGGTGGATGGACCTAGAGTCTGTCATTCAGAATGAAGAAAGTCAGAAAGAGAAAGACAAATACCGTATGCTAACACATAAATATGGAATTTAAGAAAAAAAAATGTCATGAAGAACCTAGGGGTAAGACAGGAATAAAGACACAGACCTACTAGAGAATGGACTTGAGGATATGGGGAGGGGGAAGGGTAAGCTGTGACAAAGCGAGAGAGAGGCATGGACATATATACAATACCAAACGTAAGGTAGATAGCTAGTGGGAAGCAGCCACATAGCACAGGGATATCAGCTAGGTGCTCTGTGACTGCCTGGAGGGGTGGGATTGGGAGGGTGGGAGGGAGGGAGACACAAGAGAGAAGAGATATGGGAACATATGTATATGTATAACTGATTCACTTTGTTATAAAGTAGAAACTAACACACCATTGTAAAGCAATTATACTCCAATAAAGATGTAAAAAAAAAAAGATGTGGTACATATATGCAATGGAATATTAGGCATAAAAAGGAACAAAATTGGGTCATTTGTAGATACGTGGATGTACTTAGAGACTGTCATACAGAGTGAAGTAAGTCAGAAAGAGAAAAACAAATATTGTACATTAATGCATATATGTGGAATCTAGAAAAATGGTACAAATGAACCGGTTTTCAAGGCAGAAATAGAGACACAGATGTACAGAACAAACGTATGGACACCAAGGGGGGAAATCAGGGGCAGCGGGGTGGTGGGATGAACTGGGAGATTGAGGTTGACATATATACACTAATGTGTATAAAATAGATAACTAATAAGAGCCAGTTCTATAAAAAATATATAAATAAAATAAAATAAAATAAAAATATGTCCAATTTACAATTTGATAATATCTTCAAATTTAATAAAATCAGACTGCATTGTTGAGAAAATTTGTATCTCATGAAAAACAGAAGTAAATTATAGGCTTTTAATTAAATATATGACAAAAAAAAAAAAGAAAAGTTGAGCAATTCTCCCACAAACGTAATCAAAGAAACAGATCAGCTTACATAAGTCTCAGCAGCTACATTTTACTCTAATTTCTGCTTACTTTCCAAGCTCAAACAGCCTAAATGTTCAGAATAATAAAGCACCATGCTACTCTAAGTGGACCAATTAGAACATTCATGCTTTTGTACACCAGTAGTATGAAAAGTTTGGTCCCAGGACCCCAGGTTCCCAAGACCCTTTGGGAGGGGGTGCTCACATAGTTAAAACTGTTTTCCCAATTACACTTAAATATTATCTTTTCTTTTTTCACTCATATTCTCTTCCAGGTATATAGCAGAGTTTTTCAGAGGTCAACAAGCAAGTGATATCACAACAGACTCAGTACAGAAGCAGATATAAGAATCCAGCTGTCTTCTAATAAGTTAGACATTATGACATTTAAAAACACATAAAACTGGGCTTCCCTGGTGGTACAGTGGTTAAGAATCCGCCTGCCAATGCAGGAGACACAAGTTCGAGCACTGGTCCAGGAAGATCCCACATGCCATGGAGCAGCTAAGCTTGTGTGCCACAACTACTGAGCCTGTGCTCTCAACTAGAGAAAACCCACGTGCAGCAATGAAGACTCAATGCAGCCAAAAATAAATTAACTAGTTAATTAATTTTTTTAATGTGTAAGAATAGCCAAGAAAAAAATTTTTTAAATACATAAAACAGTGCCACTCTTCTCACTAAAAGATTTTGTTTTGGAAAATATAGTTATTTTTCATAATGGAATATGTCATTTATGTTATGGGTTTATTTTTCTTATTTTGAAATAAGATAAATAATTTTAAATTATTTCAGTTTTAATTTCTAATATGGTAAATTCCAGTCCCCAAGCTAACAATTCTCTCAACAATACACATTGTTCTCCATGGCCAATCACATGATAGATAACTTTTCCTTGCCCAGGGATGTATACAGGGTTATATACAAACCATCAGTGGGTAACCATAACTCCATCACCTTTTTAGCCACTCAGGATGGCATCTAATGATCTTGTAAGAATGGCCTTGGTTCTCTTTATTTTGTTAGGCCATTAACAAACATGACTGCCTCATTAATAGTAACAAATTACCTGTGATCTAGCTCATGCTTAACAACTAATATTACATACATTCACATTAGACCACATTTTCAGTTATCTCAAATTCAGATTAAAAAACCAAACAACCATACTTCATCATCAAACATCTTCTAGAGATTATATCTTTACAAACCTTATCCATCTGACATTTGTTATAATAAATGGTTATTTTTATATAGATATTTTAAGTCCATTTAAAAAGGCATAGATGAGAAAAAAATTCATGGCTTAAGTGCCATGAAGTATGACTACTATTTGACCCATTTTACCACATTCCTTTAAAGAAAAAAGTAAGATTCAGTACTTACATGACTACCTTCTTCACCAGGATAACCAGGTAACCCATCAGAACCCCTCTCTCCCTAAGAAGAGAAGAAATCAAAATAGATAACTCAGACTCCAAATCCTTCATTTCTCAAATCTACATGAAATAAAATTTTTTACTAATACACACCCTTGTCTCACTGAGTTGACATTTTATTGAGAATCTACTAAATGTCAAGCATAACGCACAGAAACATATAGAAACAAATACTCTTGCCCTGTCTTAAAGTGAAAACTTGAATACCTGTTTGTCTTTATAGCCCAGTATACCAACCTATTTTTATTTTTCTAAAATACCTTTTTAAGCCATTCCATCGTGAAAATCCAAGAAAAAACTAGTTTCTAGTTTTCTAGGAAAACTTTTACTTTAAAGAGGGCTTTGAACTGTTTTTACAAAAAATTAATAAACAAAGGTGTTACAGCCCATATTACTTATGAGAAATGGTTGTTTATTTCTGTATGACTCAGCTGTTTAGTCTCTCTCTCTCTTTTTTTTTTTTTTTTTTTTTTTTTTTTTTTTTTTTTTTTTTTTTTTTTTTTTTTTTTTTTTTTTTTTTTTTTTTTTTTTTTTTTTTTTTTTTTACTCTTTTTAGATATCTAAACACACAAACCATTTTCTCTCAAGGAAGTTTGGCTTGCCATTTTATAGCCAGAGGTGTTAATTTAGTGTAAAAACCAGTCACTAAAATATGTGAGCCATCATCTATTTGTAATTAACAAAGATAAAAGTAATACAACCAAGCACTGAATTCTAACAGACAGAGTAGAGAAGTCAAAAATTCAAGACACACCCATCTTTGGCCTTAGAGGCATAGTCTTTGAGTTGTTAAAAAAAAAAAAGTCAAGAGTTTCCCAAGCTTGATTTTCTGACCCTCCAATCCCATATTTAAGAATAACAAGAGGGGAAAAAAATCTAGTGCAAAGGCATGATTACAATTTATTTTTCAAAAAGTAATTATACACTGTTCTAAATTAAGATTGATCTGCAAAGTAAGTAAGAGCTCATTCCAACCATCTCATGGAAAACCTTACAAAAAGAGAATATAAAAGCCAATGGGGGGGCATCCCTGGTGGTGCAGTGGTTGGGCGTCCGCCTGCCGATGCAGGGGACGTGGGTTCGTGCCCCTGTCCGGGAGGATCCCACATGCCGCGGAGTGGCTGGGCCCGTGAGCCATGGCCGCTGAGCCTGCGTGTCCAGAGCACTGTGCTCCACAACGGGAGAGGCCACAGCAGTGAGAGGCCTATGTACAGCAAAAAAAAAAAAAAAAAGCCAATGGGTTTAACTCAACCTTACCCATGGGTTTGTGATTATCCACCCATCCTAAAGCTGTAGTCCCACAAGAATGGAACCTAGTAACCCAGGGTATCTGAGCCATTTCTAATGAGATAGTCTCCCTTAAACATGAAGTGGTGGAGATGAGGGTGAGATGGCGGAAGAGTAAGACGCGGAGGTCACCTTCTTCCCCACAGATACACCAGAAATACATCTACATGTGGAACAACTCCTACAGAACACCTACTGAACGCTGGCAGAACACCTCAGACCTCCCAAAAGGCAAGAAACTCCCCACATACCTGGGTAGGGCAAAAGAAAAAAGGATTAACAGAGACAAAAGGATAGGGACGGCACCTGCACCAGTGGGAGGGAGCTGTGAAGGAGGAAAGGTTTCCACACACTAGGAAGCCCCTTCGAGGGCGGAGACTGCCAGTGGCGGAGGGGGGAGCTTCGGGGCCGTGGAGGAGAGCACAGCCACAGGGGTGCAGAGGGCAAAGCGGAGAGATTCCTGCACAGAGGATCAGTACAGACCAGCACTCGCCAGCCAGAGAGGCTTGTCTGCTCACCCACCGGGGCAGGCGGGGCTGGGAGCTGAGGCTCGGGCTTCGGTCGGATCCCAGGGAGAGGACTGGGGTTGGCTGCGTGAACACAGCTTGCAGGGGGTTAGTGCACCACGGCTAGCCGGGAGAGAGTCCGGGGAAAAGTCTGGACCTGCCGAAGAGGCAAGAGAATTTTTCTTCCCTCTTTGTTTCCTGGCGCGCGAGGAGAGGGGATTAAGAGCGCTGCTTAAAGGAGCTCCAGGGATGGGCGCAAGCTGCGGCTAAAAGCGCGGACCGCAGAGAAGTGCATGAGACGCTAAGGCTGCTGCTGCCGCCACCAAGAAGCCTGTGTGAGAGCACAGGTCACTATCCACACCCCCGTTACGGGGAGCCTCTGCAGCCCGTCACTGCCAGCGTCCCAGGATCCAGGAAGAACTTCCCTGGGAGAATGCACGGCGGCGCGCCTCAGGCTGGGCCAGAGCCCGCGAATCAGCGGCTCCTTTAACCCCGTCCTGTCTGAGCAAAGAACAGACGCCCTCCGGCGACCTACATGCAGAGGCAGGGCCAAATCCAAAGCTGAGACCCTGGGAGCAGTGAGAACAAAGAAGAGAAAGGGAAATCTCTCCCATCAGCCTCAGAAGCAGCAGATTAAAGCTCCACAATCAACTTGATGTACCCTGTATCTGTGGAATACATGTATACACAATGAATCATCCCAAATTGAGGAGGTGGACTTTGAGAACAAGATTTATGATTTTTTCCCCTTTTCCTCTTTTTGTGAGTGTGTATGTGTATGCTTCTGTGTGAGATTTTGTCTGTACAGCTTTGCTTCCACGATTTGTCCTAGGGTTTTTTCCGTCAGTTTTTTTTAAATTTATTTTTTTTCTTAATAATTATTCTATATTTTAATAACTTTATTATATTTTATCTTTCTTTATTTTATTTTACTTTATCTTCTTTCTTTCTTTTTTTCCTTCATTCCCTCCTTCCTTCCTCCCTCCCTCCCTCCCTCCTTTCTTTCTTCCTACTTCTGCTAATTCTTTCTACTTTTTCTCCCTTTTACTCTGAGCCGTGTAGATGAATGGCTCTTGGTGCTGCAGCCAGAAGTCAGTGCTGTGCCTCTGAAGTGGGAGAGCCAACTTCAGGACACTGGTCCACAAGAGACCTCCCAGCTCCACATAATATCAAACGGTGAAAATCTCCCAGAGATTACCATCTCAATACCAACAACCAGCTTCACTCGACGACCAGCAAGCTACAGTGTTGGACAACCTATGCCAAACAACTAGCAAGATAGGAACACAACCCCACCTATTAGCAGAGAGGCTGCCTAAAATCATAACAAGTCCACAGACATCCCAAAACACACCACCAGACATGGACCTGCCCACCAGAAAGACAAGATCCAGCCTCATCCACCGGAACACAGGCACTAGCCCCCTCAACCAGGAAGCCTACACAACCCACTGAACCAACCTTAGACACTGGGGACAGACACCAAAAACAACGGGAACTACAAGCCTGCAGCCTGCAAAAAGGAGACCCCAAACACAGTAAGATAAGCAAAATGGGAAGACAGAAAAACACACAGCAGATGAAGGAGCAAGATAAAAACCCACCAGACCTAACAAATTAAGAGGAAATAGGCAGCCTACCTGAAAAAGAATTCAGAATAATGATAGTAAAGATGATACAAATCTTGGAAAAGAATAGACAAAATGCAAGAAACATTTAACAAGGACCTAGAAGAACTAAAGATGAAACAGACAATGATGAACAACACAATAAATGAAATTAAAAATACTCTAGATAAGATCAATAGCAGAATAACTGAGGCAGAAGAATGCATAAGTGACCTGGAAGATAAAATAGTGGAAATAACTACTTCAGAGAAGAATAAAGAAAAAAGAATGAGAAGAACTGAGGACAGTCTCAGAGACCTCTGGGACAACATTAAATGCACCAACTTTCGAATTATAGGCGTTCCAGATGAAGAGAAAAAGAAAGGGACTGAGAAAATATTTGAAGAGATTATAGTTGAAAACTTCCCTAATATGGGACAGGAAATAGTTAATTACCTCCAGGAAGCACAGAGAGTCCCATACAGGATCAATCCAAGGAGAAATACACCAAGACACATAATTATCAAACTGTCGAAAATTAAATACAAATAAAACATGTTAAAAACAGCAAGGGAAAAACAACAAATAACACACAAGGGAATCCCCATAAGGTTAACAGCTGATCTTTCAGCAGAAACTCTGCAAGCCAGAAGGGACCGGAAGAACATATTTAAAGTGATGAAGGAGGAAAACCTGCAACCAAGATTACTCTACCCAGCAAGGATCTAATTCAGATTTGACGGAGAAATTAAAACCTTTACAGACAATCAAAAGCTGAGAGAGTTCAGCACCACCAAACCAGCTTTACAACAAATGCTAAAGGAACTTCTCTAGGCAAGAAACACAAGAGGGGCTTCCCTGGTGGCGCAGTGTTTGAGCGTCTGCCTGCCGATGCAGGGAACTCAGGTTCGTGCCCCGGTCCAGGAGAATCCCACATGCCGCGGAGTGGCTGGGCCCGTGGGCCATGGCTGCTGAGCCTGTGCGTTGGGGGCCTGTGCTCCGCAGTGGGAGAAGCCAACAGTGAGAGGCCTGCATACCACAAAACAAAAAACAAAACAAACAAAAAAAGAAACACAAGAGAAGGAAAAGACCTACAATAATGAACCCCAAACAATTAAGAAAATGGGAATAGAAACACACATATCGATAATTACCTGAAATGTAAATGGACTAAATGCTCCCACAAAAAGACACAGATTGGCTGAATGGATACAAAAACAAGACCCATATATATGCTGTCTACTAGAGACCCACTTCAGACCTAGAGACACATACAGACTGAAATTGAGGGGATGGAAAAAGATATTCCATGCAAATGAAAACCAAAAGAAAGCTGGAATAGCAATTCTCATATCAGACAAAATAGACTTTAAAATAAAGAGTATTAGAAGAGACAAAGAAGGACACTACATAATGATCAAGGGATCAATCCAAGAAGAAGATATAACAATTGTAAATATTTATGCACCCAACATAGGAGCACCTCAATACATAAGGCAAATACTAACAGCCATAAAAGGTGAAATCGACAGTAACACATTCATAGTAGGGGTCTTTAACACACCACTTTCACCAATGGACAGATCATCCAAAATGAAAATAAATAAGGAAACACAAGCTTTAAATGATACATTACACAAGATGGACTTAATTGATATTTATAGGACATCCCATCGAAAAAAAACACAATACACATTTTTCTCAAGTGCTCATGGAACATTCTCCAGGATAGATCATATCTTCAGTCACAAATCAAGCCTTGGTAAATTTAAGAAAATTGAAATTGTATCAAGTATCTTTTCTGACCACAATGCTATGAGACTAGATATCAATTACAGGAAAAGATTGGTAAAAAATACAAACACATGGAGGCTAAACAATACACTACTTAATAATGAAGTGATCATTTAATAAAAGAGGAAATTAAAAAATACCTAGAAACAAATGACAATGGATACACAATGACCCAAAACCTATGGGATGCAGCAAAAGCAGTTCTAAGAGGGAAGTTTATAGCAATACAATCCTACCTTAAGAAACAGGAAACATCTCGAATAAACAACCTAACCTTACACCTAACGCAATTAGAGAAAGAAGAACAAAAAACCCCCAAAGTTAGCAGAAGGAAAGAAATCATAAAAATCAGATCAGAAATAAGTGAAAAAGAAATGAAGGAAACGATAGCAAAGATCAATAAAACTAAAAGCTGGTTCTTTGAGAAGATAAACAAAATTGATAAACCATTAGCCAGACTCATCAAGGAAAAAAGGGAGAAGACTCAAATCAATAGAATTAGAAATGAAAAAGGAGAAGTAACAACTGACACTGCAGAAATACAAAAGGTCATGAGATACTACTACAAGCAACTCTATACCAATAAAATGGACAACCTGGAAGAAATGGACAAATTCTTAGAAATGCACAGCCTGCCAAGACTGAATCAGGAAGAAATAGAAAATATGAACAGACCAATCACAAGCACTGAAATTGAAAGTGATCAAAAATCTTCCAACAAACAAACGCCCAGGACCAGATGGCTTCACAGGCGAGTTCTATCAAACATTTAGAGAAGAGCTAACACCTATCCTTCTCAAACTCTTCCAAAATATAGCAGAGGGAGGAACACTCCCTAACTCATTCTACGAGGCCACCATCACCTTGATACCAAAACCAGACAAGGATGTCACAAAGAAAGAAAACTACAGGCCAATATCACTGAAGAACATGGATACAAAAATCCTCAACAAAATACTAGCAAACAGAATCCAACAACACATTAAAAGGATCATACACCATGATCAAGTGGGCTTTATTCCAGGAATGCAAGTATTCTTCAATATACGCAAATCACTCAATGTGATAAACCGTATTAACATACTGAAGGAGAAAAACCATATGATCATCTCAATAGATGCAGAAAAAGCTTTCGACAAAATTCAACACCCATTTATGATAAAAACACTGCAGAAAGTAGGCATAGAGGGAACTTTCCGCAACATAATAAAGGCCATATATGACAAACCCACAGACAGCATCGTCCTCAATGGTGAAAAACTGAAAGCATTTCCACTAAAATCAGGAACAAGATAATGTTGCCCACTCTCACCACCCTTATTCAACATAGTTGTGGAAGTTTTAGCCACAGCAATCAGAGAAGAAAAGGAAATAAAAGGAATCCAAATCGGAAAAGAAGAAGTAAAGCTGTCACTGTTTGCAGATGACATGATACTATACATAGAGAATCCTAAAGATGCTACCAGAAAACTACTAGAGCTAATCAATGAATTTGGTAAAGTAGCAGGATACAAAATTAATGCACAGAAATCTCTGGCATTCCTATATACTAATGATGAAAAATCTGAAAGTGAAATCAAGAAAACACTCCCATTTACCATTGCAACAAAAATAATAAAATATCCAGGAATAAACCTACCTAAGGAGACAAAAGACCTGTATGCAGAAAATTATAAGACACTGATGAAAGAAATTAAAGATGATACAAATAGATGGAGAGATATACCATGTTCTTGGATTGGAAGAATCAACATTATGAAAATGACTATACTACCCAAAGCAATCTACAGATTCAATGCAATCCCTATCAAACTACAACTGGCATTTTTCACAAAACTAGAACAAAAAAATTTCACAATGTGTATGGAAACACAAAAGACCTCGAATAGCCAAAGCAATCTCGAGAATTAAAAATGGAGCTGGAGGAATCAGGCTCCCTGACTTCAGACTATACTACAAAGATACAGTAATCAAGACAGTATGGTACTGGCACAAAAACAGAAACTTAGATCAATGGAACAGGATAGAAAACCCAGAGATAAACCCATACACATATGGTCACCCTATCTTTGATAAAGGAGGCAGGAATGTACAGTGGAGAAGGGACAGCCTCTTCAATAAGTGGTGCTGGGAAAACTGGACAGGTACATGTAAAAGTATGAGATTAGATCACTCCCTAACACCATGCACAAAAATAAGCTCAAAATGGATTAAAGACCTAAATGTAAGGCCAGAAACTATCAAACTCTTAGAGGAAAACATAGGCAGAACACTCTATGACCTAAATCACAGCAAGATCCTTTTTGACCCACCTCTTAGAGAAATGGAAATAAAAAAAAAATAAACAAATGGGACCTAATGAAACAGAGCTTTTGCACAGCAAAGGAAACCATAAACAAGACCAAAAGACAACCCTCAGAATGGGAGAAAATACTTGCAAATGAAGCAACTGACAAAGGATTAATCTCCAAAATTTATAAGCAGCTCATGCAGCTCAATAACAAAAAAACAAACAACCCAATCCAAAAATGGGCAGAAGACCTAAATAGACATTTCTCCAAAGAAGATATACAGACTGCCAACACATGAAAGAATGCTCAACATCATTAATAATTAGAGAAATGCAAATCAAAACTACAATGAGATATCATCTTACACCAGTCAGAATGGCCATCATCAAAAAATCTAGAAACAATAAATGCTGGAGAGGGTGTTGAGAAAAGGGAACACTCTTGCACTGCTGGTGGGAATGTGAATTGGTCCAGCCACTATGGAGAACAGTATGGAGGTTCCTTAAAAAACTACAAATAGAACTACCATATGACCCAGCAATCCCACTACTGGGCATATACCCTGAGAAAACCATAATTCAAAAAGAGTCATGTACCAAAATGTTCATTGCAGCTCTATTTACAATAGCCCGGAGATGGAAACAACCTAAGTGTCCATCATCGGATGAATGGATAAAGAAGATGTGGCACATATATACAGTGGAATATTACTCAGCCATAAAAGGAAACGAAATTGAGCTATTTGTAATGAGGTGGATGGACTGAGAGTCTGTCATACAGAGTGAAGTAAGTCAGAAAGAGAAAGACAAATACCATATGCTAACACATATATATGGAATTTAAGAAAAAAAAATGTCATGAAGAACCTAGGGGTAAGACAGGAATAAAGATACAGACCTACTAGAGAATGGACTTGAGGATATGGGGAGGGGGAAGGGTAAGCTGTGACAAAGCGAGAGAGAGGCCTGGACATATATACACTACCAAATGTAAGGTAGATACCTAGTGGGAAGCAGCCGCATAACACAGGGAGATCAGCTCGGTGCTTTGTGACCGTCTGGAGGGGTGGGATATGTAGGGTGGGGGGGGAGGGAGACGCAAGAGATATGGGAACATATGTATATGTATAACTGATTCACTTTGTTATAAATCAGAAAGTAACACACCATTGTAAAGCAATTATACTCTAATAAAGATGTAAAAAAAAAATTATGAAGTAGTTATTTTCCTATCACTTAACCCTAGAGTTAACACAGAGATGCATGTTAACCACCTGTAAACCAGTGACTCTATCTATCCTCAGAGTTTAGTGCTATAAAATAGAATATTAGATCAGAGGGGAAGAGGCTTTGAGTACCGTAAAGAAAACAGATGTTAGACAAATGACAATATTGTGGACAAATGAACACTTCTGTGCAGTGATAGAATCTGTGAAAGTATGAAATAAATGTAAGTAGGCAGAATAATATAGTGGAAAGAATGTGAGCCCTGGAGTTAGGCAGACTTAAGAACTTAAATCCCAGAATGCCTTTTTGTAACTGTGCGACTTTGGGAAAGTGGTGTTCCCTCTCTGACTCTCAATTTCACACCTGTAAAAGAGGCTTGTTAAGAGGATAGAATTAGAAAAGGGGTGTTAAAGACATAACACAGGCCTGGTGTGCAGATGAAGTCTCTGTCCTCCCCCATACACACCCAACAAGTGCTCACCTTCCTTCCCAGGCTCCCACCATCACCTCTGTGCCCGTCTTCTCCAAAGCACTTTGCATACATATTGCAGCATCTTCTTTCTACAATTGTGTCCTGAAAACAGAATCCATGCCACATAATGATTTTTTTCATCTGTATTAACCTACGTCACATTACACACTAAAGAAACAATTCTCGGGCCTCCCTGGTGGTGCAGTGGTTGAGAGTCCGCCTGCCGATGCAGGGGACACGGGTTCGTGCCCCGGTCCGGGAAGATCCCACATGCCACGCTGCAGCTAGGCCCGTGAGCCATGGCCGCTGAGCCTGCGTGTCCAGAGCCTGTGCTCCGCAACAGGAGAGGCCACAACAGTGAAAAAAAAAAAAAAAAAAAAAAAGGAACAATTCCCTCAAGTTTTTAAAAACTATTAGAATGGGTCTTCCCTGGTGGCGCAGTGGTTAAGTATCTGCCTGCCAGTGCAGAGGACACAGGTTCAATCCCTGGTCTGGGAAGATCCCACATGCCACGGAGCAACTAAGCCCATGTGCCACAACTACTGAGCCCACGAGCCACAACTACTGAAGTCCGCATGCCTAAAGCCCATACTCCACAACAGGAGAAGACACCGCAATGAGAAACCCATGCACCACAATGAAGAGTAACCCCTGCTCACCACAACTAGGGAAAGCATGCACTCAGCAATGAAGACACAATGCAGCCAAAAATAAATAAAATAAAATAAATACATTTATTTTAAAAAGTTCAAAAAATTAAAAAATTAAAAATATTAGAATGAATAGGCCTAGTAAAAGATGATGTTAAAAAAAAAAAAACTACAAGTTGCTTCAGTAAGAAGCTTGGAAGAGATCGCTGTGTGATGTTCAGAGGCTGAGTGTATACAAGTCCTCTGCCAAATTCTAGCTCCTGGAGCTCCTCTAATTTATGGACACCCTCCAGGCCAACAGTCAGGAGTCCGGAGAATCCTTCAAAAGAGCAACAGGTGGGCGATTTACTTGCATGTCTTTAAAATGGTCTGACGTGTTTTGGCCCCAGATAACCATCCATCATTCCACCCTTCCTATATGCTCCTCTGTCTTATATCAAACAGCATTTGTATTAAAATCAAAACAAGCTGATGGCATGCCATCTTGAAGAATTGGTTTGATACCTTTCAACCCCAGCAGCTAAAAGGTGAACAGTTAGGTGGAACCAGAAAGGACTCTCAGAGCTCTCTTATAACCCCTAGTTTTTGGTTCAAAGAGGGTTTTTCCCTGTTATCGTATTGTTACATCCTTTAACACAAATTCTTGAAGTAGACTTGTGGTTTATTCTTAGAAACTGCGACAGTGATTGTTCACAAATATTCTGGTTTGTCTACTTAAGGGCACTGGATAGGATTTTACTTCTTTGGGAAAGTTATAAACTCTCATTAAGCCTCAATTCCTTACCTGTAAAAATATTATCTATCTTGTGAAAGTTAGAACTCTCCATACGGCTTGCTCTGACCAGTGAAGTGTGAGCAGAAGTGACCCGGGTAACTCCCTGGGAGAAATGTTAAGAGGAATGCACACTTTGCCCCATTTCCTTTCCCCATCACAGGAATAGGCCCCCTCCTTCAGCCTGGGTTCTTGAGTGATGAGAATGAGGCATAGACGAATGGGCATGCAACACAAGATAGATACAGTCTTGCTAGTTTAAGCCACCAAGATTTGAATGTTGTTTGTCATTGCACTTTGCCTCTCCTACTGATGCAGGCAGTAAAAGGTCATCTGTATTTTCCCACAAAACAGAAAACATATGGACAAGAACACTTTTCAGACCTGGCTAGAAAGCATTGTAGAATTCAGAACAAATAATACCGTTAATATTTTAAACACTAAATTCACACACAAGCACACACACATCAGCTTTTTTGCTATTGCAAACCAGCTGCTTTAAAACCTTATGGTTAAATGTTGTATACACATTCTTAATTATTCCTTAAAATAAATATCTGGAAATGGAATTGCTGATCTAGTAGGTAGACAAAGTTTTCAGTCCTTTGTCTTATACTCCCAATTCCCTTCCAGAGAAGTTGCAAAATTTTAAACTTCCAATGGCAATCTATGCATTAAATTCAGTTGAAAGCAAGTTGCCACAAAAATATTCCATTTAATGCAATACCTATTAAAATACCCATGACATTTTTCACAGAACTAGAACAAATAATCCTAAATTTTATATGGAACCACAAAAGACCCTGATTTGCCAAAGCAGTCTTGAGAAAAAAAAGAACAAAGCTAAAGGTACCACGTTCCCTAACTTGAGACAATACTACAAAATTACAGTCATCAAAACAGACACATACTAGCACAAAAACAGACACATAGATCAATAGCACAGAACAGAGAGCCCAGAAATAAACCCACATACTTGTGGTCAGTTAGTCTATGGCAAAAGAGGCAAGACTAGCCAATGGAGAAAAGACACTTTCTTCAATAAGTGGTGCTAGGAAAACTGAACATGTAAAAGAATTAAATTAGAACATTTTCTCACACTATATACAAAAATAAACTCAAAATGGATAAAATACCCAAATAGAAAACCAGAAACCATAAAACTCCTAAAAGAAAACATAAGCAGAACACTCTTTGACATAAATCGTAGTGTTATTTATTTATTTATTTTTTGGATCTGTCTTGTAAGGCAAAGGAAACAAAAGCAAAAATAAAGAAATGGGACTAACAGCAAAGGAAATCATCAACAAAATGAAAAAACAACTCACGGAATGGGAGAAGATATTTGCAAATGATATGACCAATAAGGGGTTAATAACCAAAATATATAAACAGCTCATACAACTCAATATCAAAAAAACAAATAACCCAATTAAGAAATGGGGAGAAGACCTAACAGATGTTTTTCCAAAAATGACATACAGATGACCAACAGGCACATGAAAAGATGCTCAACATCACTAATCATCAGAGAAATGCAAATCAAAACCACAATGAGATAGCACCTCACACCTGTTAGAATGTCTATCATCAAAAGGTCTACTAATAACAAATGTTGGCAGGATATGGAGAATAGGGAGCCCTCTTACACTGTCGGTGGGAATGTAAATTGGTGCAGCCACTATGGAAAACAGTGTGGAGTTTCCTCAAAAAACTTAAAATAGAACTACCATATGATCCAGCAGTTCCACTTCTGGGTGTATATCCAAAGAAAACAGGGCTTCCCTGGTGGTGTAGTGGTTGAGAGTCCGCCTGCCGATGCAGGGGACATGGGTTCGTGCCCCGGTCCGGGAAGATCCCACATGCCACAGAGAGGCTAGGCCAGTGAGCCATGGCCACTGAGCCTGCGCGTCTGGAGTCTGTGCTCCGCAACGGGAGAGGCCACAACAGTGAGAGGTCTGCATAGCACAAAA
>NW_006798629.1:6950244-6954290 GCF_000442215.2 Lipotes vexillifer | reverse complement strand
AACGTGAGGGGTTTGCAAAAAAAAAAAAAAAAAAAAAAAAAGAAAAGAAAACAAAAACACTAATTCAAAAAGATACATTCACCCCCAATGTTCATAGCAGCATTATTTACAATAGCTGAGATATGGAAGCAACATAAGTGTCCATCCATAGATGAATGGATAAAGAAGATGTGGTATATACAGTTGACTCTTTTTTATTCTTCTTTTTTTTTTTTAAATCTTTATTGGGGTATAATTGCTCTACAGTGGTGTGTTAGTTTCTGCTTTGTAACAAAGTGAATCAGTTATACATATACATATATCCCCACATCTCTTCCCCCTTGCATCTCCCTCCCTCCCACCCTCCCTATCCCACCCCTCTAGGTGGTCACAAAGCACCGAGCAGATCTCCCTGTGTATATCTTTTTGAATTCGTGTATTTGTTTCCTTCAGAAAGATACCCCCAAGTGTAATTCCTGCGTCATATGGTAGTTCTATTTTTAATTTCTTGAGGAACCTCTGTACTGTTTTCCACAGTGGCTGCACCAATGAGCATTCCCAAGAGAATGCGTGAGGTTTCTCCTCATGCTTGCCAAGGCTTGTTATTTGTTGTCTTTTGGATGATAGCCAAGTTTTTAGGTGTGAGATGCTAATGTCATTGTTCTTTTGATGTGTGTTTCCCTGATGATAAGTGATATTGGTCATAGTTTCATATGTCTCTTGGCCCTCTGTACGTACTCTTTGGAAAAATGTTTGGTCTCAATTTTTAATTGGGTTTTTGGTTTTTGGAGGTTCAGTTGTGTGGTTCTTCATCTATTTTGGATATGAACTCCTTTTCAGACATATTGTTTGCAAATATTTTCTCACATTTGGTAGGCTGCCTCTTCATTTTGTGGATGGTTTCCTTTGCCATTGAAAAGCTTTAAAGTTGGGTGGAGTCCCATTGGTTTATTCTGCTTTTGTTCCCCTTGCTTGGGGAGACAGATCCAGAAAATATTGCTAAGACAGATGTCAAAGAGCATACTGCTTATGTTTTCTTCAAGGAGCTTTATGGCTTCAGGTCTTACATTGAAGTATTTGATTCATTTTTTTTAATATCTTTATTGGAGTATAATTGCTTCACAATGGTGTGTTAGTTTCTGCTTTATAACAAAGTGATCAGCTATACATATACATATATTCCCATAACTCTTCCCTCTTGTATCTCCCTCCCTCCCACCCTCCCTATCCCACCCCTCCAGGCGGTCACAAAGCACCTAGCCGATATCCCTGTGCCATGCGGCTGCTTCCCACTAGCTATCTACCTTACGTTTGTTAGTGTATATATGTCCATGCTTCTCTCTCGCCCTGTCACAGCTCACTCTTCCCCCTCCCCAGAGTGAAGTAAGTCAGAAAGAAAAAGACAAATACCATATGCTAACACATATATATGGAATTTAAGAAAAAAAAAATGTCATGAAGAAACTAGGGGTAAGACAGGAATAAAGACACAGACCTACTGGAGTACAGTTGACTCTTGAACAACATGGGTTTGAACTGCATGGGTCCAGTTATACACAGATTTTTTTCAATAAATAAGTATTATAGTACTACATGATGCATGGCTGGTTGAATCCATGGATTCTACTGTGGATTCAATTGTGGATACAGAGGGCCAAGTATACAGTTATATGTGGATTTTCAGCTGCACAGAGGGTTGGTGCCCCTAACCCCTGGGTTGTTCAAGAATCAACTGTATATACAAGGGCATATTACTCAGCCCTAAAGAAGAGTGATATCTTGCCATCTGCAATAACATGGATGGACCTGGAGAGTATTATGCTTAGTGGAGTCTTACAGAGAAAGACAAATACTTTAGTTTATCACATATATGTAGAACCTAAGAAACAAATCAACAAATGAATATCACAAAACAAAAACAGACTCACAGATCTAGAGAACAGACTAGTGGTTACCAGTGGGGAGAGGGGTGTGGCAAGACAGGGGTAGGGGATTAAGAAAACTCCCACTTATAAAATAAATAGGCTACAAGGATATATCGCACAGCACAGGGAATATAGCCAACATTGTATAATGTCTTTAAATGGAGTACAATCTCTAAAAATATTGAGTCACTATGTTGGACACCTGAAACTAATATAATAATGTAAACCAACTATACTTCAATTATATGGATATATATGTACATATGTATGCAGCAGCCCTTGGAAATGGATAAAGAGGAACAACCAGGGAGCAAAGGAGGGAGGAAGGGCAGGGGAAAAAGTAAGGCCCAGCTTTGGGGTGATTTTAGTTTAGGCAAAAGAGACAAATGGACTCCTAGGTAGCCTAAAAGAGCGGAGAGCACCCACTCCCCAGGAAGTAGGAGTTGCCCCTGCAACCCTCCAAAGCAGACGCCAAGCTGGGAATTGGTCAGTCCTACCTCACTCAGAGCGACCCTTAGTCAGTGTCAGGGATGTGGGGCCCTGGGGTCTCTCAGCCCTGAATAACCCCCGATTCATATAAAGAGGGGGACTGGGCATCAGCCTTGTGGGCACTGAGCTCCTACCACCTGGGTTAACATAGGAGGCTTATAGATTCCAGTGCCATCTAGAAATCTGAAAGCCTATCTCATCCCCTGTAGGAGGAACAAGGCCCATGCAGGGCAATGCCCTGCACTTACTTTTGCTGCAGAGAAGCTCAGATATTTCCTTCAGTCTCTCTAAATCATCATCCAGTCCATCTGTAAACACTAAAAGGACCTGTTATTTACAAGAGAGGGAGATGGGGAAGGAGGAGGAAGGGAAGGAAGGGGGGGAAAGATAATGGAGAAGATGGATGCTGTAAATTGCACATTTCTTTAAAAAAGCAAGGGCAAGCTTAGCTCTTCTGGCTGTACCCAGCCTTTCACTCTGTTCTGTTCTGTTTCACCCATTCATCTGTTTGTTACTTTATTACACCTTCACTTATACCTCAAAGTCCTCCCACAAATACACACATTCCCCCACACACAAAAAAAGAATTTGAACAAACAATGCGTTCACTAAAAAATATCTTCCCCAAATTGTCTTACAATATTCATCTTTATCAATGCCAAACTCTCAAAATTTTAATGCATTTTCTACAATTAAACAATTTAATTTTAATTAACAATTAAAATATGTTACCTTTACTCTAGAAAAATTTAACTTAAAATGTGAATTACATTTTTCAAGAAATAAATCTATCGGATGCAGGAATGAAAGAAAAACTCAATGTAAATTTCAAAGTTTGGGGATGTCATTTCCTAACACATGTCACATGAGATCTTTTCATCTCTGTGGACTTCTGTGGGTGCACAGTTCTGGGATACCAGGAAGGGAGGAGGGGAGCTGTGTTAGGGAGCCTTTAACTGTAACTAAAGATGGTTCAAGGGGCTGATTAGAAAAATGATGGGTCCTACTCTACATGACAATGAGTGACCATAGGAAATAATATCTTCCAAGTTGTCTTTGGAATGAATTTATGCCATGGAAGAATCTGGATCACTAAACTGTGGGCAACTTGAGGGCAGGGACTTTACTATTTTATCCCTACTGGCATTCAGCACAGAGCCTCTAGGGCTTAGTAAATATTTGTTGATTGAATCAAAACAATCTCTTCTTGGCCTTTACTGAGAATCTCTTCTTGGTCTTTACTCTCTCTTACATTGAGAACTCCTCAGTGTAAGCTCTCCAGTGAAGAACAGTTTAGTTGGTCTCAGTCACAAAAGCCTTATCCCTCCATCCCTGCCTAATGGCTCCATAACATGGGTTCTCAGCATTTATTACCTTCACTTTGGCAGAAGAGGGACGGATAGCACTGTCTCCCAGGGACTGCAAAAAATCCACATCCATATGGTTGCTACTGGCAGCCTGATGAATCAAGAACTTATGAGTGATCTCATCACTGTATTTTTCAAAACCTGAGTCAAAGATAAACTGGCCCTTTGAGCTGGGAACCAGGTAGTGGAGCATCACGTTTGTCTGACCAGGGACACCACAGCTGATGTTGGAAAGCATGGCCAACTCCTGCATCAGCTCTGGCAATAACCCTTGAAGCCTCTGCTG
>NW_006798629.1:6906682-6950234 GCF_000442215.2 Lipotes vexillifer | reverse complement strand
TGCTGAACCTGTCTCGTGGGAGTGGAGAGAATTCCAGAAAAATCTACGTTGCATCCTTTGAAGGTGGAGGAGAAGTCAAATTAGTCATCTATAGATGCATGATCCAGCCCAGAAGATATCAGCCAAGCCAGTCCTGCAAGAAGACCCTCCAGCCGACCCACAGAAGTGTAAGCTAAATAATGGTGTAATAGAAGAAATTTTCACATATTGAGATACAGGGAAGCCTTTCTGGCTTATACATGAGTTAACGTGAATTTTATGCCAATAAAAATAGCCGGTTTGTGGCCTATCAAACATACATTGTACATCGACTTTAATTATTAGAGAAAAGGTCACAAAAGAACGTCCGTGTTAAAAATAAAGATTAAATGCCTCTCTTCCTGAGATGCCAATGCTGGTCCTCCTTTGATGATAAGGCTCCCTTCCCAGGTGCCAAGGCCATGCTGACTTGCTGTGTACTTGCTGAACTGTTCTTTTTTTGAACCCTTGAAGAAATGTAACCCTGACTTGTTTAATATTCTTTGTTCTGACAAGATATAAAACTGTGCTGAAAACCCTAGTTCTCTAAAGCAGTTTCTCAGAGTCATCTGGGAAGTGGGCTTCCAGGCTAGTCCTCAGTTTGGCACAAATAAAACTCTTCTATTCTTCAGTGTTTATTGATTATTTTCATCAACAGGTCTTTGTTATTAATTTGGGGGATGGCTTGTTACACAGCAAAAGCTAACTGACACATATATACTGTTTCATACCTCTATGCCTCTTCAGGTCCTATTCCTTCTAGCTGAAGTGCCCTTTTCCATCCCCTCCACCCCTACCTGGTTAACTCATACATGTCCTTCAAGTTTAAGTGTCCTGTAATTCAAGTGACCCCCTCCCTAAAGCCTCTGCGACTCATGTCCCCAGGTCCTCAAGTTGAGTTATTAAATGCCCCTGCATATCCATTGTTACTTTACTTGAACTTATCTCTCTCTGAACAAACATTCCCTCATAGTAGAGACTATGTCATCTTACTTTCCCAGTGTCTAATACACAAGCTCATTAAATGTTTGCCAAATGGATGAAGACAAAAATATGAATGAGCCTTGAGTCTCTTTCAACACAAGCTATACTATTTCCTTCTCTCCTGGAAGTTTCCTCATCACCCATGCATGTATCTTATTTCAGAGAAGCATATTAGAAAAGATCAAGACTGATAATCACTCTCAATTTTATGTTTCTTCTACCTGAAAATATTTAAGGCCTCCTAGAGGGGGGTAGCTAGAATTGGAAGGCCCATTGATCTTTCAGCCTATACCCACCCACTCATAATAAGACAATCCACACAATTCCACTGAGGAGGCAAAAGTTGATGGTTACAAATGCACCTGGATTAGAATTTGGGTGAAAAACTTAAAATGTAATTTATAACCACAAAAGCGCCGCTATTATTAACTACTTCTGGACAACAAGCATAACTTGGGATTGTCAGGGCAAGCCAGGACATGTTGATATTTTCTCCTTAGATCAGTACACACTGGAGTATTTGGCCCAGAATCAATAAAAAACAAAGCTGCAGGTTTGTGGGGGAGGGGATTTTTGAAGAAAATTAATAAATACTGGAACCTCCACCGGTGAAAAGAGTAATAAACGGTGGCTTAAAGTTTCTCAACGACCTGAGATCCAGGGCTGACCCATGGAGTTTTCAATCCCCTAAATATCACACTCCGTGCTAGCTGGCCGGATATGTTTCTGGAACTGAAAAGACAGAAAATGCCTTCCTCCCTTCCTTCCATATAAAACATTTTGGTTTTGTTTTGATTTTTAAGTCTCTAATTGAAATTCACCATAAGAAGTTTTCACAGATGTAAATCTCATTTCTATATCAGATCTAAATTCAGAAAAAAGGAATTTCTGAGTATGGTATATTATTCCAACATTTCTAATTTACATTTTCCCCAGGAACACTTTCAATTGGCTTTATCCTGTAATGCAAGGAGCATTTTCTGTCCCTGTTAATGGGGAGGGTTGAACCTTGCCAGATAACCTCTAAGGTCTGTTTGATTCAGCTTTATGATTCTAGAATTCTAGAATGAATTAGATTTTAGCCATTACTAAAGTATCAGCTAAGATAGAGTTGAAGATAAATATAAATCCTAATTTACTACATAGTTAAAAATGACCTGAGAAGAGAAGCTGGAAACCTGTATCTCTTGTCTCCCCCAGGATAATCACCAGGTGCATATAAAAAAAAATGGAACAAACAAAAAAATAGGACTTTGATTCCTGAAGAATTGAACTGCTTAAGGACATTCAATAATCCATGTTTATTAAAAAAAATAGTTCAACACTTGCACACTTTTCAGTTGATTTCTGAATTGACCAAAGGCACTGCAAAGTAGTGATATTCTTTAGGTAGTAGAATCAAAAATATTAATTTCATACTCTAAAAAAACTGGCTCTGGCTTTTGACACTGAACTGCTGGGAAGTTCATACCCTGCCTCCATTATTTCCCATCTGTGCTTCTTAACCTCTCTCTTATTTTTCTCACCTGCAAATTGAGTATCGTAATAATAGCATCTGCTTCACATGGGGTTGATGTAGGAATATTGGGCTTTATGTGTTTCATTATATATTCTTCCATACGATTCTATACTATATACTATATTGTTCCATACTATACTATGCATTACTATACCATTCTATGGCACTGTATGCTATTCTATACTACACTATACTATACCATACTATGCTATATTATCCTTTTCTATCCTATGCTCTACTTCATTATGCCATACTATACTATACTATACTATACTATACTATACTATATACTATACCATAGAACCCTCCTACTCAAAGTGTGACTTGAAGACCAGCAGGATCAGCAGCACCTGAGAGCTTGTTAGAAATGCAGAATCCCACCCCAACCTACTGAATCAGAAACTGCATTTTAACAAGATCTCCAGGTGATTCAAATGCATGCTAAAGTTGAGAGACCTTGTTGTGCTCTACTATACTGTACCAAAAGGCAATATAGAACAGTATTTAGTACACAGACTCTAGAACCAGACTGCCTCAAGATCACATCCCATCTCTGCTATTTACATGAGCCAAATAACCTGATTTTGCTGTGCCGTGGTTTCCTCATTTGTAAAATAGTATATATTTATTAATAGGGTTATGTGAAGATGCAATGTTCTAACCTATGGAAGCCCTCAAAAGAGGCCCTGCACAAAAAACACCATCTACAATGGAATACTACACAGCCATGAAAACGAATGAAATAATGCCATTTGCAACCAACATGGATGGACCTAGCAATTATCATACTAAGCAAAGTAAGTCAGAAAGAGAAAGACAAACACCATACAATATCACTTATATGTGGAATCTAAAATATATCTAAAATATGAACTTATCTATGAACGAGAAACAGACTCACAGTCATAGAGAACAGACTTGTGGTTGCAAAGGGGGAGAGGGTTGGGAGAGGGATTGATTGGGAGTTTGGGACTAGCAGATGAAAACTAGTATATATAGAATGGATAAACAACAATGTCCTACTGTGTAGCACAGGGAACTATATTCAATATCCTGTGATAAACCATAATGGAAAAGAATTTGAGAAGAAATATGTACATATGTATATGTATACAACCGAATCACTTTGCTGTACAGCAAAAATTAACACAACTTTGTAAATCAACTATACTTCAATAAAATAAATTTTAAGAAAAAGATTCCCCAGGACAAGGCTAGAAGGATTAGTTTTATTTTATTAAGAGAGCAATCCGGGTCCCTGACACCTACCATGGGCTTGTGGATCAAATAATAAGCCCTCTGTCACTCACCTTGTGGAATGAAGACCTGGTAAAGAATTTCCTTCTCCAGGTTTTGCAGGGACTCAAATTTTTCTTCATAGTACACTTTGCTCTGGTCATCAGTGATCTCCAAAAGCTGAGAGTGTTTGGCTTCTCCTACCCCAATGGCAAAAATAATTATGTTTCTGTCCCTAAGGGCCTTGGCTGGTATGGCTACATTGTCCCAGGCGACCCCATCGGTGATCACAATCAAATACTGATGGACACTGGGCCTCCCTCCTCTTGAACTACCAAAAAAAGACAGAATGAAGTTCAGGGCTTTCCCAGTGTAGGTGCCGTCATTGATTTGCTTAACGTCTGAGATGGCTCTGTGAATGTCCACCTTTGAGGAGTATCGGTTGAGCCTGAACTCTTCCTGGGGGTTTGAGCTGAACTGCAGAAGGCAGTTCAGAAGGCAATCTGAATTTCATCAGCACCGATATTAGATTGGTTGACCATTTGCTTCATGAATCCCTTCATCTTTTCAAAGTCTTTCAGGGAGATGGATTCTGAACCATCCATCAGGAAGATAATGTCAGCTTTCCTATTCTTACAGGCTGGGGGGAAAAAGGAGCAGAACAGAACATCTACTCAGAGTCTGAAACCAATTAATTACAAGTCCCCAGGGAGAGTCTGGGGTGACATCAACACAACATGAAAATATTTTTAAAGGGGGCAAAAAGGAAGTCAAGGAAATACATTTCTGTGACCCAGCACAAACCAGTCTCAAAATAAGACACAGCTGTATGATAAAGATATAAAATTTGAGTGGCTTTGTTCATTCCAGGTCATGGTCACTCTGTGTCCAATACTCACTTTTGGACCAGTGAACCCACACTTCCAGAATGAAGCCTGTTCAAATAGATTAGACAAATATACTTGGGGAGAGAGAGAGATTGAAAAAAATTCTTACTCTCCAAGGAGCAGATGTCCTGTAACACTTCTTGTTGGATGGCCTTCAAGGAATCAAAATCATTCACGCAATACATCCTGTCTTCAGCTACCTCCTGAAGCTCAATACTATTAGCATCTCTGACTCCAATAGCATAAATACTAACTCCGTCTCCCCTCAACGCTTCCACAGCCTCAGCCACCGGGTCCATAGATTTGCCATCAGTGATGACGATGAGATACCAAGGCACGTTGCTGCAAGCAGTGTCTGCAAAGACCTGCATCATGCTACCCAAGGACTGACCTGTCATGGTGCCACCTCCATTCTTCTGGATGCCATCAATGGCCACTTTCAGCCCCGCCATGCTGGCATGCTGGCTGAGAGTAAATTGACTACTGATTTCGTCTGAGTACTGAAAGACTCCAAACTGTACTCTGTCGGGCCCGATATGAAATATCTTTATCACCTCATTCATGAACACCTTCATTTCGAGAAAATCATCTTGGTGGATGCTGTCAGACCCATCAATAAGGAAGTAAATATCTGCCTTCTCGATGTGCACATAGCCTAGGTAGGAAGAAGAAGCAGCAAGCCATCAGAAACAGCATGTGAGATGGTGCGTAGCAAGGCTGTGGATCCCGATTCCCACACCCCCTCAGCCCTCATTGCTCCCTTTCTTCTGACAGCACCTGAGACTCTGCCTACGGGTGTGCTTGGGACAGGAGCATGGTCAACCCATACATTAGGCAGGCCAGGGAGTGAGTCAGAGCAGCCAGCAGCCCATGATTGACAGAGGTAATGGATAAATACCCTAGCGCCCTCGACCTTTGGGTGGGACAACTCTGAGGAGAGCTCAACACAGTCTCCCTGAGTCCCTGGCAGAGCCGAGCCCCAGGTGCCTCCAGCGATAGCCTGCTCACTAGCTCAGTCTGTACAGGCTGCCTCCTATTTCTCTCCCCTCCACACCCTCTAACAGTGTCCCCTGTGCTCAGCTCCCTGATAAATCACTTGCTTCTATATCCTCGTCTCAGAGTCTGTTTCTGATGAACACCATTTAAGACATGAGGTAAACATTGCTTCTCAAATGTGGAAGTTGAGAACAAGCTGAAAGTAAAATATCAGAGCATATTTGAAGCTATGGATTGTCTCAGCATCCAATATTCCTGCTTCCCATGCAAGTTATACTTTTTAAATATACGGACGAGAGTACACTTTATGATGTTTAATTTAATTAATTAAAATTAATATAAAACTTTCTGGTTTTTTTATTGAAGTATAGTTGATTTACAATGTTGTGTTAGTTTCTGCTGTACAGCAAAGTGATTCAGTTATACATATATGTATTCTTTTTCAGATTCTTTTCCATTATGATTTGTCACAGGATATCAAATATAGTTCCCTGTGCTATACAGTAGGACCTTGTTGTTTACCCATTCTATATATACTAGTTGTCATTTGCTAATCCCAAACTCCCAATCCTTCCCTCCCCCTCCCCCTCCCCCCCTTGGCAACCACAAATCTGTTCTCTATACCTGTGAGTTTGTAAAACTTTCTGTTTTAAATGAGCCTTACTTAAATGAATCACTCTGTATTAAGGCTTAGACCCCAAAGGGAAAAATGGCTCTGCATTGAGATACTGTCTCCACCACTTACTAGCATGCTTGCCCCAGTGCATCTCAATTTACCAGTCTGTCAAACAAGAATCTTAACACCTACTCAGTAAGCTTATTGTAAGGGTTAAATAAGATCATGGAAACCCAGCAGAGCTGACTATTAAAAATTCACAGTTAAGATCACCCAGTGTAGGAACTTCCCTGGAGGTCCAGTGGTTAAGACTCTGAGCTTGCAGTGCAGGAGACATGGGTTCAATCCCTGGTCAGGGAACTAAGATCCCATGTGCCATGCGGCGCAGCCAAATAATTTTAAAAAAGAAAAAATCACCCAGTGTTTTATTTTTGTCATGTAGCAGATTCCTCAGAAAGAATGAGACATAATTTTCTCCTCAGTCCTTTCAGCCTTGTGTTATTAATCACTGAATTCCCTTGACCCAGGGAGGAACCAAAAGCCTTTTCACGGTTCCTGGACAAAAGGAAAGTGGTCTGACCCGTGGGACCTTGGCTCCCTTACTCAGGCCATCATTTGGGAGGGACTTGGTCTAAGAAATAAGTGAGACATCCTTATACTAAAAAAGTATTTGTTGTTTATCTGAATCAAATTCAAATTTAACTGAGCATCATGTATTTTATCTGGCAACCCTACCCTGGAGGGGTAGGCATAAGAAGGGTTGTGGCTTGGAAGTGCTTGTTGAGTGCTTGGAGAATGGAAGAGAAATTATGGAAAGAGAAGGCAGAAACCAGAACCTTGCTGGAACCAGAACCCACTTGTAACAGGTGGATGACTGGCCTGGGTCTGAAAAAAGGACCACCGTGCAGGGAAGGGCATCTCTGTAGCCAGCCCCATGCAGCAGTGGCCCAAAGAGGCTCCCCTGCAGCTCAGGGCTTTTGCACTGTCCACAGGGGCCAAGGGCCTTGAGTTCAGCCTGGCACTACACATTCTTGCCAAGCTTGGCAGACAGAAATTTTGAGGAGAGAATATTTTTGACAGTCAGATGCTACTATGAATGCACATCTATTACATACACAAACTGCTTAGCAGAGGGTCTGATGCATAGCAGATGACCAATAAATGGCAGATATTATGATCATTATAATCACCCAGGACAGAATTCTGGTGAAATTGTCCCAAATTCTAAGCTACCCTCACCCCCAAACACCCTGGACGTTGGGCTGATTTTCTTGATTCCAAGTTTCTTTTTAGCTGCTATGTAATCTTGGAAAAAAATCAACTCTCAACTCTTTATACTGTTTGTGAATCAGAAGGAGGGAAAAGGAGGCATCTCTCTCTTTTCTATAGAATATAGGCAGGGCATGCCCAAACCAGTGAAATTCGTATTTAATGATTTTGTTCTTCATTCTCCAAATAGAGAAAGGGACTAAGAAAATACAGGCCAAGGAGAAAGACAGGAATTTATTTAGATATTTTAAATCTCTAGGCCTCAGCACAAGTAATCAAGAAAATACAAGATCATTTAGTGATTGTCTCAAAAAAAAAAAAAAAAAAAAAAGCTCAGTGATTTTCCCCTGAATATATAATCACAGCCTTGAATTCTTAAGTTAATTATCTACATTTCCACCTTCGTTCTATAATTGTGATTTGAATCTGAGAAGCACTAACATGCGTGGACAAAAGTAGAGAGACAAATAGACAGACACAAAGATATTTATAACTACCTAGAAGTGGCAAATTTGGGATTTAAAATTCAGGCAGTTTGAGTGCAGGGAACCATATTCAATACCTTGTAATAACCTATAAGGGAAAAGAATCTGAAAAAGAGTATATATATATATATATATGAATCACTTTGCTGTACACCTGAAATTAACACAACATTGTAAATAAACTATACTTTAATTAAAAAAATAAAGAAAAAAGAAAAAAATTCAGATGCATATACTTGACTGCTGTGTTTCTTTTGGTGTTTTTTTTTAAAGTGCATATACAGGAGGAGCTCACCTAACTGGCCTCTCCTTAAGTGGCTCACCAGATAACTGAGTTCTCCCTTCTCTCTGGAAGAACACTTCTGGAGAAGTGCTGCTCCCACAATACACTGACTAGGCCCCCCAACTGAACACTCCACACTTCTGCTTCACTCAGTGGAAGATTAGGCCCACCGAGAGTGACGTGGGTGTGTCCCAAGCCTATTTATGGCTGTTTTGTTATTATAATTACACAGCAAATCAAACACTGTGAAAATCAATAGGATATGAGTGGGAATTAAAAGGGTTTATCACATATATGAAAACCAGGTTAACTGCTTAGGAAAGACCCAATAAAGGCAAGTTGTTTTAAAAGAAATTGTTGGTGTACTAGATAGCACCCACAAAGATTGCATTTTTGAGATCATAAAAATCAATAAGGATTTCTGTACTCAGATTATTTCCAAAGTTCTCCCACATGAAAGAAACTGAAACTGGAAATTATAGAAAATACACTATCAGATGATTAATGAAGAAAATACATAGAACTCCAATCAGCAGGGCTCATATTCAAAGAAGCCTTGGCCTTACACAAAAGATTGGCAAATTAATGTTCATTTATTATGTTTTAAGCTGAAATTTTTAACTTCAAGAATGCTTGTGTCTTTTTAGCAATGATCTCCTGCTTTTAAGTGACTTAACATTTGGTCAATCCATACTCAGATCCCTATGGCTTCTACTGTAAATATACATGTATTTTCAACAAATTCTTATTAAAAGGAATGAGGGGTAAGACAGGAAGAGGCAGAAATGTCCACTTTTCACTTCATGTTCTGTGCTGTTTGGCATCAAGATAAAATAAAGATTTTATAAGTTTTGCTTCTGTTTTGTAATGAATTGACTCCATAATCTTCTCTTGGATGGGGGGTAAAGGAGTTGGGTGAGTGGAGCAAAAGCAAAGATTAAAAAAAAAAAATCAAATTTTTGGAAAAGGTGCTCCTACCTTCTTGTAGGGCAGAGCTCATCCCAGACACAGAAGCCCTTTTGCCCGAAATCTCAGGACAGAGATGGTTCTTAATCTTACTTCCCACAACAGCGAGTTGCAAAAAAAGATTCCAGGGGAATGACATGCTTCCAAGGAGGATATGATGCTGTCTTCTCCAGGTCCATGCTCTCCAAGGCGAGCTGGGTACCCACTGCATAGACAGTCACCCCCGTCCTGCAGAGGAGGGAAGCCGGTCTGGACCATTGTCTTGGGAGAAGCCTTCCATGATGACCACGCCTACCTGCTGCACACCTTGCTGGAACCGACTACCCTTCTCCTGAATGAAAATCTCATTCCTTAGGAAATCCAAAGCAGCACCAGTCTTGGTCCTTCCTCCTCTTCTTCTGTAGGTTACTTTGTCCAGATGCTCCAAGATCTTGTCTGGATTCTGAAATGTATCCAGAGAAAACTCAAGTCACAGTTCCTCACTGTAAAAGACCAAGCGAATTCGTACATCTGGATGAATACTTAGAGAGCTGATGGTGGTCTTTAAGAAATTGACAACATGTTGGAAATTCTATTGCTGAGCCTTGCTAAATTCCTCAATGATGAACACCAAGTCAGCCGGGATAGCAGTTGGACACGCTATAAACAAACAAAAACAGAAAGAAAGGCTTTAGCATGAGAACAGAGGAATAAAGACAACAGTCCTTTTGTATACAAAAGTTGTATTATGCTATATTTTTATATACTACAATAATATATTTAGTATTACAAATTGTAATAATATATATTGTACTAACTTATATTCATGCTCATTAAAATTTAGTGGAAGCTTTTATGACCATCATTTGCATGATGGTCAAAGAGCATCATAGGGTTCAAAATTTTTCACGTGAAAGTGTGCTCACATCACTTGTCAAATATGTAAATATATGAATATCCACAAGAAAGGGCCTTAAGATCATTTTTCAATTCATCTAAGTCCATTAAGAGCATCTGAGGGCTTCCCTGGTGGCGCAGTGGTTGAGAGTCCGCCTGCCGATGCAGGGGACACGGGTTCGTGCCCCAGTCCGGGAAGATCCCACATGCTGTGGAGCGGCTGGGCCCGTGAGCCATGGCCGCTGAGCCTGCGCATCCGGAGCCTGTGCTCCGCAACAGGAGAGGCCACAACAGTGAGAGGCCCGCGTACAGCAAAAAAAAAAAAAAAAAAAAAAAGAGCATCTGAATCTTGCTTGACTAGTTTTTTCTTCATTTTTCTGGTTTCAGGAAGCCCTGGGTCAAATTCTCTTTTCTAGGCCTGAAAGCTTTTTAATTTAATAATTGTTCCTCTTTTGGTAAAAGATGGAAATAACAAATGGTGACTATTGTGCACCTTTCTCTGATAGCTTTCATGTCATTTTTAACAGAGGCAACAGGAAATATTGCAAGTTCCTGCAACAAATCTTTGTCCAAAAATTGTACCAAATGGCTGTTTCATTTTGCTATGCAAGAACCATTCCTTTAACCTGCCTCACACAGAGGTTAATGGAGTTCTGACTGCATAAACTCCCTTCTGAGATGAGTCCAGAGTCCTCCTACCCAATTTAAGGCAGGGCCTGAAGTAGGGAAATCCACAGTGTATGCATAACAAAAAGGTCCGAATCTACTTTGACATATGAAAATAGAAATCTCCCTAGCAGAGAGCCAAAACCACATATGCAGAGGACTGAAACCAATGTGTAGACAACTAGATACTGTGAAATAAACTTTAGAGAAGAGACTATAGGGGCAACAGAATAACCCTTTGACCTATCTTTGGTCTCCTGATGTCCTGAAAGTTTCCATTTGGTCCTTTTTTTATAATCAAAACTCAATCCTAGATTTATAAAGAGGATGTTACCCCTGATTTTTCTAAGTCTGAAATGCCTTCTCTAGAAACTCCAAGCACCTTTGACTTCTCCCTTCCTTCACCTGCTGGTGCCAAGTGCTATCTTTCTCCTGTCAAGGTGTCTCCAAGATTCATCCTGTTTCCTCATCATCAGAGCCACCATCAGAATCTACCCAGTCATCCTCCCTGTGTGGACAGATGACAGCTCAGCCTTAAGCAAGCTGTGGATGAGTCTTATGGAATCCATTCTGCCCACTAAAGGCTTTCTTAAAGACCACTTTGGTGGTGTCATTTTTCCTGCTTAAAAGCGTATAGTCACTTCCCAGTGCCTTTGGGACCCCATAATCAGGGTCCATCCTCCCTGATCCAATCTCAGCCCTCACTCTTTTAACCCCCACCCCATTCCCAACTGTCTCCCTTTTTTCACTTTCTTCCCCATTCGTCCAGCCCATTCCCACTTCCACAACCTCACTCATGCTCTTCCCCTTACCAAGAGTGTCCTCCTCCTTTCTCCCTATATATTAAAATCATACCCATTATTGAGGGGCCAACAAAATTCTTCCTGGGTCAGGTTCTCCACTACACCCTACTTTTGCTCTATTTCTACTTAATGTAGGGTTCATAGGTGCTTCTTTTTTCCTTATTATCTCTGCCTGGATTTTCCTCTTCTTGTCTCACATGTTGCCTCTAAAATTCCAAGGACCCTCAAGCTCTAGATGTTGAGAGGTCTGGGCAGAGCTATGATAGTTCAGAGAAAGGAGGGATTGATCACTTCTACTTGTGGGGATGCTCCAGCAAGAAGGTAACTTAAGAGCTGAAGGATAAAACTTTGACTGTGGGCATTTTAGGCTGATGGTATAATTTGTCTAAGAGTAGAGAGAGAGGTAGAAAAGTATGACAGATACAAAGCAAATGGTGAGTAGTTCAGCTTGGCTCATGGTTAGAATGTATAAAGGGGCTTAGCAGGAGATAGGCTCAGGGGTTCTCAACCAACAGTGAAACCCATCCCCATGGGACATTAGGAAATATATGGTGGTGTTTTGAATTGTGATAAGATTCAGGGATGCTACTGGAAGGGGTCAGGGATGTTAAACCCTCAGCAATGTACAGGACAATCCTACATTATGAATTCTATCACCCAAAATGTCATTAGCCTCTCCCTTGAGCATCTTAAATGCTAACACTAAGGAAGGACTTTATTTGATCTCTGAGGAGAAGACTGAATGCTCATTCTTCTGGAAAAGGCATATGGTAACTTGGATTATTATTCAGAAATATTCACTCCCTATACCTCACTTCCATGAGAGGAACATACTTTCTTACTGCACTAATGATGACATAGCCATATGACTTGCTTTTGCCAATGGAATGTTAGCAGATGATAAAGCAGAGGTTTGAAAAATGTTTTTGAAACTGGATTTTCTCTCTTACACCTCTGTAATTACCATGGAAAGGATATGCCCAGACTAGCCTAATGATCCCAGTAGGAAGGTGACATCTAAGGAGCAGAAGCAAAATTAGATGAGCCAACCCTCCGCCAAATCCCAAATCTGTGAATAAGCCCAGGCAAGTTCAGCAAAGCCCAATGAAGTTGAGCCCAGTGAATATCAGCTGACCCCTAGCAGATCTGTGAAAATAAATGATTCTTTTCAGCCACCGACTTTTTGGATGTCTTGTTATGCAGCATCATTGTAACCATAGTTAATTAATACAAGGTATGTGTCTGAGGCAACACATGCCTCCTCCTCTTCCCCATCCAGTGGTGCTACTGTCTTAGAACTGAGGAACCCAGGATGCCCCCTTCTCTATTCTTTCCCCAGACTTTCCTATTATGCTGAGAACCTCCCCCCACACAGTGTCTCAAACACCTAGGGACCAAACCTTAACTTCTATAGGCTCCATCTTGGCTTCATTCTTGGTCTCAAGCTGTCCAGTTCCTTGGATCATCCCACTCACATCCTGCATCACTTGGCTGACTCTGTCTTGTCCTTGCATCTCACATACAAGGGGTGGAGTGCCCATCCCCTGTAGTTCTCTCTTGTCAGAGTCTTGAACACCCACAGACATTACTTTCATGTCTTTCTCCCTCAATGTCTCTGTAGCCTCATGGATCTCATCCTCAGATTTGCCCGAGGTAATGACCACTGCATACTGGGGAATGCCCTGGAGAAACCGGCTTCCCGCTGCCTCCTGGAGGAAGGTCTGATAAAGGTATCATAGAGCTTTTCCTGTCCTCCTGGAGCCTCCCCGAAGTACAAAGTGTTCATGGATGTGACTCATCATCTCATCCTGGGTTTGGTAAGTGTTGAACAAAAATTCAGTGTGACCTTAACCACCGTATTGACCCAGCCCAATCTGGAACTTGTCTATGCCAACATCCAGCATGCCAACCACTCTGGAGATGAAAGTCTGCATCCACTGGAAACTGGTCCATGCTGTGTTCTGTGAGGTGTCAGTGAGAAAGACCACATCTTCATAATGTTGGGCAGAATCTGGAATTAGAGAAGGGTTCTCGGGGGGAGTACATCAAATCAAGATCTCTTGAAAACTGAATACAGGGATGGTTTTCTGTGGGAAATATAAGAGGGAGAGGTACTATATATGTAACACTGCACATATTGTACTTTCATCTCCTCTGTGTAAAACTCTATCACAAGGCTCCTCCCTCCCATACCTTGCTGCCTGTGTTGTCTGCTTTTCTCGACTAAAGTATCTTTCAATTATTCTTCTTCTTTATTAAATACATTGTTTATAAAATTATTGAATTTAACTATAGGATAAAGGATGTTTTGAATTCACAAAAGAAACAAGTTTAATTATCAATTATGTTACTCATATCTGTAACTTGCACTGAAGTAAGGCTATTTTTTAAAACATTACAGTGTATTTTTCACTACATATATAATATTTTATAGTTTTGTTTTAATACAAGAAACCATAACAAACTATAAACAATAGGTCCAAATCTCACCACTAGATAAACCCTGGAATCACCCTTTCTAGGTGGTCTCACCTTCAAATTCCATCAACAGGGTGTAGGATACTATAAAGCATTTTAGTTTTGGCTTTTCTGGAAAAGCAAAAATGGTGTTTCATTGTTGTTTTAATTTGTATCAATACAATTGTTGTTCTAGATTCTTATTGGCCATTGCTTATTGTATCTAATTTACATTTAAATGTTTTAAAATATGCTTATTGGATAGGGCTATATATTACATGCAACTCTCGGGATATGAGATAATTTCAGTCATGTATACACATATGATAATTAAACTTTAATAACTTAATCTTCAAAAAAATTATTCTTGGGCTTCCCTGGTGGCGCAGTGGTTGAGGGTCCACCTGCCAATGCAGGGGACACAGGTTTGTGCCCCGGTCCGGGAAGATCCCACATGCCGCAGAGTGGCTAGGCCCGTGAGCCATGGCTGCTGAGCTTGCGCGTCTGGAGCCTGTGCTCCGCAACGGGAAAGGCCACAACAGTGAGAGGCCCACATACCACACACACACACACAAAAAAATATATTATTCTTCAATCAATGGAGGAAGCAAGGGAAGTTAACATATACTGAGCAGTTACTTTGTGCTAGAGACATTTATACATTTGTATCTATTTTAATCCTCATAAACCATCCTACTAAGCAAGTATTATTATCTTTGTTGCACAGATGAGGAAACTGAAGTGTACAAGTGAAGCTGCTGGCCCATGCTCACACAACTAGAAAGTGTCACAGGCAGGATTTAAGAAAATAGGTCTTTTGGACTCCAGAACCCATGCTGTTTCCTCTGAACAGCATGGTAGGATGCTCTTTTCCACCTATGACAACTCCATTCATCCTTCAAGCCCCAGCTCATCCAGGAAGTCTCCCCAGGTTCTCCAGTGATGACCTCCCACTACACTCAGCGTTTCTTCACTCCCATTGGAATTAGGGGTCCTTGTTAGAATGTTGGGTTTTGACACGACCTCTTACCTTTAATCTTGCCCTCCACGGCCAAGCACAGAGTCTGGAGAATGCTTCCTGAGAAATCCTGCAGGATGTTGAAGTTTTCAGCGTTGAAGAGAAACTTCTCCAATGGCTCACTGGCTATTGTTTGCAACCCCTGGACATTCTGGACGTTGACCCCATCTTGTTTCAAACTGTCAGCTGCCTCCTGGACTTCATCATTTGACTCCCCATCTGTCACCAGGATAACTACCTGGGGAACCCCATCTTTAGCCTGTCTGCCAGCTGCCTCAGTCAAGTAGTTGGTCCTGACAAACTCCAGGTCACTCCCTGTGTTTGTGCCTCCTGTATGGTAGGGCAGGTTCCGGATATGCTCCAGGACCACACTCTTCAGAGAGTGCTGGCTCAGCTGAAAGGCTGGGTAGATGTTGTCATTATACTGTGTGAGTCCCACTTGGACCTGGTCACTGCTGATGTCCAGCCCCAAGACGACAGAGTGAAGGAAGTTCTTCACTTTCTGGAATTCCTGGGGTCCTATGCTAGTTGAGCTGTCTACTAGGAAGACAATGTCAGCCAGGACTGCTTCTCTGCAAGCTGCAAGAGAGGACAAAAGGGGTGGGGTCTGCGGGTCTTCACTCAAAATGTTTAGAACTAATGGAGCTGAACGGTGCACAGAAAGGGAGAGCAATGCCAGGCAGCCTATAGACAGTCGTCCTCAGACACCCTAAATGACAGTGTGCTCAAAGAAGTGACAACATCCCTTGTGCCTCTCCTTCCCTCCACTCATCATGTTCTGAGGTTTCTGTCCCGCCTCCATCTTGAAATTCACTTGGACAATCCCATGAATCTCAATAAGGAGAAAAGCACTTGTGTAAATGCTTCTCAGAATGCTGAAAAAGGGGCTGTCCTCTTTCCAGTGGGAATAAACCTTGTCTCTAGGAGTGTGCCAGCCCCAACTGGTCAGAAAGCTGAATACAGCCTGTATTCCACAACACATCTCATTGCCACTCCACCACCTAGGAGCCCTGTGACCTACTTATAAATCACCTCTTTGAGACTTGATTTTTTTTTCTGCAGCACTGACATTTTTATACCAGCCCTCATACTCTCACAATGTTCTTTTGAGGATAAAAGAGGATAAGCTCCTATATTAGACAATGTCAGTGCTCTACCCAGGTCCTTTTGGATTTCTTTCTTTTTTTTTTTAATTTATTTTATTGAAATATAGTTGACTTACAATGCTGTGTTAATTACTGCTGTACAGCAAAGTCATTCATTTATACATATATATGTTCTTTTTCATATTCTTTTCTTTTTTTAAGTATATTTTCCCTTTAAAAAAAATATCTATCTATTTATTTATTTATTTATTATTTTGGCTTCTCCGGGTCCCAGTTGTGACATGCGAGATCTCTAGTTGCGGCATGCAGACTTTCAGTTGC
Source organism: Lipotes vexillifer (assembly GCF_000442215.2). Classification (NCBI taxonomy): domain Eukaryota; kingdom Metazoa; phylum Chordata; class Mammalia; order Artiodactyla; family Lipotidae; genus Lipotes; species Lipotes vexillifer. Next base: position 6,933,728 of record NW_006798629.1, on the reverse strand, counting down.
AGCATGGATGTGGGATCCAGCTCCCCAACCAAGGATTGAACCCGAGCCCCTGCATTGGGAGCATGGAGTCCCACCCACTGGACCACCAGGGAAGTCCCCATAATCTTTTCCATTTTGGTTTATCACAGGATATTGAATATAGTTCCCTGTGCTATACAGTAGGACCTTGTTGTTTATCCATTCTATATATAACAGTTTGCATCTGCTAATCCCAAACTCCCAATCCATCCCTTCCCCCTTGCCAACCACAAGTCTGTTCTCTATATCTGTGAGTCTGTTTCTGTTGCATAGATAAGTTCATTTGTGTCATATTTTAGATTCCACATATAAATGATATAATTTGGTATTTGTCTTTCTCTGTCTGGGCTTACTTCACTTAGCATGATAATCTCTAGGTCCATCCATGTTGCTTCAAATGGCATTATTTCATTCTTTTTTATGGCTGAGTAGTACTGTATAGGTGTACCACATCTTCTTTATCCATTTTTCTATCAATGGACATTTAGGTTGCTTCCATATCTTGGCTAGTGTAAACAGTGCTGCTATGAACAAAGTGGTGCATGTATCTTGGATTTCTTTTTACCATTTCTGTACACTGCTCTGTGGAAGACTTCTCTTCAGCTATTGGAGTTGTTTAGCCCATGGTATATGAAGGCCTAACCCTTTGCATTGGGTCAAGACAACCCTGCGGCATAACTTACACTCCTGAGTTCTCCTGTGAGATTAAGCTAGAATTACCCTCTGTGACAGCTTTGCCTGAGATCACATCCTTTCTTCCCTTCCTCTCCTTCTCTGTCCTGCATCCCCCACATCCTTACCAGCCTCCTTTGGGAGTTCTTCCATAATAAATCATATGTATCCAAATCCTTGCCTCAGGCTCTGCTTCTAAAGCACACAATCTAAGACATTTGCTCTATCGGAATGGATCTGCCCTAAAAGACCTGAGATCAAGTTCTAGCTCTGCCATCCAGTTTTGTTACTTTTGGCCTCAATTTCCTCACACACAAAAAGCAAATAATGATACTAATTGTCTTATATATCTATGTAAAAACAAATACTAATTGCCTTATGTATCATACATATCCCTATGTATCTAACAAAAAATTGCCTTATGTATCTATCAGTCAGAAAGGTAAACAAGCTTTGAAAACGATGTTAACACCAAGCAAATGGTAGTTATTATTACTATGTATATAAAACCTCTCTGTAAACCTTGAAGCACTAAACAAAAGTAAGGTATATAATTTGGCAAAACAAATACAATATTTCCACCACATTCTGTGGTATCAAATGGGTCAAAAGTTTTAGCACTTCTTCCAGTTGACCTCCCCTATGTAGAAATACCAAAATAATGAGCAAGTAATGAAGGCTCTATCCTTTTGTGGGTTTTGATGGGACGCACAAGCAATCTCTTTCTCTGCTCAAATATCTATGCTTTCTTATAGTTTAGTAATTAATTTATAAAGAATTTCCACCAGTTTATGCCCCATCACCACCAACAGATGGACAAAGTTGATGACAGGTATATCATCGCAGGTAATGACCCTAATGCTTCTGGGAACCTCCGATGGGCTAAGTGCTGTGATAAGCACTTTATTTGCATAAATTTCTTTAATGCTTTCAACAACTCTCTGAGGCAGGTACTATCATCTCAGGAAGAAAATTTAAATTCAGAGAAATAAAGTAACTGTTCAAGATGGTCCAGAAAGTAGAGATTTGGGATTTGAACCCAGATCTTTCTTTTCCCTCAATTCACCCTCTTAACCAGCACATTATACCAACACACTGGCAGCAAAATAAACAAGCTTCCTGGGGGAATCTACTGGCCCTCTCCCCTCCTCTGTCCCCATCCAGGCAATACGGGTAAGTTAATCTAGGAATAATAATATCATTCTAGGAACAACTATTTTTTCCTTCAAAAACAAACTTACACTATGTCTGTATATAGAACCCTCATAAGGCCCATAGGATATAAAAATAGTTGAAAAATCTTTGGTTAACAATTGGAGAGGAGCATAAAGTGTAGATGGTTTAGTGAAATTCTAATATTAAAATGAAACATGCACAATATCCAGAGAAAAGTTGAATTCAAAAAGATACATGGGGCTTCCTTGGTGGCGCAGTGGTTGAGAGTCCGCCTGCCGATGCAGGGGTCATGGATTCATGTCCCGGTCTGGGAAGATCCCACATGCCATGGAGCGGCATGGCCGCTGAGCCTGCGCATCCGGAGCCTGTGCTCCACAACGGGAGAGGCCACAACAGTGAGAGGCCCGCGTACCGCAAAAAAAAAAAAAAAAAAAAAAGATACATGCACCCCAATGTTCATAGCAGCACTATTTACAATAGCCAAGACATGGAAGCAACCTAAATGTCTATCGACAGATGAATAGATAAAGAAGATGTGATACGTATATACAGTGGAATATTACTCAGCCATAAAAAAGAATGAAATAATGTCATTTGCAGCAACATGGTTGGGCCTAGAGATTACTACGTGAAGTAAGCCAGAAAGAGAAAGAGAAATATTATGTGATATCACTTATATGTGAAATCTAGAAAAATGATACAAATGAACAAAACAGAAACAGACTCACAGACATAGAGAAGAAACTTATGGTTACCAAAGGGGAAGCGGGAGGGGGAGGGAAGGGATAAATTAGGAGATTGGGATTAGCAGATACACACTACTATATATAAAACAAACAACAAGGTCCTACTGTATAGCACAGGAAACTATATTCAATGTCTTGTAATAACCTATAATGGAAAAGAAAAAATATGTATAATATATATATGTATACACACACGTATGTGTATATATATCTGAATCACTTTGGTGTACACCAGAAACTGACACAGCATTGCAAATCAACTATACTTCAATTAAAAATTAATTAATTAATTAAGCATGCACACATATGGAAGGGATATATGGGAGGGATAACAGATAAATCTTTGAGTTCCATGACTTCTAGATCAGAAAGAAAAAAGGAAAAAGCCTTTGTACCTGGAGCTGCCTTTGCCAACGTATCACAGAGCCCCTGGCGTAGCTTCAGGGCGAAACTGACCAAACCTGAGAAGTTGGGAACAAAGGCGACGAACTTCTCCACAGGACTGCTCAAAATCTCCTTGAGCTCTGCTGAAACTGCATCTCCGACGCCCACGGTGTAGAGGAGGATGCCCGCCCTCCTAAAGGCGTCTGCGGGCTCTTGCAGATGGTCCTCTGCTGGGCTGCTGCTGATCGCCACGGCGACTTGAGGCACGCCCTGGCTTTCCCGGCTCCCCGCTGTTTCCTGGAAGTGGTGATCTAGGAGGAACTGCAGGGCCAGCCCCATCTTGTGGTCCCCCGGCGTAAATGGAAACCTCTGGATGTGTCTCAGCACTTCGCCTTTGCGATGGTAGGTGGAAAGGAGGAACTCGGATTGGGGCTGGTCACTGTACCGGGCCAGCCCCACGCGGACCACCTCTCCACTGACATTGAAGCCGTTGGCCACAGCGTACAAGAAGCTCCGCACGCTGTGGGTGTTCTGGGGCTTGTTGCTGGTGTCCACCAGAAACACGACATCTCCCACAGAGTCCTCCCTGCACACTGGGGAAGAGAGTCCACAAAATTGTCAGCTACTGGCTGTGAACACATCTCTCCCGATTCAGTGCCTTTGCACCCCACAGCTCTTTGATGACAGCTAATATGCACGTGGCCCAGAGACACCATCATTTTCTTTTGCTTCCTCATGGCCACCATCTACCCTGGTTCACCTGCCACCCTGTGTTCCATTCTAACAGATATCTGACCCTTCAATTAGACCCCTGGACATGGTCCTCCATTTATCCCTTAAACCTCATAAAAGGAACCAGCTTTCTACCAAAAGAGGATGCTGTTGGAATCCCACCTAGATCCCCTTTGCCAGTAGCACACCCATGCCCCAGCTGCTTCAAGCGTTACAGTCACCTGCTTCCGGCTGAGACTTTGTCCAGAGAACTGCTCCCGGCTGAAGGGAGCAGCCTCATCTAGAGACACCTGGGAAGTTATACTGCCGCCACCACCCTGGGTGGGCAATGTTTGATCACATGGAGATACAAATGCCTTGCCCTCTTGCCTTAACTGAAACCATTAATGGTGTTATTTATGCCCCAGTGGCTTCCATGGCTCAGGCCAAGGCTTGATTTTATGGGAGGCTGCATGCTTGCTTGGCTGCTTCTCCCTCTAGCCTATCTCACTTCTGTCACTCCTTTACAGGTTTGTCCTAAAGAGTCCTGCCTCAAAATAACATGTTCACCAAATCCCTGTCCCCGGCTCTGCTTCTAGAGAAGCTGACCTAAGGCATCAGCTTTCCACCTTTGACCTCTGACCTTCCCTGGGCACCACAAGCCTCTTTAAGTTTGACAAGTGGCATTACCTTAGGTGTGACTCACATTTGTCCTTTGGCACCTTGAACTCAAAGCTGCATCGTGTGATTACTTCTCCCAAACCCAGCTCTAATTCTGGGAACCACATTCCCCACTGTGGTCAGACCAAGTAGCACTCCAGCTGGGCCCACCTGGTCTCCAGCACAGAGGGGATCAGACACCAGGTGGCTGCAAGACCTGAGCACGCAGTTCATCTCTCTGGTTCTCGGATTGCGTTTCCCTAGAATAAAGGGGTTGACCACATGACCTGGTCTCTTCAACTCCAACTTTGCTTTTCTGTGACTCAGTGCATAATTATCCCAACTGGGTAACCACATTTACATTTGGTTTTGTGCCAGGAGGGCTAAACCCTGGCTTGGGCTGGCCCTGCACTATCTCTGTAGCTTTGTCTCTCTACCCTCTACACTTCTCTGCCTGTGTTCCAGGCTCCTTAGCCCAGCTTCTCAAACTCTCCATGCTTCTACCTGCCACTGGCCTTTAACATGCTGTTCCCCCTCCAACACTGTTGGTGGGAATGTAAATTGGTGTAGCCACTACAGAAAACACTATGGAGGTTCTTTAAAAAACTAAAAATAGAGCTACCATATGATCCAGCAATCCCACTCCTGGGCATATATCTGGAGAAAATTATAGTTCAAAAAGATACATGTACCCCAATGTTCACTGCAACACTATTTACAATAGACAGGACATGGAATCAACCTAAGTGTCCATCGACAGATGAATGGATAAAGAAGATGTAGTATATATACACAATGGAATAGTACTCGGCCATAAAAAAAGAATGAAATAATGCCATTTGCAGCAACGTGGATGGACGTAGAGATTATCATACTAAGTGAAGTAAGTCAGACAGAGAAAGACAAATCTCATATATCACTTATTGTGGAATCTAAAATATGACACAAATGAGCTCATGTACAAAACAGAAACAGACCCACAGACATAGAGAAGAGATGTGTGGTTATCAAAGGGGAAAGGCGGGAGAGGGATAAATTAGGAGCTTGGGATTGACAGATATACACTACTATACATAAAACAGATAACCAACAAGGGCCTACTGTATACCACAGGGAACTATATTCAATATCTTGTAATGACCTATAATGGAAAATAATCTGAAAAAGAATATATATATATATATATACATATATATACTTAATATGAATAACTGAATCACTTTGCTGTACATCAGAAACTAGCACAACATTGTAAATCAACTATACTTCAATTAAAACAAAATGCTGTTCCCGCCATCATTTCTTTTTTTTTAATTTTTATTTTACATTGGAGTATAGTTCATTAACGGTGTTGTGTTAGTTTCAGGTGTACAGCAAAGTGATTCAGTTATACATATACATGTATCTATTCTTTTTCAAAAAATTTTTCCCATTTAGTTTATTACAGAATACTGAGCAGACTTCCCTGCTGCTATACAGTAGGTCCTTGCTGGTTATCTATTTTAAATATAGCTGTGTGTACATGTCAACCCCAAACTCCCAATCTATCCCTCCCCTCTGCCACCCTTCCCCTCGGTAACCATTAGTTCCTTCTCTAAGTCTGTATCATTTTTTTTAGCTTCTGCATATAAGCAATATCATATGATATTTGTCTTTCTCTCTCTGACTTATTTCACTTAGTATGCTAATCTCCAGGTCCACCCATGTTGCTGCAAATGGCATGATTTCATTCTTTTTTATGGCTGCATAGTATTCCATTGTATATATGTACCACATCTTCTTTATTCATTCATTTGTCAATGGAAATTTTGGTTTCTTCCATGTCTTGGCTGTTGTAAACAGCGCTGCAATGAATATTGGGGTGCACATATCCTTTCAAGTCATTTTTTACTCCAGATATATGCCCAGGAGTGGGATTGCTGGATCATATGGTAGCTCTATTTTTAGTTTTTTTAAGGAACCTCCATACTGTTCTCCTTTGTAACATAGTAAATCAACTCTACTTCAATTAAAAAAAAAAATGCTGTTCCCTCCATCAAGTTTCTTTTTTCTCTTCTTCTGGTAAATTCCCATAGAATCATGTCCTTTTATCTTGGTTTGTAACGTAACATTCATTTGTGTGCTTCTTCAATTAATGACAACCTCCCCAGCTAGAGTGGGCTCCATGAAAACAGATACCATACATTTTGTTTGTTGGTCCACCACTCAAGTGTCTAGCATAGAGTACTCACCCAAAAAATGCTGGCAGAAGGAAATGTTTGGGAAAGAGAGAGGGTGAGAGGGAGGGAAGAAGGGAGAAGACTTCACTTACAAGGATGGGAACGTTGAACATGAATGAAACCAAATCAGGGAATCAGAAAATTCTACAGGTAGAATAATCTCATAAGACTACACAGTGCAGGGCTTCCCTGGTGGCGCAGTGGTTGAGAGTCCCCCTGCCGACGCAGTGGACATGGGTTCGTGCCCCGGTCCGGGAAGATCCCACATGCTGCGGAGCGGCTGGGCCCGTGAGCCATGGCCGCTGAGCCTGCGCGTCCAGAGCCTGTGCTCCGCAATGGGAGAGGCCACAACAGTGAGAGGCCCTAGACTACGCAGTGCAATACTGCAGCCACTAGGCTGTTTAGCACTTGAACTGTAGCTAGTGAAAATTTTAAGTTTTGCTAAATTTTAAGTTTTGCTAAATTTTAATGTATTTTAATTTAAATAGTCACACATGTCTAGTGCCCACTGTATTGAACAGTGCAAGTATAGAATGAGTTCGATTCACCTATCTCACAGATAAGGAAAATAAGACCTAGAAAGGCAAAGTAACATGTGTAAATCTGTTCGAAGAGCCAGCATTAGAAACCAGGTCCCTTGACATCTAGCCCATACCCTGGACTGCCATAAAGAAGATTAAATTGAAAGCCCATGTTACAGAAAGGCAAAGACCACATGAGAGTTTAGGTGGAAAAGGGCTGGAGAAGGTTGGTATACTTCAGGGACAGTAAATCCTGAAGAGACAGTCACTTCTAGATTCCTAAGTCCCACTTCTGGGAAGTTTGCCTAATCTCAATCATAAAGCCAAGGGAAGTCAGGATTATTGAAAAGGATGATAATCAATGAGTTGAGGCCCTTTAAGCTTCCCTTCCCTTTGGCCCTCCAAATGCAATCCTCTTGAGAGGAGAGGGTCCAGTGAGTGCTCCAGGGATGGCCACCTTCTTTGTCCCCTTGAAAGCTCTTTCAGAAGAGATCAAACACAGACCAGGAAGTGTTTCCCTGTTCTTTCCAATCAGGAGAAACCTCACAGCTATAGAATGTATTTCAGGCAAAGATATGGTTTCATCACATGCAACTTGAGGGATATATTACATTTTCATACATTGTTACTTTCTGAACGACTAGATTTTTGTCATTTTAGAAGGTGTTTGAAGCAGGAGAAGATTCACTGTCACAGCTTCTGTTCACACTGAGAGGAGTCAGAGCCGAGGGGAAATTTAGAGACTTCATGTTTTTTCCCGACAAATAACAGCCTGTGTAAACATTTCTGAACATTTAAAACTCAATATTGTCTCAGTGGGAGCTTCAGGCTACTCATACAATCTTCTCTTGATGATTTCATCTTGAAAAGTCCCCAAAGTTAAAATGACTGCAAAAAAAAATTGCAGAAGTGTCCTTAGCACTCGGGGAAACTATTCATCTTGTGATGACAATTGCCCTGTGGAAGAGCACAGCCAAAGAAGACAAAGCAAAATGTAGAGTCAATAGAATAGGCCCACATTTACAAAAGCATTTGAGAGCTTGGAAACACATTCAGAAGGATAGCATCTTTTAATATTTATTTTTCGTCATTTGAGGTTAAGCTTTGAAAAATATCCAGGACCCACCATTAACTAAAAGCTTTCAGATTCTAAATTCTCCTTCAAAGAATCATTTCCCTTTTGTTAAGTACGAAACTTCTGTAATATTTTCTTTTAATATTGTCACTACCACTCTATTCCTGGCAAGGTCATCATTTTTGGCTTAAAGAACCCAATGCGTTACCAATTCTCTGTGACTTGATGAAGCCAAAACCAGCTGCAAGTAAGATGATCCCCCAAAATGCCTTCCATGTCTCCATTTTAGATATGTACCTAGAGAGAGAAAGATACCTCATAATTAAAATTATGTCTTCATACAGTTAAAATGAGTGCATCATATTGTATATTCATTATACCTGAATACAGTTGATTTAAAAAAAACACACACACACAGAACTATGTCCTTCCCCAGACCAATTATAAAACTAAAGAAGGACATGTTGCCATATTTTTTCAATTGTGCAAGGACTATGGTCTTGCTGACCCAACTCAGGAAGAATTTTGTAAATGCCCGAAGTTATAAACCTCAGACTTCATCTGTTTAAAGCTGTCCAGATATGGCTATAAAAGGAAAAATCATATAGGGCATGGGGTAGAACCATCATTTCACACACCGAATTCATTTGGTGGAACATAAACGTTTTTGGATGATTTTGCTTGTATTTTTATACAAGCATTGGATGACCTGATAAACACTTGGTATGAGGAAATATTCAAGTGTCTCAGAAGCACATCTGCCTGATAAAATCAGGCCAGCCTGAGAATATTTTACAAGTTCCCAGAAGAAGCAGAACACCAGACTTCCCTCCCCTGGCCTTGGATTTAGTTCCAAAGGCCTCCGTGGAAATCATCCACTCCCAATTCTATTTCTAATTTTTGACTCTAAGAAACCCCATATATTTAAAAATAAGAACAACATGGCAATCACATTGAATGAGATGTTCCAACTGGAACAGGGAATATCTCATCTTTATCTTCTATCTAACTAACCTCACAGCCATCCTCAGCAGAGTGCAGTGGGGTTAAAAACAAGGATTCTTGGAGACAGACAGCCTAGGTTTGAATCTCAAATCAGGTACTTAATATATGGATCTTGGGCAAGTTGCTTCTCTTCTCAGTTTCCCCATTTGTAAAATGGGAGCAATAATAGCATTTACCTCATAGTCTTGTGATAAGGATCAAATGAGTCCATTATTGTAGAACAGTTTACCCATGCCTGGCACTTAAAAGCACTCTTTAAGTGCTTGTTAAATAAGTCTTCTTAGAAATTCACTATGTAAAAGTGAAAATGTATCCTCCCTAATTTGAAACTCAGAATCTGTGGAGGTAGAGGATCACTAATACTTTGCACTGTGTATTAATAAAGCAGTTATTTTGTTGTATATATTGTACTTTATATTTTTTATTTGATTGGTTCAGTTTTCACTTTCAGTTGATTGCTACTTGGTAAGTAACTGTGCTAATCTCCATGTTCCTCGCCTCAAATCTAGGAAAAGCCAGCTAAGCAGGCCTTACTCTGTTCATTTTGTTGATGGAAATGAAATGGTCGGGTCCCAGAAAGGTTTAAGCAGCGTCCCAGGTCTACACAGTCATCATGCACAGTGAAGTTCTGTCCCAGGTGACCTGATTCCAGGTCCATCGCGTGGCTGTACTTCAAACATGTGCTTCAAACCCTTCAATGAAAATCTCCAAGACCAGACTGTCAATCAATTCCCCAGAGTCTGCTTCATGTAAAATGAAGACCTGTGAGCAATTTGCCTTGGGGTAAAAATGTGAGTTCAAGCCCTCTTTAAACTCATCAAAGAGCTTAAGCAAGAATCTCACAGTGTCTAAATCACTACGCAGTCTCGGGCACTTTAAGCAGAATATTGTGTAGAAATGATATCACAATGCCCAGAAATAGCAGCCACCCAACAGCTGAGTCCTCTCTGCAGAAGGTGTAAGTGTAGCCACCCTGCTTCCCTAAGACATGTTTCTACTGTGCATGCTTCATTTTCTCCTTGGCAGTGGCTCAGGGTGTGAGATAACCACATCTGTTATATTATTTTACAGCAACAGAAAATACTGGGAGAAGTCTTGACTCCAAAGGAAGCCTTGATTCTGGTTTCAGCTTGACCTTTGGCTTCATGTACTTGAGCAAGCCAGTTCAACTCTCAAGGTTTGATGTGATGATAGGGAGCTTGGCACTGATTTGGGACACCTACGATACTGCCCACTATATTACAAACCTTCCCCAGGGCATTATTCCAGCGACTTTCCAATAAATGATGTGATATAATTGGATTCTCTGTTCCTCAGTTTCTACATCAACCTCCCATTAATGCCTCTTTAAGGAGGCTTGCAAGTAATTTGAAAGAAGATACTTTAAGAATAAGTTTTCCATTCCCCACAAAGTTTCATCTAATGGCAAATAAATGAAAGTGTGAATCTTAAAGAATACATGGTTCTAATGGATTAAGGACAGTGTGAGGGTAAAGAGAGTGAGAGTTTGGGGGCGGCTCCTGAGCCCGCAGGGAGCTCGGCTGGAGGCTCCTGTCTGGGGCAGGGACCTTCCCTCGCCTGGGGCCATATCATAATTCTGAATCATGTCTGATAATGGAGAACTGGAAAACAAGCCTCCAGCACGCCCCCACCCCCGTGCACATGAGCAGTACCATTTTTAGCACTGGAGGCAAAGACCCTGTGTCAGCCAATCATAGTTTGAAAACTTTGACCTCTGTTCCAGAGGGAAAAAAAACCCAGGAATAAAATCGTCTCTATATTCTCAAGCACAGAGAAATGAAGTAAGAAGAAAGAGAAGGAAAGGCCAGAAATTTCTCCTCCATATGATTTTGAGCACACCATCCATGTTGGCTTTGATGCTGTTACTGGAGAATTCACTGGCATGCCAGAACAGTGGGCTCGATTATTACAGACCTCCAATATCACAAAACTAGAGCAAAAGAAGAATTCTCGGGCTGTGCTGGATGTCTTAAAGTTCTATGACTCCAACACAGTGAAGCAGAAATATCTGAGTTTTACTCCTCTTGAGAAAGATGGCTTCCCGTCTGGAACACCAGCACTGAACACCAAGCGTTCGGAAACAGCGGTAGTAACAGAAGATGATGATGATGATGAAGAGACTCCTCCTCCTGTTATTGCCCCATGACCAGATCATACAAAGTCAATTTATACACGATCTGTAACTGATCCTATTCCTGCACCAGTTGGTGATTCTAATGTTGGCAGAGGTGCCAAGACTTCAGACGAACAGACAAAGAAGGCCAAAATGACAGATGAAGAGATTATGGAGAAATTAAGAACTATTGTAAGCATAGGTGACCCTAAGAAAAAGTATACAAGATATGAAAAAATCGGGCAAGGGGCTTCTGGCACAGTTTTCACTGCTACTGATGTGGCATTGGGACAAGAGGTTGCTATTAAGCAGATTAATTTACAGAAACAGCCAAAGAAGGAATTGATCATTAATGAGATTCTGGTGATGAAAGAATTAAACAATCCCAACATAGCTAACTTCTTAGACAGTTACCTGGTGGGAGACGAACTGTTTGTGGTAACGGAGTACCTCTCTGGGGGATCACTTACTGATGTTGTAACAGAGACCTGCATGGATGCAGCACAGATTGCTGCTGTATGCAGAGAGTGTTCACAGGCGTTGGAGTTTTTACGTGCTAATCAAGTGATCCATAGAGACGTCAAAAGTGACAATGTGCTTTGGGGCATGGAAGGATCTGTTAAACTTACTGACTTTTGTTTCTGTGCCCAGATCACTCCTGAGTAGAGCAAGCAAAGTACTATGCTTGGAACGCCATACGGTATGGCACCAGAGGTGGTTACACGGAAAGCTTATGGCCCTAAAGTATACATCTGGTCTCTGGGTATTATGGTCATTGAGATGGTAGAAAGAGAGCCTCCATACCTCAGTGAAAATCCTTTGAGGGCCTTGTACCTGATAGCGACTAATGGAACCCCAGAACTTCAAAACCCAGAGAAACTTTCCCCAATATTTCGGGATTTCTTAAATCAATGTTTGGAGATGGATGTGGAGAAAAGGAGTTCAGCCAGAGAATTGTTACAGCATCCCTTCCTGAAACTGGCTAAACCATTATCCAGCTTGACGCCACTGATCACGGCAGCTAAAAAAGCATTCAAGAGTAACCGTTAACATCATTGCTGTGGCCTCATATTCCTTTTCCCATTCTCTAAAAGATGTCTTTTACTATATGAAAATTATTATTCTTTTGGGGTTTAAAGAAATGGTCTGCATAACATGAGGGAAGAAACAAGCTATTTCCTGAAGACAACCAAGAAAACATTGCAAAACAGAGTGACAACTTTCTATTGAATCCCTTCTTTGGGTCCAAAAGGAATTGTGGACTGAATCATAGCCTTATGACTTCAGCAGAAAGCCCATCAGGGCCATTTATCATGCTTGAGATTTGCATTTTATTTCACTGACTTCATTAAAATAGATCCCATTCATTGTCCCTTTTGGGGTATTTTCAGTACTTGAATGGCAGATTTGAGTTTTTCAGAGTATGTGCTTTATCTGCTAGTCTTCTTTTCTCCCTTGTTCATAACTCTCTTTCCCCTGACTTGCTCCTTTTGAGTTGCTTTGAGAAATGTTTCTTATGCCTAAATTGGAGGCAAGTGTGATAGAAATTACATATCTCCTTATATTGGCAGAGGAGTTCAATATGGTTTAACTGTGTATAGAAGTTAGAACCAGCTATTGTTACATGTAACATTTCAGTTCTGAATTTGAACTGAACGAAGGGAAGAAAAGTATGTGATTTTTACCCTTTTTAACAAATGTGAAAGAGTCAATTTTTTAAATTTCATAATAGTGAGTTGTTTGGCATTTGTTACATGTATAGAGAGAAGACTAATAATCTATAACTAAATCATTGAAACAGTAAAAGAGTCCCATTGACTCTACTTTCTTACAGTTTCGTTTTTCTTTCTATGTCCTCTTCAGATTTGGCTTCAGGACTTTGTGCTGCTACTTTCCCCTTCCCTCCTTTTTCCCCTTCATTTTGGAAGTAAGTTTCTGTATATGTTGTAATTTTAGCTAGTTTGTTTGTTTTTTAATTAACCCTTTCTCACCCTACTCCTCACCCCCTTCCCATGGTGAATAATATAATAACCATTGAATTTTCAGAATTTAAAAGTTAACTTTTTTTTTCCATTTAAAGGTAAAAAATATTTGAAACTAGCAGAGACAAAGTGAGAGGCTTGAACCTTGGTGAGCTCTAAAATAATTAGATAGAAGATTACATTCATGAAAGAGAAATGTCAGTTCCTTAGAGATGCAGCTTCTGACCAGTAAACTGTAGAGATTTGTTATAAACATTGTTCCCAACCCATTACCAACATTTTTTTTTTAGTTTAATAGACATTTAGTCTATCATTATATATAGTTGAACCACCTCTACACACAAAGTAATATGGTTTAAGATTTTCTGAGTGGGAAGGAATTTGGGTCTCAAAATGTTTTGTGAGCCTGCTACATGTTTTCTGGAAATCATTTAAGTGGGCCTTTTAAAAGACCCTTAGGGCTTCCCTGGTGGCGCAGTGGTTGAGAGTCCGCCTGCCGATGCAGGGCACACGGGTTCATGCCCCCGTCCAGGAAGATCCCACGTGCCGCGGAGCGGGTGGGCCTGTGAGCCATGGCCGCTGAGCCTGCGCGTCCGGAGCCTGTGCTCCGCAACGGGAGAGGCCACAACAGTGAGAGGCCCGCATACGGCAAAAAAAAAAAAAAAAGACCCTTGAAGAAAATACAAGGAAAATTGGTTTGCCAGAAATCCAGCAATTAGATTTCAAAATTAAACTACCTATTAAGATAGCAAACCAAGAACTGGAAAGAACTGGGACAACTCCTCTTCCATATTTCCTACGCACTCAACTCCACCCTGGGAAACAGAAGCTTAGTCTAGGGGAAGTCATGATGCCAGCAGAATGTGGTGGTATGTCCGACCACAACCGGTGGGTGGCCTGGCACGTTTGTGGAATGGTGAGGCTCTTGGGGGTAGTTTGAGCAGGGAAGAGAAAAATAACTGTAGACCACACATAAAATCGGAAACCAACTGAACTTGTATTGACACCAACTACACGACTCTTCTTAGTAGCCTTATGGGAATGGATAAAGTGATGAGCCAAGATAACACTGATTAGACTTAGCAATGTTACTTTTAAATAAAACCAACTCTATTTTCCCCAAGGTCGCTTAGATTTCATAATGGGTCACAAACTAATAATACAAATAAAACATTTAAATTTTTGATCCAAGCCCCTTCTATCCTCCCACATTGAAAGGGACCTGATCAACACCAATTTCCCAATCCTAGCATCACTAGCTTACAAGCCTTAGGGTTAAAAATTCCCTTCTCATTTACCTAATGTTCAATTTCCATCAGTTTCAATATACACTAGTGTAAATACCATGACAATTTTGCATGAAGTTAAGTGTTCTACAGATCAGAGTCACGGGATTGAACCAGGAGCTCCCACCTTTTATGGGAACTTCAGTGGTACCATCGAGACCAAGGCAATTTAATTTAGGCTAACCAGGATTTGTTTCAATTTGTAAGAGAAACATCTTGCAACAGGTTTATTCAATTATCTTAAAAAATCGTGGCATTCCTTTACTTTCCGCCTTTTGGAAGCAGCAGTTACATATATGGAATAGCAGATTAAGTCTAAAAATGTGGGCCCTAGTCAACTTTATTTTTCGGCATAATGATCATGATAAACGATCATGACATCCTTCACATTTCCAAGGAAAACCCAATTTAAAGTCTGTCCTTGCCAAACTCCATAAAACAGCCACTTTAGAGTAAACCTGCAGAGCATTGCCTCACCCCAATAAAGCTGTAGGTTTCATCACATGCACCAACAAATCTACATGGCTAGTTTCTGCGCTCCTCTTTTACAGAATTTTACACCTATTGTTACCAGACAGCATTTTACACACGGACATATCAACTGCCTAATAAAGCAAAAACAAAGGCATTTCCCTTATTAGCAACAAGATACACCATCACTTAAAATCTTCAAACATTATTGCACTTTAACTTTCAGAATTTGACAATGCATTCAATGAAGCAATCTGCAGACAACTAGTTTTAACAGACAGATTAAAAAACACTTTTAAGCAGATGTGGATGTCCTAAACTGTTTATTAGGTAATAATTTTACAAACATTACTTATATTAGCGGTAGCGGTGGAGCTGGAGAGTATTGCGCCTTCTCCAGGCTGCGCGGCGAGAACCACCGATCATGTGGTGGAACCTGTGGCCTTTGCTGAGGCCGCGGCTCTTCCTGCCTGCAGACGTCAGCCCCCACATCTCCCTGCGCTTGTGGACTCGTTTGGTGATCCACTGGGTGTCAGGGTTTCTTCTGATAGCCTTATGGAAGGGATCAATGAGGATAACCTCAAAAAATTTGTACGTAGAATCTTCACCCACCCAGTAAGAATTCAGGACCCTCAGGGCCCCACAGTGGCGTCCCGCTCGCTCCTCGGCAACAGACTGAAGGCTCCGGGCAAGTTTGAGCTGGTTGACGCCATGGTGGACAGACAGGCTTGCAGTAGGTGGCGCCCTTGGGGACCCGGGCGTTCGCGGCCACCGCGGCGCACGCGAACCCGATATATCACATAACCTTGCTTGACCTTGTAGCCCAGCCTGCGCGCCTTGTCGGGCCGGGTGGGGCGCGGAGCCCGGTGCAGCGCCGAGAGCTGGCGGTACTGCCAGCAGCGCACCCTGAGCAGAAAGCGCATCACGTCCGACTGCTTCTTCCTCCCCAGCTCCTGGATGCACTTGTACCGCCAAACGGAAAGGAAGGACCCTTTCTCCTCCGTTACCAACATTTTTACTGTCTGTGAGAACTTAAGTGACAAAGTACTTCTTGGTAAATTCATGGGTCATTTGAGATGTTACTTTAGATTTTTTTCAAATAAGTAAATAATATTCATGTAAAAAACTGGAGAAAGAAAGAATAATGAAACGTGCTTGTTGATAGCAATACATTTTACGTCTTAAAGATTTTTAAAAGGTCTGTGACCTGTAGGATTAATTATTAGGGTGCCCTCTTTTCTCCCTTCCCCTCCTCTCCTCTTCTCTCATCATTTTAATTGTTTGGCTTTTGGAGGCAGTTCTGTCCCTTCTGACATGCCAAGAGCCACATGAAAGAGAAAAATCTGTGCTTTGGTTCTGGCTTTTTATTCCCACCATTGGCTCCTAATTGACTTGCCATCCTGCAATAGTACAAATCATGAATAAAAATAATTTTGATGTTTTGGAGTACATTAGGAGAACTTAATAGAGTTTTATTTCCTATCAATCATTCCCATCATATCTGTGTTAACATACAGGTATAAGGACAGAAATGGCTAGTGGGTTTTTGATTTTTTTTAATTGGTAAAGCAGGAAGGTTTTCACAAAAATAAGATAATTAGTGAAACTTGTATCTAGAGCACTTAATGGTCTCTGTTTTCAATTTGATTCTTGATTTCATTTTTCTCTGGATTATGTTGGCCTTCTACAGCTAGTACTAAATTACTTTACAGAAATAAGCTGGTTTATTCCTGGTGGAAAGCTACAGTGTCTCTTGAGTTCCATATTTGAACATTCTTTGTAAATAGTTTTCTGGATGGATTATGATAAAGAAGATGCTACCAATGAAATAGAAAACCAACTACATGATATAAGACTGTGATCCTCATGACCACTCTAGAAGGTACTTCCATACATAAGTCATAAAGGCCATATTCACTGAATGCAGTGCCAATGCCCCATTTTTATGCCTGTGACTCAACAAAGGTCTTTTCAGTTTATAGAAGCAGTTTGGGATTTGTATTTACAACTTCTTTGATGGTTACCTGCATGTCCGTTGCTGGCAACGGACTTTGTCATTAAAACCTGACTCCTAGGTTAAGGAGCTACTGTGTGGTTTATTCTTTACCTACTTGGATAAACTAACTTATAATAGAAATGTACTTTGGTTAATCCTGAAATGTGTCATTTTTGAATAATCTTAATCTTAAAAGCAATACAGAATTGTGATTTATTAATTTTAAATTAAAATATTCACATCTTGTTGCAAGAAAAAAAAAGAGAGTGAGAGTTTGAAAGAGCCAGAAATAATGATCCAAAATAAATTCATGCATAATGATTACAATTGCTATTATTACAATGATATCATACTTCAATATTTTAAACTCTTAGGTAATAAAGTTAGATGAAATATAAAACCTTCAAGTAGTGTATCTACATTTTCATATTCCATTATGTCCTAATTATTAGTATTAATGCAATTAGTCATAAGAAATGAGAAGTCGCAGACCTACTACAGAATAGACTTGAGGACATGGGGAGGGGGAAGGGTATGCTGGATGAAGTGAGAGAGTGGCATGGACTTATATATACTACCAAATGTAAAATAGATAGCTAGTGGGCAGCAGCCGCATAGCACAGGGAGATCAGCTTGGTGCTTTGTGACCACCTAGGTGAGTGGGATAGGGAGGATGAGAGGGAGGGAGACGCAAGAGGGAAGAGATATGGGGGTATATGTATATGTATAGCTGATTCACCTTGTTATAAAGCAGAAACTAACACACCATTGTAAAGCAATTATACTCCAATAAAGATGTTAAAAAAAAAGAAAGAAATGAGAAGTACTTTTAATTAGTTGTAAATAAAGCAGTAGAGCTGTTTATGGAAATCTAGTCGGAAAGTCAAAAGTTTATAAACATTTTACAGCTGTGCATATGTGTGCTATATCAATGAAGAGAAAAAGGTCTGTAGATTGACTTAGTATCTACATTACATATACTATTTCATAAGGATGTTTAAATGTAATTTAAGCTGTAGAAGGGGGGTTGAATTTAAACGTGTATAGAGCTCATTGTGGAGGGAAAAAAATGAAGTTATTAAATGAATTGTAAAATAGGCAGGGATTGCATTGGATACTGATTTTTTTTTAATTAAAAAAAATTGTTTTGGCCACACTACACAGCATTCAGGATCTTAGTTCCCTGACCAGGGATTGAAACCATGCCCCCTGCAGTGGAAGCACAGAGTCTTAACCACTGGACCACCAGGGAAGTCCCAGGATACCGATTCTTTACTATCTACTATTAGAAATAATTCTAGTGGGTTTGGGGTAGAGAGAGACTTCTCTCAAACTATCTTGCTCAAATAGTTATCTGAAAGATCTGTTTTTTTAAGATTAATTCGTTCAGTTAAATTACTTTGCAGCCACCATAGTAACAATTGATTCAGGGAAGAATCACCAAGAGATTTTAACACTATTGGGTAAAAGTGTGTTGGGAAACAGGGTTTTAACACAGTTTCAAAGTATCTCCTCAAAAATTACTTATAAATTACAAAAGGCAAGAAAAGTACAATGGAGAAATGATGGACACAGCTTAATCAAGTGATCAAAATTATTATCAACAATAATAGGATAAACTAACACCGTATACCTCCTGATGTTATGCATGAGAAAACTCAACATCACTTATATGGTAGTCCTCCCCAAAATCCATGACCTAAATCTAATAATGAGGAAACAATCATATAAACCAAAACTTGGGGACAGTCTAAAAGACAACAGGCCTGTGCTCCTCAAAAATAAGAATTTCATGAAAAACAAAGAAAAACTGAAGAACTGAGACAAACACTCTAACAAAACATGACAGCTCAAGGAAGTGCATGATCTTGGATTGGGAAAAGATGTTATAAAAGACATTAAGACAATAGGTAAAATTTTAATATGGGCTGAGTATTATATAATTATTCTGTATCAATGTTAAATTTCCTGATTTCAATCATTGTATTATAGTCACGTAAGAGAATGTCATTGTTATTAATAAATACACACAATACATTATGGGCCAGAGGGTCTTGAGGTCAGCAACTTGCAAATATTCAGCAGAATTATAATAATTCAGAGAGAGAGAGAGAAGGGAGGAATATAACATTGCAATACTCTTGCAACTTTTTATCGGGTGTCTACTGCTTGCCAGACAATATGTCAGGCACTAGAAATAACAGATTAATGAAATATTTCTTTTCCTCAGATGACTTGGAGCTCTCATGGAGAGAAAGACATGGATATGCTGCATTATCATGGGGTGAGCAAAATAATATTGAAATCTACACAAGGTCCTGAGGAGCACAATGGAGAGCACCTATCTGCACTTGGTTGAAGGCTTCACAGAGCAGATGACATTGGAGTTGGGACTCAAAGAATGAGGAGAAATTTGTAAGTGAGCAAGAGGAGAAAGAGGGTTCCCGGCAGAAGGACAGCATGTGCAAGGGCACAGGAGGGGTATTAGGCACCCCAAACAGAATCCATCCAAGGCCTCAAGAGCCTACGTTTGGCATGCAGAGGACTTGGTGAAGCCTGCTTTGGTGCTCACAAGGCAAGCTGTATGAGCTCTTAAGGTATGATAAGTCTAATGGCGACCTTGCTTTTCTGAAATGCCTGAACTAAGAGGGAGGGATAGAAAAGGGGACCTGGGCAGAGTTTCTCCATCTTCAACCATAAACCTCTTTAACTCCATTTAATTTGACCAACAGTGCTTTGTATACCAGTGTCCAAGGTTTCTGTTCTTCCTCTGTGGACCATTCAACAAGAAAATGGAAAGATGCCATCACGAATGTTCTATGCCGAAGCTCTCAGACTTGAGCATTGCATCAGAATCACCCAGAAGACCTGTCAAAACCCAGCTTCTGAAGCCCATCTCCAGAGGTTATGATTCAGTAGGTCTGGGGTGGGACCTGAGAATTTACCTGCTGAGCTGATCCAAGGAACCACATTTTAAAAACCATTCTTTGGGGCTTCCCTGGTGGCGCAGTTGTTGAGAATCTGCCTGCCAATGCAGGGGACACGGGTTCGAGCCCTGGTCTGGGAAGATCCCACATGCCGCGGAGCAGCTGGGCCCGTGAGCCACAATTACTGAGCCTGTGCGTCTGGAGCCTGTGCTCCACAGAGAACAAGAGAGGCAGCGATAGTGAGAGGCCCGCACACGGCGATGAAGAGTGGACCCCGCTTGCCACAACTAGAGAAAGCCCTCGCACAGAAACGAAGACCCAACACAGCCATAAATAAATAAATAAATTTTTTTAAATTAAAGAAAAAATTTAAAAAAAAAAACATTCTTTGGAGAGACCTTCAAGATGGCGGAGGAGTAAGACGTGAAGATCACATTCCTCCCCACAAATACATCAGAAATACATCTGCATGTGGAACAACTCCTGCAGAACACCTACTGAATGCTGGCAGAAGACCTCAGACCTCCCAAAAGGCAAGAAACTCCCCACGTACCTGGGAAGGGCAAAAGAATAAACAGAGACAAAAGGATAGGGACGGGACCTGCACCTCTGGGAGGGAGCTGTGAAGGAGGAAAGGTTTCCACACACTAAGAAGCCCCTTCACTGTCAGAGATGGAGGGTGGCGGTGTGGAAACTTCTGAGCCACGGAGGAGAGCGCAGCAACAGGGGTGCAGAGGGCAAAACGGAGAGATTCCCGCACAGAGGATCGGTGCCGACCGGCACTCACCAGCCCAAGAGGCTTGTCTGCTCATCCGCCGGGGCAGGCGGGGGCTGGGAGCTGAGGCTCAGGCTTCGAAGGTCGGATCCCAGGGAGAGGACTGGGGTTGGCTGCGTGAACACAGCCTGAAGGGGGCTAGTGCACCACAGCTAACCAAGAGGGAGTCTAGGGAAAAGTCTGGACCTGCCAAAGAGGCAAGAGACCATTGTTTCGGGGTGCGCGAGGAGAGGGGATTCAGAGCACCACCTAAACAAGCTCCAGAGACAGGCGTGAGCCGTGGCTATCACTGCATACACCAGAGATGGGCATGAGACACTAAGGCTGCTGCTGCAGCAACCAAGAAGCCTGTGTGCAAGCACAGGTCACTATCCCCTCTCGGGAGCCTGTGCAGCCTGTCACCTCCCCTCCCGGGAGCCTGTGCAGCCCGCCACAGCCAGGGTCCCGTGATTCAGGGACAACTTCCCCGAGAGAACACACTGCCCGCCTCAAGCTGGTGCAACGTCATACTGGCCTCTGCTGCCACAGCCTCGCCCTACACTCCATACCCCTCCCTCCCCCTGGCCTGAGTGAGCCAGAGCCCCCTAATCAGCTGCTACTTTAACTCCGTCCTGTCTGGGTGAAGAACAGACACCCTCAGGAGACCTACACTCAGAGGCAGGGCCAAATCCAAAGCTGAAACCCAGGAGCTGTGCAAACAAAGAAGAGAAAGGGAAATTTCTCCCAGCAGCCACAGAAGCAGAGGATTCAATCTCCACAATCAACGAGATGTACCCTGCATCTCTGGAATACCTGAATAGACAACGAATCATCCCAAACTTGAGGCAGTGAACTTTGGGAGCAGCTATAGACTTGGGGTTTGCTTTCTGCATCCAATTTTTTTCTGGCTTTATGTTTATCTTACTTTAGTATTTAGAGTTGATTACCATTGGTAGATTTGTTTATTGATTTGGTTGCTCTCTCTTTTTTTTATATAGATTTTTTTTTCCCTTTTTCTCTATTGGTGAGTGTGCATGTGTATGCTTCTTTGTGTGATTTTGTCTATATAGCTTTGCTTTTACCATTTGTCCTAGGGTTCTGTCTGTTCCTTTTTTGTTTTCTTTTGTTTTGTTTTTTAGGATAGTTTTTAATGCTTCTTAGCATTGGTGGATTTGTTTTTTGGTTTGGTTGCTCTCTTCTTTCTTTTTTCCCCCTTTTTTTATTACTTTTTAATTTTTTTAATTTAAAAACTTTATTTAATTATTGATTTTTCTTTCTTTCTTTCTTTCTTTCTCCCTTTTCTTCTGAGCCATGTGGCGGACAGGGTCTTGGTGCTCCGACCATGTGTCAGGTCTGTGCCTCTGAGGTGGGAGAGCCGAGTTCAGGACATTGGTCCACCAGAGACCTCCCAGCTCCACATAATATCAAAAGGTGAACGATCTCCCAGAGATCTCCATCTCAATGCTAAGACCCAGCTCCACTCAACAAGCAGCAAGCTACAGTGCTGGACACCATATGCCAAACAACTAGCAAGATAGGAACACAACCTGACCCATTAACACAGAGACTGCCTAAAATCAAAATAAGGTCACAGACACCCCAAAACACACCACCAGACATGGTCCTGCCTACCAGAAACAGAAGATCCAGACTCATCAGCCAGAACACAGGCACCAGTCCCCTCCACCAGGAAGCCTACACAACAGACTGAATGAACTTTACCCATGGGAAGCAATCACCAAAAACAACGGGAACTACGAACCTGCAGCCTGCGAAAAGGAGACCCCAAACAGAGTAAGTAAAGCAAAATGAGAAGACAGAGAAACACACAGCAGATGAAGGAGCAAGGTAAAAACCCACCAGACCAAACAAATAAAGAAGAAATAGGCAGTCTACCTGGAAAAGAATTCAGAGTACTCATAGTGAAGATGATCCAAAAGCTTGGAAATAGAATGCAGAAAATAAAAGCAACATTGAACAAGGACCTAGAAGAACTAAAGAGCAAACAAACAATGATGAACAACACAATAACAAAATTAAAAATTCTCTAGAAGGAATCAATAGCAGAATAACTGAGGCAGAAGAACGCATAAGTGACCTGGAAGATAAAGTAGTGGAAATAACTACTGCAGAGCAGAAAAAAGAAAAAAGAATGAAAAAGATTGAGGACAGCCTCAGAGACCTCTGGGACAACATTAAATATACCAGCATTTGAATTATAGGGGTCCAAGAGGAAGAAGAGAAAAAGAAAGGGAGTGAGAAAATATTTGAAGAGAATATAGTTGAAAACTTCCCTAATATGGGAAAGGAAACAGTCAAGTCCATGAAGTGCAGAAAGTTCCATACAGGATAAATCCATGGAGAAACATGCCAAGACACATATTAATCAAATTATCAAAAATTAAATACAGGGCTTCCCTGGTGGTGCAGTGGCTGAGAGTCTGCCTGCTGATGCAAGAGACACGGGTTCGTGCCCCGGTCCGGGAAGATCCCACATGCCGCAGAGCAGCTGGGCCCGTGAGCCATGGCTGCTGAGCCTGCGCGTCCGGAGCCTGTGCTCCACAACGGGAGAGGCCACAACAGTGAGAGGCCTGTGTATCGGAAAAAAAAAAATTAAATACAAAGAAAAAATATTAAAAGCAGCAAGCAAAAAACAACCAAATACTAGCATACAAGGGATTCCCCATAAGGTTAACAGCTGAACTTTCAGCAGAAACTCTGCAATCCAGAAGGGAGTAGCAGGACATATTTAAAGTAATGAAAGGGAAAAAACTACAGCCAAGATTACTCTGCACAGCAAGGCTCTCATTCAGGTTTGACAGAGAAATTAAAACATTTACAGACAAGCAAAAGCTAGAATTCAACACCACCAAACCAGCTTTACAACAACTGCTAAAGGAACTGCTCTAGGCAGGAAACACAAAAGAAGGAAAAGACCTACAATAACAAACCCAAAACAATTAAGAAAATGGTAATAGGAATGTACATATCGATAACTACCTTAAATGTAAATGGGTTAGATGATCCAATCAAAAGACATAGACTGACTGAATGGATACAAAAACAAGACCTGTATATATGCTGTCTCCAAGAGACCCACTTCAGACTTAGGGACACATACAGACAGAAAGTGACAGAATGGAAAAAGATATTCCATGCAAATGGAAATCAAAAGAAAGCTAGAGGAGCAATTCTCATATCACACAAAACAAACTTTAAAATAAAGACTATTACAAGAGACAAAGAAGGACACTATATAATGATCAATGGATCAATCCAAGAAGATGATATAACAATTGTAAATATTTATGCACCCAACATAGGAGCACCTCAATACATAAGGCAAATGCTAACAACCATAAGAGGGGAAATCAACAGTAACACAATCACAGTAGAGGACTTTAACACCCCACTTGCACCAATGGACAGATCATCCAAAATGAAAATAAATAAGGAAACACAAGATTTAAATGATACATTAAACCAGATGGACTTAATTGATATTTATAAGACATTCCATCCAAAAACAATAGAATACACTTCTCATGTGCTCATGGAACATTGGCCAGGATAGATCATATCTTGGGTCACAAATCAAGCCTTGGTAAATTTAAGAATATTGAAATTGTATCAAGTATCTTTTCTGACCACAACACTATGAGACTAGATATCAATTACAGGAAAAAGTCTGTAAAAACTACAAACACATGGAGGCTAAACAATACACTACTAAATAACCAAGAGATCACTGAAGAAATCAAAGAAGAAATCAAAAAATACATAGAAACAAATGATAATGAAAACACGACAACTCAAAACCTACGAGAGGCAGCAAAAGCAGTTCTAAGAGGGAAGTTCATAGCAGTAAATCCAACCTCAAGAAACAAGAAACATCTCAAATAAACAACCTAACCTTACACCTAAAGCAATTAGAGAAAGAAGAACAAAAAAACCCCAAAGTTATTAGAAGGAAAGAAATCATAAAGATCAGATCAGAAACAAATGAAAAAGAAATGAAAGAAACAATAGCAAAGATCAATAAAACTAAAAGCTGCCTCTTTAAGAAGGTAAACAAAATTGATACACCATTAGCCAGACTCATCAAGAAAAAAAGGGAGAAGACTCAAATCAATAAAATTAGAAAGAAAAAGGAGAAGTAACAGCTGACAATGCAGAAATAAAAAGGATCATAAGAGATTACTACAAACAACTGTATGCCAATAAAAGGGACAATCTGGAAGAAATGGACAAATTCTTAGAAAACTACAACCATCCGAGACTGAAGCAGGAAGAAATAGAAAATATAAACAGACCAATCACAGGCACTGAAATTGAGACTGTGATTAAAAATCTTCCAATAAACAAAAGCCCAGTGCCAGATTGCTTCACAGGTGAATCCTACCAAACATTTACAAAAGAGCTAACACCTATCCTTCTCAAACTCTTCCAAAATACAGCAGAGGGAGGAACACTCCCAAACTCATTCTATGAGGCCACCATCACCCGATAATAAAAGCAGACAAAGATATCACAAAGAAAGTATACTACAGGCCAATATCACTGAGGAACATACATGCAAAAATCCTCAACAAAATACTAGCAAACAGAATCCAACAGCACATTAAAACATCATACAGCATGATCACTTGGGGTTTATCCCAGGAATCCCAGGATTCTTCAATTTTGCAAATCAATCAATGTGATACACCTTATTAACAAATTGAAGGAGAAAAACAATATGATAATCTCAATAGATGCAGAAAAAGCTTTTGACAAAATTCAACACCAATTTATGGTAAAAATAAAAGCCCTCCAGAAAGTAGGCATAGAGGGAACTTATCTCAACATAATAAAGACCATATATGACACACCCACAGACAACATCATTCTCAATGGTGAAAAACTGAAGCCATTTCCTCTAAGATCAGGAACAAGACAAGCTTGTGCACTCTCACCACTATTATTCAACATAGTCTTCAAAGTTTTAGCCACAGCAATCAGAGAAGGAAAAGAAATAAAAGAAATCCAAATTGGAAAAGAAGTAAAACCGTCACTGTTTGCAGATGACATGATACTATACATAAAGAATCCTAAAGATGCTACCAGAAAACTACTTAGAGCTAATCAATGAATTTGGTAAAGTAGCAGGATACAAAATTAATGCACAGAAATCTCATGCATTCCTATACACTAATGATGAAAAATCTGAAAGAGAAATTAAGGAAACACTCCCATTTACCATTGTAACAAAAAGGATAAAATAACTAGCAAAACACCTACCTAAGGAGACAAAAGACCTGTATGCAGAAAACTATGACACTGATGAAAGAAATTAAGAATGATACAAACAGAGGGAGAGATAAACCATGTTCTTGGATTGGAAGAACCAACATTGTGAAAATGATTCTACTACCCAAAGCAATCTACAGATTCAATGCAATCACTATCAAACTACCACTGGCATTTTTCACAGACTACAACAAAAAGTTTCACAATTTGTATGGAAACACAAAAGCAATCTTGAGAAAGAAAAATGGAGTGGGAGGAATCAGGCTCCTGGACTTCAGACTATACTACAAATCTACAGTAATCAAGACAATATGGTACTGGCACAAAAACAGAAATATAGATCAATGGAACATGATAGAAAGCCTGGAGATAAACCCACACACATATGGTCACTTTATTTTTGATAAAGGAGGCAAGAATATACAGTGGAGAAAAGACAGCCTCTTCAGTAAGTGGTGCTGGGAAAACTGGACAGCTATATGTAAAAGAATGAAATTAGAACACTCCCTAACACTATACACAAATATAAACTCAAAATGGATTAAAGACCTAAATGTAAGGCCAGGCACTATAAAACTCTTTGAGGAAAACATAGGCAGAACACTCCATGACATAAATCACAGCAAGATCTTTTTTGACCCACCTCCTAGAGAAATGGAAATAAAAACGAAAATAAACAAATGGGACCTAATGAAACTTAAAAGCTTTTGCACAGCAAAGGAAACCATAAACAAGACCAAAAGACAACCCTCAGAATGGGAGAAAACATTTGCAAATGAAGCAACTGACAAACGACTAATTTCCAAAATTTACAAGCAGCTCATGCAGCTCAATATCAAAAAAAAACAAACAACCCGGGCTTTCCTGGTGGCGCAGTGGTTGAGAGTCTGCCTGCCAATACAAGGGACACGGGTTCGTGCCCCAGTCCAGGAAGATCCCACATGCCGCAGAGCGGCTAGGCCCGTGAGCCATGGCCGCTGAGCCTACACGTCCGGAGCCTGTGCTCCACAACGGGAGAGG
>NW_006798629.1:6882402-6906631 GCF_000442215.2 Lipotes vexillifer | reverse complement strand
AACAACCCAATCCAAAAATGGGCAGAAGACGTAAATAGACATTTCTCTAAAGAAGACATACAGATGGCCAAGAAGCACATGAAAAGCTGCTCAACATCACTAATTACTAGAGAAATGCAAATCAAAACTACAGTGAGGTATCACCTCACATCAGTTAGAATGGGCATCGTCAGAAAATCTACAAACAACAAATGCTGGAAAGAGTGTGGAGAAAAGCGAACCCTCTAGCACTGTTGGTGGAAATGTAAATTGATACAGCCACTATGGAGAACAGTATGGAGGTTCCTTAAAAAACTAAACATAGAACTGCCATATGACCCAGCAATCCCACTACTGGGCATATACCCTGAGAAAACCATAATTCAAAAAGAGTCGTGTACCACAATGTTCATTGCAGCTCTATTTACAATAGCCAGGATGTGGAAGCAACCAAGTGTCCATTGACAGATGAGTGGATAAAGAAGATGTGGCACACATATACAATGGAATATTACTCAGCCATAAAAAGAAACGAAATTGAGTTATTTGTAGCAAGGTCGATGGACCTAGAGTCTGTCATACAGAGTGAAGTCAGAAAGGGAAAAATAAATACCATATACTAACACATATATATGGAATCTAAAAATAAAAAGGGTTCTGAAGAACCTAGGGTCAGGAGAGGAATAGAGACGCAGACGTAGAGAATGGACTTAAGGACATGGGGAGGGGGAAGGGTACGCTGGGACAAAGTGAGAGAGTGGCATGGACATATATACACTACCAAATGTAAAATAGATAGCTAGTGGGAAGCAGCTGCATAGCACAGGGAGATCTGCTCAGTGCTTTGTGACCACCTAGAGGGGTGGGATAGGGAGGGTGGGAGGGAGGGAGACACAAGAGGGAAGAGATGTGGTGATATATGTATATGTATAGCTGATACACTTTGTTATAAAGAAGAAACTAACACACCATTGTAAAGCTATTATACTCCAATTAAGATGTTAAAAACTAACAAATAAAAATAAAACCCATCCTCTATGCATTCAGCATGCAATGGTTCCCACTCAGGCAGACGTCTGCTCCATTTACCTTCAACAGCATCTCTGGCTCCACATGGAGAAAATCAAGTGTCTATTATCAACTATGTGGGGAAAGGGAAGAGAAGACCAATTAAAGAATGTTTTGTTTGTATATACATGACTGAGAGGTAAGCAAAAGCTTCAAAATATTTGGATGAAAGACCCAATGCAAATGTGCAAGTTAATTTAACGCATTTTTTTCAGTTTGATTTCTAATATACTTTATCCTCTGAAGTCCAGAGATATGTTCCCTTTTAATTTCTTTCCAGTCACTTAAGCAGGGTTATTTTAAGCAGTGTATTTTTGGCTTTATCACAAGACAGTCCTGCAGTGTACCACATCTGGGCAACAGGAAGCTCCAGAAGACAAACAGCTGGGGGACATGAACAGACTCTTCTGTACACATCACAGTAGTATCCACACAGCATGTTTGACAGTTGAAAAAAAACTAAAGGTTAGCCTTTAACCTATTGCATAAACATTAACATTTGCTTCCCGTATCCATTCACAGGTCTTATGACAGCTTGGATATACATATAAAACTTCGTTGTAAACTACTCGAGGGAGGATGTGCCAATGGCAATTAATGTGTCATCAGGCTTGGAAAAATAATAATAAGATGCAGAATCACGGAGCATTCCTCCAGGGAGGGTTAAGGATTACAATACCGGAGTTCAGCAGAGCTCTGTACAATGCAATAAATGGGGCTGTTGGCTGTGATACTCCCATCATGGCCTAATTAAAAGACTAGCACACAATTAATTTGTAAGCTGTTTAAAATTTTGGAACTGAACAAAATCTCAGCTGCTGGGAAGTTTTCAACTAGTTTCCCATAAAACTGGTTCATACTTCAACTCTGCCGTTTACCATATTGCTTGTCATCCGCTTGATTGTTTATTTCCCTCACCGGGCTCTGAACACACAGAGGGTGGAGCCTCTGTCTGGGAAATGTTTGTAGTGTTGGGTACATTGAAGCCAACTAATAGATCTTTTCCTTTTTTGATCATTATATAAAAGATTGAACAAACTTCTAAATGATTCAATTCAAAGAGAAAAGAATATTTACTCAAAATCTTTCAACTTATGAGTGGCTTATAAACTCCATCACCCCAGCATTTCATGAGCTTAGACTCATCAGAGAAATGGGAGTAAGTACCCTATCTTTCTGAGGCATTTCATTCAGGAAGTACGTCTACAATCCATGAGGCAGATCAGGCCTCTCCAAAGACCTGGGTGGGTCAGGGCACTCTGACACTCAGTGTTACCTGACCCCAGGAAACATAGAACGAGCAGGCCATCGTAGTGAATAAGGGCAAGATCCAACGGCCCTCTGCAATTGTCTAGACTGGCATCATACACAGTCCTTCGTTTCTTTTATATCCTTTAAGAAGAAGGTTGCTCCAGAAACTGCAGAGAAAGTGGAGGGTGGAGCAGTAAAAGTTGCACAAAATTGACTTTGAATTTTCTGGTTCAAGTGTCAGCCCTGCTACATTCTTGTCTCATGGCTTCCTGTAGTCTTTTGAACTCTCTAAGGCTCAGTTCTTCTCAACATAAAATAGAGACCACTTGCCATCACCACTTGGCAGAGCTATGGTGAGGTCGGCGTAAGCTAATGGGAAAGGAAGAACTTCGTAAAAAGCCATAATATTTGAGAGGTTACCATCACCGTTGTCAAGCAATAATGTATGGAACAAAATCCCCTAAATTTAGTCCTTTCTCATTGACAGAACCAAACCTCAGCATTTTTTTTATTCCAGGAGAGGTGCTTTGCTTGAATCAAGGGGCTGTGACTGCATATTTGTTTCATTAAGCCTAGGAAATAACCATGCTACGATGAAAGTGAGATTTTGGATTATAGCAGACTTTTACAGCAATGAGAGAAGACTCCCTAAATCAAAGGAGTGGGGCACCAGGTGTGACAGCAAGCTGGTGGCAGTGCGGCATCTAGCTTTTCTAGATGAGAAAAGCTCTTTTAAACTAGCTGTCTATGCTCTTTGAGCTAAATGTTTTCCTTTTGCCCCCAGGTCTTCAGCTTAAAATCACTAAGTGCCATTAAACTGTTCTTTGTATCTTTTTTAAATATCTTAAATAGTTTATAATAAATTTTTTTAAGACAAACTGAAGAAAAACCACTAAATGCATCAACACTAACCTATCCAGCCCTCAGAAAGATAAAGCTATTTCTTTACGGATTGTGGGATGCATTGGCTAGGCTACAGAACTTTCTAAAGGTTACTTAATTACAATCTGCAGATTCAGAATATTCACTTACTCCTTCCCTCTTCCTAGAAATCTGCACACCATTCCTCAGCCCCAATACACGTGCACACGTGCACACATACACACACACCTGGCAGTCTCTTATTCATCTTTCAAAACCCAGCTCAAATGTCACCTCCCTGACTCCAGCCTGCTGGCAAATCGCTCCCTCTTCTGTGCTCCCTCTCTGAACTTTGTCCATTTATTTCAATAAATAACGGATTTGTTAAGACTGTGTCTTCATCACTTATATACACTCAGCACCTAGAACAGTTCCCATCTTGCCTCTTTCCTTTTTTCTCCCTTCCTTCCCTCTTCCTCCCTTCCTTCCTTTCTCCCAGTTCATGCACCTGTAGCCTGGGAACATAGCCCCAAACCATGGAGTCCTCATTAACTCCTCTCCCATATGCCCACCCCAAATCCAAACTGTCAGGAAATCCTCTCAGCTCTGCCTCTAAAGCTGCATATTCAGAAACTGATCCTCTCTCCAGCCCTACTGCAAACAGCCTGGGTTGAGCCTGTCATCTTTCTTTCTTGATGACTGCAACCTTCATGGGTGTCCCTTTTTAACCTTTCTCCCTGAAGTCAAATCTCAACACATATCCAGGGAAATCCTTTGAAAACCTAAGTCACCTCTGCTCAAATCCTTCCAATGGCTCCCTGGTTCACTCAGAGAGAATGTTCTATACACAGATTCAGAGGCACTCTTGGGTAGATTGGTGACCCCTAGGCCTTTTTTTTTTTTTTTTTTTTTTTTTTTTTTTTTTCATCTGTAAAATGAGGATATTGAGCTAAATTAACTCCTAGGGTTTAGCTCTTGATTTGTTAGTCTGCGACTCCCAGCCGTAGAGGTATAACTTCCTAAGGAGTGCTGTCAGAATCAAAAAAGGAATTGAGTTTTTACTTCCTAGAAGCACAAATGAATAACTTACAGTGAAGAGTGGCTGAAGGAGAAGGAAAAACAGTCTCGCTCAGTTTCTGTGGAAGAAAACGTGTGCCCCAAGTGAGCATCGGCAGGCGGACTCTCAACCACTGTGCCACCAGGGAAGCCCAAGGCCATTATTTTTTGATAAATGGAGGACCAAGCCACCAGGGTTCACTTTTACATTTACATAGTGACAATTATATTTTTAACTCATTTGTATTAAAATGTAATCAGAACAAACAGCACAAAACTAAACATATGGCAAATTTTGTAGAATGAGTAAAACCAGATCATGGGCACAGTATTTGAAGGGGTCTTGGTGTAAGACCTCTGAGAACTCGTGACTGAACTGGTCTGGGAATGCAACCCATGACCGAGGTGGGGACAGAGGTGGTGGGAACGGTGCATCTTTCAAAATGCACAGCCACAAAGATTCATTTAGATCGTGAATTGCTCAAACATAAGAAACAAGTTTAGGTTGGAGTATTTGGACAAAACATGATCTTTTTTAAGGAGTCATTGTGTCTTCAGGCTCAGGATATTTTAGGCCAATGTATCAGGTAGACAATATTCATCATTTCACTTCCTAATGACTCTGTAATATGCCGTACCTGCTCTTTCTGCAAAACATGTACACAGGGCCTCATCACTCTTGGCCAGTGGCAGAATAAACACATCCATAGGCCTTTCAGTATCCATTCTTTCATTTTATATATATATATATTTATTTATTTATTTATTTATTTACTTACTTACTTATTTATTTATTTGGTTCCGCCAGTTCTTAGTTGCAGCACGTGGGATCTTCGTTGCAGCATGCAAGCTCTTAGTTGCAGCATGTGGGATCTAGTTCTCTAACCAGGGATCGAACCCATTCCCCCTGCATTGGGAGCATGGAGAGTCTTAGCTCCTGGACCACCGGGTAAGTCCCCTCAGTGTCCATTCTTATGAGTCAGAAACTACCAGACAGAGTTCTGTGATGGCCTGAGGGCTACACACTCAGGGGCCAAAACAAAAAAAGAATCCTTCTCTATTTTGTATGCCCCGGGCTTGTTTCTTAGCCTCTGAAGATCCATACAAAAGAGAATAAAAATGTGATAGACTTTTCCCCTGTAGACCTTGTGGAATAATTCTCAGCCAATATTTAATTTTTTCACTCCACACCTAGTAGTCTTCACCAACCCTATGTTTATTCAGTGAATTTAAATGTAGACATAGCCCCAGTTATCTAAAAATTACACACAAAATCTAATCCCGATCAATTTAATAAGAACTGTTCTTGAAGTGCTTTATAAAAATAAACATTTTCTTGAACTCTAGTAAATTATATGCATACTGAAGTATTTAGGGAGTAGTGTACTGATGTCTATAATTTACTTTAAAATGCATTTTTAAAAGACAGGTTAGGGCTTCCCTGGTGGCGCAGTGGTTGAGAGTCCGCCTGCTGATGCACGGGACACGGGTTCGTTCCCCGGTCCGGGAAGATCCCCCATGCCGCAGAGCGGCTGGGCCCGTGAGCCATGGCCGCTGAGCCTGCGCGTCCGGAGCCTGTTGCTCCGCAACGGGAGAGGCCACAACAGTAGAGACCCGCGTACCGCAAAATAATAATAAATAAATAAAAAGATAGATTAATGGGTGGGTAGAGGGATGGATATGTGATTAAATAACTATATTAAAATGTTAATGGTGACTCTCAGTGATAAGTATATATGTATTCTCTGCACCAGAGGCCTGTTAGTGATTTATATATTGCATGACATTTTCTATTTGAGTTTGGCATGTAGAATCATTTTTAATTTCGTAGTAACTGACAGTCTTAGTAGCCCAGCTAATTTGAAACTAATAATATTGCTGTGTAATAGGAAAAAATGGTTGTGTTTGAATTTTTAAAATTTTGCTATATGTTTGAAATTTTTCATAAAAAATCTAAATAATCACTATAAAAAAGAATGAAACAATGCCATTTGCAGCAACATGGATGGACCTAGAGATGATCATACTAAGTGAAGTAAGTCAGACACAGAAAGACAAATATCATATGATATCACTTATATGTGGAATCTTAAAAAAAAAAAAAGATACAAATGAACTTATTTAAAAACAGAGAGGAAGGAATCAAACCCCCAAGATGGCAGCGGCATCGGAGGAGCGGATGGCTGAGGAAGGCGGCAGTGGCCACGGGCGACTGCGGCTCCCCTTCCGCCATCGGCTCTACCCAGCGACTGGCCCCACCGCCCCCGCGCCCCCAGCCTCGGCACTGGCTCCAGACCAGCTGCCTCAAAACAACATGCTCATGGCGCTGCCCATCGTAGCCATCAAAAACATCCCCAGCTTTATGTCCCAGGATGAAATTAGCCAGCTCCACCTGGTTTGTAAAAGAATGGACTTGGTCTGCCAGAGAATGTTGAATCAGGGATTTCTAAAAGTGGAGAGGTACCATAATCCATGTCAGAAACAAGTTAAAGCACAACTCCCAAGGAGAGTCAGAAAGGAGAAACCGTTCATTAGTTCCTCATGCAGACATCCTTGCTGCTGTTGAAACAAAGCTGTCTCTCTTAAATGTGACTTTCATGAAGTATGTGGACTCCAATCTCTGTTGCTTCATCCCAGGAAAGGTGATTGATGAGATTTATCGTGTGTTGAGATATGTCCATTCTACCAGAGCCCCTCAGCGGGCTCATGAAGTACTTCAAGAGTTAAGGGATATTTCCTCCATGGCAACAGAATACTTTGATGAAAAGATTGTTCCAGTTCTAAAGAGGAAATTACCAGGATCAGATGTATCTGGAAGGCTCATGGGCTCTCCTCCAGTTCCAGGACCTTCTGTAGCCCTGACAACAATGCAACTGTTCTCCAAGCAAAACCCTTCAAGACAAGAGGTTACCAAACTCCAGCAGGAGGTTAAGACAAATGGTGCTGGGGTGACTGTTCTCAGGCGTGAAATTTCTGAGCTTCGCACCAAAGAGCAAGAACAGCAGAAACAGCTTCAAGACCAGGACCAGAAACTGCTAGAGCAGAGCCAGATTGTAGGTGAACAGTAGAGCAGACCCAGATCATAGGTGAACAGAACGCATGGTTGGCAGAGCTGGAAAGCAAACTGCGAGAAGTAATGGAAAGCGCAGTAGGAGACTCCTCAGGGTCTGGGCAGAATGAAGAGTCTCCTTGGAAATGAAAAAAGGCCGCAGAAGCCATAGACTCTCTTAGGAAATCTAAACGTCTCCAGAATAGAAAGTAAACCAGAATGTGCTTCTAGCTCCAGAGGAAGCCCTGACTTCGTAGCTTGAGCAGTTCTGCATATCAGGACACTGTGAGCAACATGGTGTCCCTTAGCTCTAGGCTTTCAGAACACAACGTAAACTTGAACTCTCATGGTTGGGACAGTCTTTCCCTGCTTCTCCTGGTTGAACTGATGCACAGAATCCTTTTATTTTGCAATAGATTTGTACTAACCAGACCTATCCTATCAGGTTTTGAGAAGTTAATTTTATTTCTGCGCAGATAATGTTTAAAGCTAGTTTATTTGTTTCTGCATATATGCACATTACATAAGGATCTTAAACCAGTCTTGACAGACTAGAAGTTAAGTTTAATACATAAAATGTCCTGTTCACTTGAAAGAAAAGACCTACTTTTTAAATGGACAGTATCTTGTTTTTTAAAACAAAGTTGACTTTTTGTTATAAGTGACCTTTGTCTGGAATGTCTGAAAAGTAGTAAATGCTTTTTGGTATTGAAGTAATGGGTAACTAAAATGGACTTCCATAGTATTGGCTGTAGAAGGGACCTCTACAGTATTGACGATATATTTTTATAAACTACTGGCAAGGGACTTACCCAGTTGTCATATACATGTTTTCAGTTCTCTTTTGGGGCCATGTCCTACCTTTGCATGGATAGATGCATTCACTGCCTAGTCAACTCACTTAAAAAGCTCTTGCACTGGTATTGATCTTGAACCTCTACACTTCTCCAGTTTTTAGAGCAACATCTTAGTTCATTTAAGTGCTTAACATCTTCCACCACAACAGCTTGCCTCTGGGGGCGGGGTGGTATTTGTATGTCCATTTGTCCTCCAGTTTTACAAGAATAAGAGAGTATTAAAGCCCATTGCTTTATCTATTCTCTCTAGGGTTCAGGTACACTGGCTAAGGCAGAACTCCAAATTCTTTACATTGATGTCAGACTTCTGGCAACTAGTACTCTTCCTTACTCACCACTGTGTATGCTCATTGATCAAATATGGTCATGACCAGTGGTGTGAGTAGGAAACCCAACCTGTGGGATGCAGTTTTGCCATCGAAAGAAAGTTCACTGAAGAAAATTATACTATGAAAAAGCATTTTGATCACTTCATTTCTGGGGGATGACCCGAGGGAAGCATTTTAATATTAATTTCAAGCTTTCCATATCCTGCAACTTTAAACGAAAGCTTTAATTTCGTTTGCACTCCTGTTTTGAGCTTGTAACTGGAAAAGCATGCCTTGCACTGTTCAACCTTCTAAGTGGTCACTTTAACAACCTCCAAATTGTGTACAGTGGTTATTTTCCCCACTTGTATATTTTTGAATATACAAAATATACAACTATTACTGTCCTAGTTTTATTTTAATGTACTAAATTATATAGTCATTATTTGCCTGTTAGTTCTTTTAAACAACTGTTGCCTTGGGCTTCAGTTATTTAAGGTAAACTTAGGTGTAGTATAGAATACTATCCCTTTCCAGGTGGGAGTTTGACACCTCTATAAAACCTAAGGTTTTGATAAATACCTTAGTTGAGTAAAAGCACAAGGTCACTACTTTTTTTTATCTGTCCAACATGACATGGTTATGCATTCTTTAGATTAACCTCACCAAATGAAACTTTTTCTTATCCATTTTTAACATTGTCCTTACATAATATTGTCCTTAGATTTTGATCAATTCTTTCTCTAACTTTGAAACTCCATTTACAGTGTAGTATGTTTTCAATGAAAAGCCATAAAATAACATCCAAGTGTTTCATGGGTTTTTGGTACAGTAATTTTAAAATAAACAATTTCCAAAAAATTAAAAATTAAAAAAAATAAAAACATAAAGAGACTCACAGACAAAGAAAACAAACTTATGGTTACTGAAGGGAAAGGGGGAGGGAGGAATAAATTAGGAGGTTGGGATTAACATATACACACTACTATATGTAAAATAGATAAACAACAGGGCCTACTGTTAGCACAATATTTTGTAATAAGCTATAAGGGAA
Organism: Lipotes vexillifer; assembly: GCF_000442215.2. Lineage (NCBI taxonomy): Eukaryota > Metazoa > Chordata > Mammalia > Artiodactyla > Lipotidae > Lipotes > Lipotes vexillifer. The sequence goes on along the minus strand of NW_006798629.1, from coordinate 6,897,148 downwards.
CAGAATCTGAAAAAGAATATTTATATATTTCTTTATCCACCCTGTGATCTTTTTTAAAGGAGTCATTTTGTCTTCAGGCTGAGCTGTATACCTGAAACTAACATGACATTGTAAATCAACTATACTTCAATTTTTAAAAAAATCTAAATAATCATTCATTTATCAAAATTGTGTATAGTAGTCAAATGTAAAGGGAAAATGGTAGTAAAATTATATGAATCCTGGCAAGCTAGACAGAAGAAAACAAATCCCGTTTCTAACTCAAAATTCCCCTATTGCCCCTGGGAATGTTCTGGATGGGAGTCATTTTTTACCTGAGTTTTCTCTCTCCTAAACTTGTTTGTTCATTAACTCTTTGTTTTCTTCTGTCTTTGGCCTTACCATTCTAGCACTAAGCTTCATTTTAAAAGTCTCTCAAAGATTTGCACCAGTGAAATAATTCATGGAACTCACGTGAGTCCTGATAAGTCACTTTCCCTGTCCACAGAGATAGTAAATTCCAGGTGCAATCTCAAAATATTTCACATCTTCCTACTCAATAAAAGTTCAGAGAGTTACAGACCCCTTTTTAACATAGTTTTCATTTTAGAGGTTACTCTTTCTCTGTATATCTAATAGATATTATTTGGGTTTTTTTCTCTGTCTTTATCCCCATGTCTATTTCTCTCCATCTCTTTGCTATCTGAGGTCTCGCAGTCTCTATCTGTTTCTCCTCTGTCTGTCTATGTATCTCTGTCTCTCTCTGCCTGGAAATGAAAGAAAAGCAGTGCATTTGCAAAAATAGATGGAAACCAGCTAGAGTTCCCACTTATATAAAACTATCCCTGGGAACGGGAATTTCATCTTACCTGGCCAAAACTTTCAGTCTGGTCCTTGCAATTTCTCCTTCTTCCCTTCATTCCTTAAGAAGCTGCTTAAGCCTCATGAATTCCCTAGAGTGCAGGAAGGCCCAAGGGCACAATGACACTTCAGCCTTTCCAGTGTTTAATACTCTCCTTGGGGAAATGAAAGGGGGTGAGAGGAGGAGCAAACACTGTGTTTATGGGGACTGACACACCCCTTATGCTCACGCATGTTTTCTTGCCATTAGATAAAAATGGTCCTTCATTCTGTCAACACTGGTCTCAAAAATGAATATAAAAACTAGCCAGGGAGAGCATTCTCAAAAAATAGTAATAATAATAATAAAGTAATATAAATGAAACTAGCCTTTTTAATTTTAATTGGAATTTCCTAGAAGAAAAATTTATCATAATTATTCCTATTTCATTGATTTACTCTCCACCTAAAGTCTCTGAACTATAAGCTCCTTGAGAGCAGGGTGTGCTTACCATTCATCTTTGTGTCGTTCATATCCGCTAGCAAAGAGTCACACATATTAGGTCTCAAAGCAGCATGTGAAATGATTGGATGGGTGGATGAATTAATTAATGAACCGAACAATGACAAACACTCCCTCAGTCAGGGTAAAACTCAAGTGTCTATAATCATCTTGGAAGCTCTAAACTAACTCACACCAACCAGATTAGAGATCAGGATGGAGTCAGAGGAAATATAGAAGCATTTATAGAAGTGTATGCATGATACAGCATAAGAATCAAGCCGCTATAGCATGAGACCTAACAATAATATGAGTTTAAGAACAAAGATGGTCATTTCCCTCTGAGATAGTTCAGTCCAAGGTGGGCGTTCCAGGTCAGTAAGCAGCTTTCCTCCACACAGTCATTCAGGGACCCAGGCTAATGCAGACACGCTGTATTCAATATGTGGCATCTGAGGCTTCTGTAAGTAGCACCAGGGTAGCAAGCGGGAAGCGTGAACAAGCTAAATCCAGAGACTTTCTCCTAAACGAAGTGAAGCAGAAGTTGTTTACATGCCTTCCACCCACATTCTGTTGGGCAGAGCTGAGTCTCACAGCCACACCCTGTAGCAGGGAGGGCTTGAGATTTGATTTTCAACTAGGCAGCCGTGTGCCCAGCTCAACTCCATTACAGTGGAAGGAGGAGAAGGATGGATGGGGGAGGAGTGTCAGCTAACATTCATATCACATTTGTAAACATGTTCATCACCATTATCTAAATCTGAAGACGCAACTTGGAATCGAACGTTGTTTAGTTTTTGGCATAAGTATTTGAGGAAATGGAGTCAAATGAGGTTTCCTGAAGGAAAAAAAAAAAAAAAACTGTCAGAGGACAGTCTATCATTAACAGAGTTGAATTCAAGCTTCTGTATTTTTCCAGGATTGTTAAATGTGACATAAAACCTAGAGAGCCTTCTACACAGAGGATAACCTCCAAAGTGATAGGCTAGTTCACGCTTCACCAACTGTCCCTTAATCATTCATGATGTGGGGACAACAGGGGCAAAGTCACCTTCGACTTGAAAGTAGAGTCACCTCACAAGTAGCTACAAGGCAGCAGGTGCTGACTAAATGTTCTGATTCCCTCAGGAAGATAATCACGCTCTCATATGTAAAATTCTTCAGCAAAAATGATGGCACTTGGATATTGAATGCCAACCTGTGCTTTCAGTCTCCTGTTCCCTCTTCTGTACAGAAGCCATCCGCACATTCTCCCCTCTGACTCACCCGCCCAACAGTATTCCCTTCCTGTAAGCTCCCCTCCACTCTGTAGGGCAGCAGCTTAGACCCCAAGATGACTTGACGCTCAATGTCTTGAACTCCCTCCAACCCTGACCCTGGTTAGGTAGTAAGATCCTTATTTCTTCTGCTACTTCAGAGTCCTTCCCACTCTGCTTGGCTCTGGATCCTCTCCTTGACCTTCAAGCCATCTTCCCACTTCTCCCGCAGGGAGAAAGCTTTCCATCTTAGTTCCCTGAGACGAGGACTTGGGTGTACGCAATTCATTTGGAAAGTGATCCAAGGAAACAAGTGTGGGGATATGGAAAGTAAGACCTGAGGAATAAAGCCAAAAGTGTGCCTTCATGAAGGCTACCTCTGCAGGCAACTGGGGTTAAGTCCTTCTGGAGACCCTCTGAGAAACTGAGAATGACCCTCAGAACGGCTCCAAGGAGAGGCAGTTGCCTTAGTCACCAAATGTCGCCCTTTAGTGGGTGAGGACTGCCCCTGGTGGCAGGATGACGGAGCCCCCCTAGTGAGGGAGAAAGCCCTCCGACAGAATGGGAGGCTGTGGGCATGCTCAGGAACTGTCCACCTGCCACAGGTGAGCTCATAGGTGCACAGAGGGGACTGGGGCACTGCATCGACGGTGTCTTCCCAGCTTCTTCAAAGAAAAATCTCCTCACTTAAAACCTCAGACTCCCCCTCCCACTGACTGTTCTCACCATGAGTGGAACAAAATTCCTCAAATCAAAGTTCACAACACTTTCCCTTTTCTCTTGCAAACGTTTATGCCAAAATCCACTATTGAGCTTATCGTGGAATACTGGGTTAGTTTCCTTCCATAAGGTTTCCATCACTAAATTGTGAGCTCATCAAGGATAGAAATTCTATCTCTTTTGTAATCATTGGCACATAGTAGGATTTCAACAAATATTTGCAGAGAGAATAAATGGCAAATAATCACCTCAATAATATACCGCAACTCCAAAAGACCTTCTCCAATTTCTCCTTGTAACTGACAGGACATTTCCTCTTAGCTTACTCCTTGTTGTTTGACTAGAAAAGCTATTCTGTTATTTCAAGAGAGACCCTGATCAAATGTATATCTGGTAAGTCGAGGAGGAAGAATCTCTTCTGAGAAGCTATGGGAGAAATAAATGCTTTTTTTAACAAAAGAACATGAGAAAACTTGTTCTCTAAAGTCATAGACTTTGCTGTTTGCTGTCACATTTAGTGAGAATGAAACACCTCATTCTTGCCTGAAGGATCTAAGTGCTTTTAATACAGAAAAATAACCTCAGTTTTCAACCCAGGTGCAGAGCTTCAGATAATGGTTTTGCACACAACATTCCACATTTATCTTAACTTGGTCATTCCCAAGGAAACAGGACCCTGGATTGTCATCTCAGGCCAGGCCTGGTGTCAGCCTCTTTATACATGGCCCTGCCTTGCTTTGAGCCAGTACAGCACTGCTTTGTTGAAATTTTACCTGAATCCCACCCCTCCCCCTAATACTATAACCAGCCTGTGTCTTCCTTTGTCCGGTGAGGCACTCCAGCATTCCTCATCCCCCGCTTGCTCAGCAAGTTAACCTAACTTTGTATCCTGTGTCCTTGGTGGTCTTTATCAAGTGGACTTTATCACCTGTGCCAATTTGTCTGTAGCATAGATTTTTTAAATTGAAGACTAGTTGATTTACAATATTGTGTTAGTTTCAGATGTATAGAAAAGTGATTCAGTTACACACATATTTTTTTCAGATTCTTTTCCATTATAGGTCATTAAGAGATATTGAATATAGTTCCCTGTGCTATACAGTAGGTCCTTGTTGGTTATCTATTTTGTGTATAGTGATGTGTATCTGTTAATCCCAAACTCTTAAATTATCCCTCTCCCTGCTCTCCCATTTGATAACCATAAGATTGTTTTCTATATATGTGAGTCTGTTTCTGTTTTGTAAATAAATTCATTTGTATTACTTTTTAGAGTCCACATATAAGTGATATAATATTTATCTTTCTCTGTCTGACTTATTTCAGTCAGTATGATAATCTCTAAGTCCATCCGTGTTGCTGCAAATGGCATTATTTCATCCTTTTATATGGCTGAGTAATATTTCATTGTATATATATCACATCTTCTTTATCTATTCACCCGTCAATGGACACCTAGGTTGCTTCCATGTCTTGGATATTGTAAAAAGTGCTGCTATGAACATTGAGGTGCATGTAACTTTTTGAATTCGAGTTTTTATATTTCCCTTATACATACCCAGGAGTCGGGTTGCTAGATCATATGTTAGTTTTATTTTTAGTTTTTTGAGGAAACTTCATACTGTTCTCCACAGTGGCTGCACCAATTTACATTCCCACTAACAGTGTAAGAGGGTTCCTTTTCTTCCACACTCTCTCCCACATTTGTTGTTTGTAGACTTTTTAATGATGGCCATTCTGACTGGGGTGAGGTGATACCTCATTGTAGTTTTGATTTGCATTTCTCCAATGATTAGTGATGTTGAGCATCTTTCCATGTGCCTGTTGGCCATCTGTATGTCTTCTTTGGAGAAATGTCTATTTAGGTCTTCTGCTCATTTTTTGATTGGGTTGTTTTTTTGTTTGTTTGTTTTTTTGGTATTGAGTTGTATGAGATGTTGGTATATTTGGGAAATTAAGCCCTTGTTGGTAACATCATTTGAAAATATTTTCTCCCAGCTTGTAGGTTATCTTTTCATTTTGTTTATGGTTTCCTTTGCTGTACAAAAACTTTTAAGTTTGATTAGGTCCCATTTGTTTATTTTTGCTTTTATTTCTTTTGCTTTGGGAGACTGTTCTAAGAAAATATTGTTACAATCTGTGTCAGAGAATGTTTTGCCTGTGTTCTCTTCTAGGAGTTTTATGGTGTCATGTCTTTTATTTAGGTCTTTAAACCATTTTGAGTTTATTTTTGTGTATGGTGTGAGGGAGTGTTCTAACTTCATTGATTTACATGTGGCTGTCCAGCTTTCACAACACCACTTGTAGCACAGATTAACATCAAGGTTGCTGTTCTGTACCATGAAAAGTACCTAGGATTCAACACAGAGAAGACTGGGCAGGTAAACTTCAGTCAGGAGCCCAGTCACAATTTTTTTTAATTAATTAATTAATTTTTTTGTTTGTTTGTTTTTGTCTGTGTTGTGTGTTCATTGCTGTGTGCGGGCTTTCTCAAGTTATCGCAAGCAGAGGCTACTCTTCGTTGACATGTGCGGTTTCTCATGGCGGTGGCTTCTCTTGTTGTGGAGCACAGGATCTAGGCATGTGGACTCAGTAGTTGTGGCTTGGGGGCTCTAGAGTGCAGGCTCAGTAGTTGTGGCGCATGGGCTTAGTTGCTCCATGGCATGTGGGATAGTCTTGGACCAGGGCTCGAACCCGTGTCCCCTGCATTGGCAGTGGATTCTTAACCACTGTGTCACCAGGGGAGCCCTCAGTCACAATTTTTTAAAAGACCTACAGGCTTCGAGGGTATAGTGGTCTTTTAAGAAGGGTAAGTTTGTAGTGGACCTAACCTAGAGGAGAAGAGGTAAAGGGAGCAACCGTGACAACATGAAACAGCTGCCTACCTGGAATGGTGACCACCCTCTTTACAGGAAACTTCCATCCACCCTCAGCTCCAGTGAGAGCTGTACCACAGAACACAGTCCTCATGCAATGATTGGCCAGGGAATCAGCATGTGACCCAAGCCTAGCCAATCAAAATCTTCCCTTGGGTTTTTTTCCTAACATCTCTGGTTATGAAGCTTTAAAGATATAATGCTGAAGTTGCCTGTTGCCATGGCTTCTGTTTTGAGAGGCAGTCAGCTCCCAAAACACAGAGGAAAGCAAAAATGAAATCCTGAGGACACTCAAGGACCTGCCCTTTCTACTTTCTCTTCTTTCCTTCCTTCCTTCCTTCCTTCCTTCCTTCCTTCCTTCTTTCTTTCTTTCTTTCTTTCTTTCTTTCTTTCTTTCTTTCTTTCTTTCTTTCTTTCTTTCATGTCAGTACATTACCTACCTTTCTTAAGCTAGCTCAATTATGAATTTTGGTCATTTTTAACTCAGAATAATCCCTATGACTTTCACATAGACCCCATGTAAAACTTTTTCCAGGATCCTATGTTATACTTTCTTACTTGAGCTTTATTCCATCTCTGCAGATGCAAGCCTGCATTTTTTTTGTCAGACAACGAGCACCATATAATTCAACATTTATTCCTATTTTCTTCTGCTACGAGGAGTCCAAAACCAAATACAACATCCAGCTGAAGCAAATGTTTGTACATTCACAGAATTTAGCCCTGGAAAGGATATTGTGAATCATCTAGTCAAACTTTATTATTTTGCAAAGAAAACTTGAGGTCCAAAAAGGTGATGTAATTTGCCCAAGGGACACATAAACAATTAATAGCCATTTTCTTGGGTAACTGATCACATCTCTCACCCTACTCTCACTATATTCTCCCTGACCTTTTATTTGAAAATTGCATCAGTAAAAGTGTCTCCATTTTCATCTTCACTGATGGGAGGGCAGATGGCAGAAAATGAGGGATGATCCCAGGAAAATAGGGAGGGAAAGGGGCAGAGATAATGAGATTTTAACCAAGGAATTAATACTATTCAGACACTACAAAAGCCTGGAAGAGACAGAGTTCACAATGATTTCAGGAAGGGAAGGGATTATGAAGGAGCCAGGGAGAAGGACTTGTACATTGGCAAGAGAAGATTTTGACTTGTCCTATGCTCAGGAGTTCCTAAAATATTTCAGTGCTCTAAAAACTTAAAGACATTTACTCATGCTTAATAGAATGAAGGAAGCAATGCTAGTCACAAATGTGGAGCTTAGTGTATTCAATCAGAACTGTGTAAAAATCAGGTTGTGGAAGAATCTCAGATGTAAGCCACCCTTCACACACCCTTCGTGGGTGAGAAATGATGAGAAGGCAAATTATGCAATAAATGTAATCTGTGAATATCTTTGTGGGATCTTTGGGAGATAAGATGCTAGCAGCAATGAACAAGAGGGGTCACTGTCAACTCCATGAGCCAATATGAGACTCCATCAGAAGAGCATGTGCTTATTAGTGAACAAACTTGCTTCCATTGGTAACATCAGACTCATCTCCCTCTCAAACACCTCTTGATCTGGAAGCTGGAGGAGATACTTAGGACCACAGTCTTGCTCTCTACTTCCCAGCCCCTGTAAACAGAGACATAAAGGCCTCTCATTTGGGGCCAGACAGGAAGGCATCAGGGTTTGAAAATTGTCTCCCTCCATCCTCACCCCCAAACTGGATCCCTGCAGAGATGAAGAGCCCCAGTCATCACCACCAAATGCTGGCTGAGTATCCACAGTGGGAACAGCATTCCCCTGGCCTCTTGGAATCCAAGACTAATCCCAAAATCTATGTTCCTTGGAAAGACAAGATTGATGCACCCATGACAAAGAGCAGACAAGAAGGGATTGAGAAACCAAACATAAACCAACAACAATAAAAAATAACTAACTTTTGTACAGCCAAAGCTGGGACTTTTTGGTCATTTGCATGATATCATTTTCACATCTATACTTAGAATGTTCAGTAATTCTGTTACACAACTTTATCAAATTCCGGGGAAACAGGTCCAAACCCATTGTGGAAGAGAGAATTGGCTTTGTGTCTTCACCTGGAAAATCACATGTTTAACATTTAATTGGATAGAATTTGTAGAAGGGAAAATAGCATTCCTTGCTCCAAAAAAAACTGCTCAATTTTCATGTAATGACTAGTTGATTACAACAAGACAAGAGGTCATAGTCAGGGCATGCATCAATGATCCCAAAGCTGGCCATAAATTCATCCTCTTGTGACAAACATAGTTTACAGTTTTAAGTGATAAACACTGCTCTCTGTAATAAATATTCTAACAAATGTAGTTCCTTATAACACAAACTAATGGTCTCAAATTTACTAGTCAATAGTCTTTCTAAGGTTTATATTAAGTAAACTTTTGACTATTGCAGGAAACTCTGCCTTTGTAGAAAACTGACTTAGCCCCAAAATCAACTTTCTGACAAGATACACGTTAAAAATAGGTTTAACCCCTGACATTCTTTGACAGTTTGGGGTATACATAACCAAGCTGTATGTATGTATATAAAAGAAAGAGACAGCCAGCTGGAAAAAATGTGATGAAATTGCCCCTGCTCCAAAAATAAAAATATAAAATAATAAATAAGTTTAACCCCAATTTTTTTGCAACTTCATATAAGTATTTTCTAATCTTCCTAATCTATGTAGAGCAGTGTTTTGCCTTCTCAAAAGCACTTGCATTGATGACTTACTATTCTTTCAAATTTACTGCTGGAAATTATTAAACTTAATTTTAATCAAGGCTGATTAATTCCTATACCAGCCAGATAGAGCACGGTGAGTTTTCCCATATCTTGGATGTGATGTGGTTGATAAATTATTTAAAACACCTTCTCACAATATGGCATGTGGATTGTAATTTTCATCTGCACCCTAGGAGCAGTGGATTGCCCTAATGTGATGGTCAAGCAGCATTTAATCAAAAGGTCACACACTAGAGATGGCTGCAGCCAGTGCTTCAGCTGTCTCTATCTTCAACCAACAGCAGGTATTTTGTTAATTAGCATAAGGACCACTGGAAATGGAATTTCTCTGGTGAAATCCATGATGTTCTAGATGGGTGGATTTGCCAGAAACACTTTTAGAAACACTCCCATTACTGTACAAACAGGGTATAAGAATTTAACAAGCCTAGTATACTTTGGGAATGTCTTGCTTCTCAAAGATTCCATGTTCAAGCCCTGATTTAGAAGGATTCTTGACACCCTCACTCACCTAAGTAGTTGAGCCAAAGCCTGACCCTAGAACACTGTCACATTGGCCTCTGGAGAGTCATTCTTTCATGCAAAGGATGTCTTGTTTCTATAAGACAAATAACTAGCCCTTTCTTCCTCTTGCCAAGCAGGAGGCAAAATATATAGCTCTAGCTTTTAATGATTGGACATTACAGATATTAACCAAAAACTAAAATAAAATAAAAACAAAGAGCCTAATAATTGTGAACAACCACATCAGCATAGGTCAGGGTGTGGTACTGAGGCATCTACCTTTTTTCCGTGGATTGATTTTTCTGTGCTTAGTTATAATAGGAATTTAAACAGCTTATAATAAGAAGGTACCTTAAATAATAAACACAGAACAAAAAGAGACAGACCAAGTGACAAAAAAGCAAGAAAGGAGGAAAATACATCAAAAACCACTGGCTGAGTAAAGGAATAGCAGTTAAGCATAGAACTTGGCTCTGAGCTTCCAGACAGGGAAGCATTGTGTGGCTGGTCTAGAATCGTGTCTTAAAACAATCCTGGTCCACCCCAGTGGGAATGCACCCAAACAGAATGACACTTGGCAGCCTTGTTGTGCTTATGGCCTTTACCCTGAACTACTCACCTCAACCTTTCTCTTATGCCTTTGACTAGTTTCCCGTTTACTGCCTCAGCTTCCCCCTCAGACCTAAAAATGCCCGATATGCTTTGCCAAAAGCAAATTTGAAGGTTATCAGAATTCTCCTATGAATAGCTAGTAAGCACATTCAAAGTTTTATTCAATTCATTAATGCAGAAACAAGCAGGAAGACAAAGCCAGTCCCAAGAGGCTTTGAGAAATTTGGTTTGTACAGTCAGTGGAATAAAGGCAAGTTGAAATAGGAGTGCTAAGTCAGATACAAGGCCGATTAACATCCTACGAGACAATAAAACCTTAATCTTTGGGATTATCTTCTCCACTGGACAAGAAAAAAAATGTCCTTTCTCAATTTAATAGAACTTAATCTCTGACTTTTCAGAGCTGTAAAACAAATGGGATCTAATTAACTTTCAAATACCAAGTCAAAGTTCTATTCCCTGGGATTCAGATGACCCTGAGGCACCCTTATTAGAAAATGCCCTAGCGTGGCATTAAAATGGCAATAAAATTTCACTTTATTCCCAACTTTTAGATAATTTTCCTGAACAGCTTTTTTTTTAACTTTAATCTACAAGTAACCTGCTTTCTCTCTGACTGCTCAGCTGTGAACAGAAACAACTCCCCCTGACACACACATACACACCATTGCCACCCCTTGCAACTGGGGCATATTCAGGAGGTTTGCACTGGCCATCCTGGTGGCCCTTATATATTACTTAACTTTCTTTGGTCAACAGTAGGATGCCAGTTCACGGGTGAAGCAAAAATTGTCCAGACACAGCAAGGATCGCAAACTTTGGTATACATAGAATCTTCTAGGGAATTCTGATTCCGTGAACTTGGAGTGGGGTTCAGATATCTTTAACCATCATCCTCAAGGGATTCTTGCTTTTCTACATTCTCGTCCGTAATCTGCCCCATCTCCTGATTTACTTACTTCACATGTTTGTTCCTGGGAATTTGCAAGACGAAAAAGATTTATAAACATATATTTGCTATCAGTCTGTCCTTCCCCAATTCCCATGCTGGTGGGAGGAATCAGCACTAAGATTCTTTGTCCCTCCCCAGTAGGTCCTTGTTGTTTATCTATTTTATATATTGGGTTGGCCAAAAATTTCATTCAGGTTTTTCTGTAAAATGCAATATAATAGCTTGCATCTGCTGATCCCAAACTCCCAATCCATCCCTCCCCTACACTCCCTCCACCTTGGCAAGCATGTCTGTTCTCTATGTCTGTGAGTCTTTCTGTTCCATAGATAAGTTCATTTGTATCATACTTTAGATTCCACATATAAGTGATATCATATGATATTTGTCTTTTCCCGGCTTCACTTAGTATGATAATCTCTAGATCCATCCATGTTGCTCCAATGGCATTATTTCATTCTTTTTTATGGCTGAGTAGTATTCCATTGTATGTATATACCACATCATCTTTATCCATTCATCTGTTGATGGACATTTACATTGCTTCCAAGTCTTAGCTTTTGTGAATGTGCTGCTATGAACATTGGGGTGCATGTATCTTTTTGAATTATAGTTTTGTCTGGATATATTGGGCCAATATCTTAATCTATCTGTGTCTCAGTTTTCTTATCACTAAAATGAGGATAGTAAGAGCCCTGATCTTGTAGGATGATTGACAAGTTTGAATGAGTTAACATAGGCAAAGCATTAGAATGATGCCTGGCATATAATAAGTGCTACATAGGTGTTTTCTATCATATTATCCTAAAACTCAAATACTGTGGAGTAAAAGTCACACCAGCCACATTTACAGGGCGCCCTGATGAACTTCGTCCTTGGGAACAATTTTTACCCCTCTGCACAGGTGTTTCACTTTTGACTGTTTCTAACTTTGTTCTTCAGCAGAAAGTTGGGTTCTGAGATTAAATCTTATTTTATAAAGCTGATCTGGGAGGGAGTGAGGGTTGAGGTTGGGAGAGAGATTTGGACAAAGTTTGCAGGAATTTGACTTAATTGAAGAATGATATCATATTTATAGAAAATTTGAAAGTTTTCTCCTAAGAATAGGAATGAAACAAGATTGTCTGCTATTACTGCTTATATTCAACACCATTATAGATGTCATATTTGAGGCAATTTAACAAGAAAAAGAAATAAATCTTATAAGACTTGGGAAGAAGTAAAGTTATCACAATTTGAACTATTTAAAAAAAAGAACTGAGGAATGAAATAAGAATATGATTTTATAGATAGATAGATCCTCTATATTCAGCTGTTTTGATGATTCATTTCTTTATTTCACAAATTATCTGTGCACTGAATTTATTTTTTAACCTTATATGTTGCACACACACACACACACACACACAGAAATGCACACAGACATGCTCTAAGGTATTAACAGAAAATCTAAAAAAAAAAAGTAAGCCTAAAAAGAAAAGAAATATCACCCATAACTACAATCCACCACCCAGAAATAACTTCAGGGGTCCCTTTTAAAAAGGAAGGTGCACCTTGCTTTTCTCTCTGAAGGTTGTTTTCCTTCTACTGTGTTTGGCTATGGTGGAAGATGAGCTGGGTGCACCCAAGAAAGAAGAGCTGGGCCCAGTGGGCAGAGATGAAGAAATATCGTGGCCACATGACCCACCACTTGCTGAGCTCATCTCTCTGATCTACATTAAGCAGGTCACAGGCAGGGTTTTCTTGGCAGGTCTTTTCTGAATCCAAAAGCTAAAAGCTGTACTTTGAGCAAATTTTAGCCTCTGGTCCCAGATTCTAACCACAAAACCTGGAGATGTCAGCCCCTCTGCAAAGCTCATTCAAAAGCTGGAATGAATGAGCTGATTGCTGGATGAAAGAGGAAGATCTCTGCTTCCCCATCTATCCAAGCAGAGCTTGGACCAGCATTCAGGCTACTGGGCACATTTACAGCCGAAGGACACTGATCCAGCCACACTCCTTGCCCCCGGGACTGTGTTCTCCCTGAATGGCTTCCATATTTCTACTTTGGAGAAAGTCAGGTCTCTCAGTTAAAGCCTTAGACACCAGCACTTGAAGGTAGGTGATAATTTGGAAGATGAGTCCAGGAAGCAGGAGGGAGGGAGTGGAGAGAGCCAGGTATGAGTCTGTGTCATTAGATCCATCGCTGCTGCTGTGAGCTACGGGGGCTGGACCCCCTGCAACCTCCCAAGAAGCGGGAGAAGTGTGCCTCCTGGAATCGTCCCCCTAAAAGATGAGAGGCCAGGACAATTACCTGTTCCCTGTTGGTTGAGGGCGACTCCCAAGGCATCAACTTCAGGCCAAGCTTACTAGAAGGCCTGAAGGATTCCCTTTAGCATTAGAGAAAGCCCTGCGTTAGAACGTGGGAAGACACGGTATACACACTTGAGGGGCAGGTCGCTAGGGGGGTGGGTCCAGACTCTCCAGAACTCTCCACCACGGCTGCCGCTGAAGTCAGAGGTGGCCCAAGGGTGCGTGACCTGGGGGCCAGCAGTGCCTGCTCAGCACAGAATGAGCTGGCTGCACCCCACCTGGTTCCATACTTCCAGACGCCTGGCTTCAGGCCCATTTCACAGACAGAACAATCAAGACTTAGAGATTTTGAACGGCTGCAATTTTGCACCCCCTGGAAGTGGGAGAAAAGCAATGAACCTGTGTCTCCTGCTGCCTGACCCACTCTTCCTTCAGCCCCCAAGCCCATTCACAGTAGGAAAAAACTGGGATCTTCCTCTCTGTTCTTTTCTGCTAAAATGTTCCCCCACCTGGCAGCCTGGAGCACACTGACTCTTCTGCTGGGGCCTCTGGTCCTGTCAAGAGGCAGTGTATGTAACCTGAGTTAAACACATGAGCTCTGGGTTCCTGGCTCATCCCAGCTGTTTGACCTTCAGCTGGTTACCCTGACTCTCTGTGTCTCAGGTTCCTCAGCTGTAAAATGGGATAATTATTGTACCCAATTCATAGCACTGATTGAGGATTAAATGAATTAATACTTGTAAAGCACTTCAAAGGCAGCACTCAATAAATTCATTCAGCACTCACTCAACAGTATTATTGAGCAACTACTTTATTTTAGATACTGTTCTAAATTCTGAAGATGCTGCAGCAAGTGAACAAAGTCTCTTCTCACCCATTTCCTACACCAGCAATTCTCATTACTCTGGATGAAATGGGCGCCATTAGGGGCAGAGAAGTAACTTAGATCACTCTGTGAGGTGGGAAATAGACTATTCCAGAGCAAAGATGGGAGAAGGGTAACCGTTGAAGAGGCTATAAATATCGGTTTTATAGAAGTATTATTGCAGGGAGGGGCTCCCATAATAAACCTGGTGCCGCCCTGCCTGGAGGGACACACAGCCCAGACGTGCAGCACTTACAAAAAACTCTTCTGCATCCTGTCTCAAGTAACTACTGTGTGTTGAGAGCACCAGTACTATGCATTCTTCCTACTTCATGTTATTTAATGTAGGAAATTACTATTATTGAATCAAGAACTCCATGAGCTAAGTATTATCAATACAGATAAAGAGAGCAGAGAGATGACGTAGCATCTTTCCTGAATCCTCACACCGAGGTCTCTCATGCATCCTTGTACTACCTCCTCCATAACAGCTGAGGATTGCAACTACCTAACGAATAACTTGTTAAAATTTAACTTAGGGGCTTCCCTGGTGGCGCAGTGGTTGAGAGTCCGCCTGCCGATGCAGGGGACGCGG